>NW_024429194.1:9332919-9765419 GCF_017639785.1 Mesocricetus auratus
TCTTAGTATTGCAGCACCCATGACTGCCTATGACGGAAACTGATCAGGGTCAGGTCTGTTTAACTGAAAATTCAGTTTAAAAGTGCCAGTGAAGACAGACCACCACAACTAAGGTGAGATTCCTGTACTCTTACCTACTCTGTGATACAGTGGGCAGTGTGAGATCTAGAAAGCACAGGGATCTATTGAAGGGGTGTGTGTGTCTGCGTGTGTGTGTGCACGCATGTCTGTGTGTGTGTCTGCGTGTGTGTGTGTCTGTGTGTGTCTGCGTGTGTGTGTGCGCGCGTGTCTGTGTGTGTGTCTGCGTGTGCGTGTCTGTGTGTGTGTGTCTGCGTGTGTGTGCGCGCGTGTCTGTGTGTGTGTGCGCGCGTGTCTGTGTGTGTGTGTGTGTCTGTGTGTGTCTGCGTGTGTGTGTGCGTGTCTGTCTGTGTGCGTGTCTGTGTGTGTGTGGGTGTATGTGTGTGTGTGTGCGCGTGTCTGTGTGTGTGTCTGCGTGTGTGTGTCTGTGTGTGTCTGCGTGTGTGTGTCTGTGTGTGTCTGCGTGTGTGTGTGCGCGTGTCTGTGTGTGTGTCTGCGTGTGCGTGTCTGTGTGTGTGTCTGCGTGTGCGTGTCTGTGTGTGTGGGTGTATGCGTGTGTGTGTGTGTGTCTGTGTGTGTCTGCGTGTGTGTGTGCGCGCGTGTCTGTGTGCGTGTCTGCGTGTGTGTGTGTCTGCGTGTGTGTGTGCGCGCGTGTCTGTATGTCTGTGTGTGCGTGTCTGTGTGTGTGTGGGTGTATGCGTGTGCGTGTGTGTGTACACAAGCGCCAGAGGACAAGCTCGAGTGTCAGCCTCAGGACCGCGGCCCGCCGTCTGCGTCCTTCTCCCCAGCCCGGGGATGACAGGCACACACTGCTGCTCTGTACTGGAGGTTGAACTCAGGTCCTCAAAGGCACCGGCCAGGGTGTTTACTGACTGAACTGTCTCTCCAGCTCCAGTTCCTGGAGCTCTTAAAGTCTTACAGAGGATGGCGGGAGTAGCTTGATGGTAAACACTTGAATAGCAGGCACAAACTCCTGGGTTCAATCACAGCCTGAAACAAATACATAAATACATAAATAAATATGTGTATACATACATACACATATACATACCTTTTTAGTGATAAACACACACCCTTTAAGTGATAAACTAGGGTAGTAAATATTGGTTATAATTCTATTTTTCTGTTTTGGAAATACCTGCAGTGATATAACTTTATTCTGTGATCAGTTATAACCCACACAAGCTACAGGATAGCAATGATTAAATCATTATCATGTTAGTGTCAGCTTCAACTCAGCCCCATAAATTACCATCTTTTTCACTAGGTAAGGTTATTTTTTAGCCTAGTCCTTGAGTAATTAGGTAAATGTGAGCCCCGCCCCCCAGTCTTCATCGTAAAATGCAGAAACCCTGCTGATGGAGACCACCAGGACTCGGTCCTGTGCTCCTGATGAGTCCTGTCCTGATCTGATCTGCATCATCATTGTTGCCTGGGTTACAGAACTAAGATAACAGAAGTCACAAACACTTGGAAAGCTAGAACCGGAATTCAGAATCATGGTGATAAATTATATAACTCACACTTCAGCAACAGGGAAGAAACTCAAGGTTATATTCTGGGAGCTCATGTCAGCAGTCCTGGACACTTTGAGAACAGACATGACCAGAAGAAAACCATGAATTTGGAGTGGGCGAGAACAGTGGCTTCTGTTCAAAAACAAGGCTTCCTGGGTAGTTTTGCTTTGCAGTTGGTATACATAGGTCCTTGTGGTGAGATCTGCAGGACATGAAGACGGGGAACCCTGAATAGTCTCTAGGTCTAAAGATGCAGCGTCGCATCTCTACACTGCTGTGTGAGCCGCTGTCCAGAGAGAGAGGATGGCCCCCTCAATCACCAGTGTTCAGGGAGCACGTGGAGGGTGCTCAGAGAAGTGCTGGGCCTCACTCACTGTTATCACAGAGTGCTGTAAAGCTCATGTGACACGAGGGAATTAGGAAATAAGTCTTTGTTATGTTTGGCATTACATAGCTCTTATTAAACTATTTGACTCTGAGTTCCACATTGTAAGAGGAAGCATGAAAATTGGAAAAGGTCTGCAAAAGAAAAGCAGAAATGTTTTGGAAAGTAACAGGTCACGTGGGGGAGACTTTTTAAAAGGGAACATGAAGAGACAATTTATGACTGTTAGACTGTGAGCGGGAAGCTGCTTGTCACTCAGTATTGCTCAGTTCTCCATCCACATAATATAGGAAAGGAAGTGTAATAGCAAGGAAGAACTTATTTTGACATTGAAGGGATTTCTTGATTATAAACTCTTAAGTGTTTTCTGTTTCTGCCCAGAGACATAGACTTTAAAAATGCTCAGAATGGAAGGTTCGCACCTTGCTGGAAGACTTAAGAATTGGCCTGCTGAATCAGAAACATCTGTGTTGGAATTAACAGTGCCACCCTCATTATACAGTAGCATAGTCCTTTTCTCATCCGTCCCTAGGATACATATTATGCTACTTAGGCAAGGATTTTAACATTTCGAGACGTAACATTGCATGCTGTCTCCCTGCCTCTCAAGTGCACACTATTTCTCAGCTTTCTTCACCCAAGAAGTGCCTTTTAAGTGCCTGTTCTGTGCAGACCACTGTCCTCAAGCTGTGAGTGATAATGGGCAGAAATGGCATTCCTTTGTTCTGCCTCCACTTCCATTCCCGGGGACCTCCCTTGTTTTAGGCAGCAGGCCACACATTCAGAATCTGAACCCATGTACAAAGAAGGTTCTAAATTGCTCCAAATATAGCAAATGAGGATTGCAAGCAAGGAGAATTGCAGTGTGAAATGATAAGCCCTGTGCCAAAGATGAGTAGGCGGTGGAAACTGTGTGCCGTCGTAGATGCAGCCATAGACACTGGGACAAGTTGGGAAGAGATGACATGTGAGTGTCAGGGGTGTGGGTAGGGTGGCAGCTAAAGCACCAACAGCCATATGAACTGATTGTCCCTACCCAGCAAGATGCATGCTGGCAGGAAGTGTATCCAAGCATTTGTCTCCATTATCTGCTAACATGCTATTGACTCTGCCCTCTGCCCTTTGTTTGATCTTTAGTATTACAATAAAATGTTATTTGTAGTGACCTCTGTTATGAGGTGACATGTGCTGTTCAAATTTTTCTTACGTGTTTTTCACTGTGTGGGGGCGGGGCACGCCGTGAGGAGTGCATGAAGACGTGAGGACAATGTGGGAGCAGCCCATTTTCTCCTTCCACTGTGTGGCTCCCAGGCTTGAACTCTTGTCTTCAGGCTTGGCAGCAGATGCTCTTACCCACTGAGCTGCTCGCCAGCCCAGCAGACACATTCCCTAACGGTCATTGCTCTGTACACACCAAGCTGTCTCTTACGGAGAAACAGCCTGGAGGAAATACTCAAAACTTCTACAGGCCCACATGCTTCAGATACTTAAGAATTATACACCAATTCACCTGAAATTTTCTTAACTGTATTAGTTGACGGCTACATAAAATTTCATTGCATTTCAGCCACAGCTTTCTGATGTTAACTCCCACAAATAAATTTATTGTTTAGTGTCTATGTACAGTAATTATTGTACAATTCCTGTTTTCTGCCTAACTAATCCTTACAGCCATTTCTTCTATAATAACATCTCGCATTGGGCTATACTGTAAGGGGAGCATCTCCAGGGACTTGGCTGAGTACTGTGCAAGGATAATTATTTTTATCTGTCATCGTCTATCTGTCTACCTGCGTATGTACGTACCTATCTATCTGTGTCTGCCTGTCTGTCTGTCTGTCTGTCTGTCTGTCTATCTATCTGTAGCTAGATCCTCTGTGTGTGCAGTAATCTTTGAAGAGGAAGAGTAGAGAGAGCATTGGTCTGTATTCACTCCTTCAAGATAAATGACCAAAGCTGAAAAGTAAATCACTGTAGCATATGTGCATGGCTGTGGGTTAGCCTTCTCTACCAAGTACACAGTTCATGTAGGAATCAGTGTTGCCCGTTAGTAGGTAGCTAAGAGAGTCTGTGAACTGTCCTGTAGGCCCCACTAGAGGACAGTAAGGACAGAGACTTTAGCTGCTGAGGAGACAGATTGGGAAATATCATTTCCTAGGAACCTATCCTTTTAAATATTTCTCCACAAAAATGTAAGGGTATTTTGCTATTTATGCATTGTGACAGAAATTCTCCAAACCTAATTCTAATATTGGGGAAAAGGCAATTTTTTGTTGTTTTTTTTTTGTTTGTTTTTGTTTTATGAGACAAGGTTTCTCTGTATTGTTTTGGAGGCTGTCAGTCCAGCCTGGCCTCGAACTCACAGAGATCCGCCTGCCTCTGCCTCCCGAGTGCTGGGATTAAAGGCATGCGCCACCACCTCCCTGTGGGAAAAGGCAATCTTACTGAAGAAAAGAAAAGAGAATCTTGAGTTGAGGTTTGACACAGTCATCACCGCATTCCCAGACAGACTTTTGGTTTGCTTTGGACAGGTCCCACTGTTTGTGTGCTCCAGCCAGGCTCAGAACCCAAGATCCCCCTGCCTGAGTGCTGCCATCACAGGCAGCATAGCCTGGCTTCTAAGTGTGCTCCGAAGGTGGCCAGAGTCCTCCTTTTGAAGTCGTCATCTAAAACGAAGGGACACTTCCACCTGCCAAGTCTCTGATTGGACAGTCTTTTCATAAAAAATGGAGAGCTGAAGGGTTAAATTATGCCAGATGATAAAATCCCTACATAGCCTCAAGCAAACATTCAGCTGACAAAAATGTTATTGTATGCTCTCTCTTGAAAGTCTTAAAATATGCTTGGGTTAATTAGATTTCCAAATATGCAAATATTCCTTAGCAAGATTTCTCTGAAATGCAACATTTTAAAATTAGGTAGCGTGGCATTAGTGTTCGAAATACTGAGTTGTAGGAGTAAGTCTGAATGGCTTACTAACATATCATATGAATTCATAATTGATCAAACCCATTTATTCCCCACTGTCCATATTACGATGTTCAAATTGGGTTAGAAGTTTTTATGGAAACTTGATTTCTCCAGCATGCTTTGGGGGAAGATCAAGGAGTAGTTTAAATTACAGCAGCATTCTTCAAACACGCTGGCTCACGTGCCTGGGACCAGTTTTTCCAGCAAGCTCAGTTTAGGGAGCACGAGTCTCCTACAGGCCTGAGACAGGCTCACCTGAACAAAATCAGACCATACACTTTGATCTTAAAGGGAAAAGCATTTTAGCAAGGGCAAACAATTTTACTTTATTCATCTGCTTGTACCAATGAATAATTTTAAGATTTCACCTTCTGAATATTCTCTTGGCAGTAATAGGAAGAAATGCCATTTCTTTCAGTGTTCTGTAAATGGGTTTCAGCTTAGATGAAATGCTTATAATTATTCCTGGAAAGTGTGTGTGAGTGTGTGTGTGTGTGTGCACATGCACATGCGTGTGCGTGCATTTAGGTGTGTATGCAGAAGCCAGATGTCAACATCAAGTGCCCTCCTCGAGTCAGGCTCTAAAATAATTTTCAGAGACAAGGTCCTCATTGAAACTGGAACAGTCCTCTGATCAGCTAGGAGTCTGGCTAGCTCTTCCTGTCTCTGCCACCATCCTCAGTGCTAACATTACTGGCACACATGGCTATGCCTAGCTTTTTACACAAGTGTCCGGAATCCAGATTTTATCCCCAGGCTTGCCTAGTGAGCACTGTACCAACTGAGGCATCACCCTAGCCCCTAATGAAGCTTTTAAAAACGCATTGTATTCTTCAAGGCTTTAGCAAACTGTATTATAGTGAATTACACTAAGTAGGTGCCAGCCATCTCTAGGTGGCTCAGATTCACCATAGCCACTGGACCTAAATGACAGGGCTGCTGTCCATTCATGCTTTCCATAGCCTCGACCAAGGCGTTGAGGAGTTGGTTGTAAATATTTTCAGTTTCACAGGACACCAGCCTCTGTTAGCTCCGTTCACTCTGCCGTTACACGGGAAGCAGGCACAGTCCGCGTGTAGGGACATGGCATGCCTGGCTTCCAGCTTTTCCTGAGTCCACCATGGCTTCAGCTCCCCCTGCAGGCTGTCCTCTGCTGAGGGGGCAGGTACCACCCTCTTTCTCAAGTTAGCTTTGAGGAGATTGTCAAGCTTGTGGCGGTTTGCCATCCTCCTGCTCCTGAGCTTCACAGTATCTGACACCTTTCCCTTTACTGCTCTGTGGTTTGCACTGTTGATGGGTTGGGGGGCCAGCAATACCTAGTTATCAGAGTTGTATTCAAAACCCGAGTCACTGGGCTCCAAGTGAGACCCATTGCTTTCTTCTGCAAAGACGCACTGTGCATTTACTGTGGCCTTCCTTCGTGTTTGCTCAAGGGTCACTTTTGTTTATTTCTGAGCTATTGAACAACTTGCAGACATACCAAGTAAGTTTTGTGTTAAGACATTTGTTGTGGTTCAATGAGTTTTTGTAATGATTCATCACATTCATTTAAAATCAAGAACAAAGTTTTCAACTACTTTTTCCTGGGCCTGGTACAGTGTGGCTTGTCCAGTGTTTTCCATATTTATGGGTAGTTTATCAAGAGTAACAGATGTGGCTACTCTAAAAGAAGCAACTAAATTGCCTTTTCAGATGAGAAGAAATTGCCCTGCCCTCGCCATGATCAGTAGTGCTGTAATTTTTTGTGCTTACTCCTTGGTTTACTTTGTTCCCATTAGTAAACTTGGCTCTGAGTTTTCAGGAGCTCCATAGCCCACACACACACCTCAGTTGCTGAAAGCACAGGATGTGAGTTCAAGTTGAGACTTTGTCTGCCATAGCTGTGCTGTTAGCAAGCTTCATCGTCTTTCTGAGTCCCAGCCTTCTCCTCCACATAGCAGAGACACAGGCCACCTGCGCGAGAGGCCCTGTATTCCTTGATGCTGTTGACTTAATTATTCCTCTCCTTTGCTATCGCCTTTAATCAAAGACACCCAGTCATTATAGATCTGAAACCTAACATTCAATCACAACAGTACCTGGTGTGCATTCAAATTTTAGTTTTAAATTTATTTCAGTAAACTTGGAAATATTAAAAATAAGACCCAGTGTGCTGTTGAAGTTATACTGTCTTGTAGAGACCCTTTTCCTTGCAGTTCATCACTGAAGCATATAATCCCTGAGATTTCATGAAATAATAGATGACTACATGATACAGGGAATATAGGAAATTTAGAGTGTATCACAAAAAGTGATGTCCAGTAACAGGAAACATTGATATCTTGTCATCTTACTTTTAAATATCCACAGCATTATTTCCGCTGAGTTTGGAATGTGTGTTAGGTAAGGTATTGCAGGTGCAGTGCATGGGTTCTACCGTGGGGTTTACAGGCCCATCTGTAAAGGGCATAAACTGAGCTGTCTGCACTGTTCAGCGTGTCCTTGGATGCATGCACAGCCAACTGCCAATGACTGAGGGCTAGTCTTCAGTTTCTAGTTCCTGTCACCACATAACTTAGATCTAGCTCCCTAATCAACACTTGTCAAATGTTGCTACTGTAATAACATCTAAAGCATCACCCATCTCTTTGGTATGTGTAACTAAGCATAGAAAGGGAGAAAAGATGAGGGAGTAGTCAAGGGAGATGCAGACTCACAAGGCCTCGGGAAGATCATGAGAAGTGTAGATGAGGAGGAATAGACAAGGCAAACTGTGTCCTAATCTCGTCATGCCACCAAGTCATGTTGGTGCCAGGAACAAGTGACTTAGCCATTCTTGACAACAGTTGTTTTAGGACAGTGAGACATGGGTTGGGCTATGATTCAGTAACAATTGCACCCTTCTCTGGGAAATCACTCCCATGCAAGGAAAAGAGAAATGGGTACAGTTAAGTTCTTAGTCATTGCTGCCCTAAAACAACCTGTGGCCAGAAAATAAATGAAGGTGGGCAGTAAGGAAGTTTTGCAAGTGAATAGTGATGGTGGTTGAAAACTATATGAATTGCCACTGTATTGATGGTACACTTCAAAACAGTTTCAATAGTAAATTTTTATTATATATATTTGTTGGGCCCCAGCCCCCATGGATCTCTGTTGCTTGTCAGCTGATAACATCAACATCTAGGAGGGGGAAAACACAGATTCTTACACCTTGGGTCTTTCCACTGTGCTATAAGTTTGTATATTAAGTGCTCCCTCCTTGCAATAAAGACACACACACACACACACACACACACACACATAGAGGCTCGCATTCTCCTTGCAATAAAGGCACGCACACACATTCTTGTAGCACAAATGGCCAGATATCTAGTCTTTTATGTAAATTTTCAGGCTTCCCCCCCCCATACATTGAACTTGATTGTGGTGCTGGCACCACAAATATTTTCTCAGAAGGAAATGTAAAGAAAGCACAAACAACTTAATAGAGGAGAGTAAAGTCAAACAAAATGCTTTCGGGTTGAGAGTACCAAAGAGCAGGCATCCAGTCTGTCTCCCCAGAAGGCCTCATGCAGAGCAGGCATCCAGTCTGTCTTTCCAGAAGGCTTCACACATTGGAGGCTGGGCATCTTAGTCACTGTTCTATTGTTAAGAGACACCATGGCCAAGGCAACTGTGTAAGAGAAAACATTTAATTAGGGGCTTGCTTACACTCTCAGTCCAGTATTGCCATGGCAGGGAACATGGTGGGACACAGAGCGCTGGAGTGGTAGCTCAGAGATATAGCTCCTGATCCACACACAGCAGGCAAGGAAAGAGGAGAGAGAGAGAGAGAGAGACAGAGAGAGACAGAGAGAGACAGAGAGAGACAGAGAGAGACAGAGAGAGAGAGAGAGAGAGAGAGAGAGAGAGAGACAGAGAGAGAGAGAGACAGAGAGAGACAGAGAGAGATCTGCTGTGGAATTCTCCAGCAAGGTCACACCTCTTCCACAAGGGCACACCTCCTAATCCTTCTAATCCTTTCAAACATTTCTATCCCCTGGTGACTAACCACTCATATATATGAGTTTATGGGAACTATTCTTATTCAAGTCACCACAGTAGGTGATAAAATAAGGCGACATTAACATTAAGACTGATTGCAAATGTGACTCCACCTCCCACTTCCCAGTCTTTATTGCTTCCAGATGTCCACTGACCCTCATCAGGGCACCTCATCACATCCATCCTGGCTGGAGGAGATATTAATGAAAGATGTGTTGGGAATAGGTTAAACTTGGAAACTATAGAGACCGAAGAGGGCAAGGTACCGTATCCAACCAGGGTGAACGCCTGCTCTTGACATATAAGGAGCCACATCCAACCAGGGTGAACGCCTGTCCTGACATAAGAACCAGTTCCTCCCCTGATGAACTCTGAAATCGAGTCAGTCAAGGCCTGTCCCTCTCAGGCACTCAACTGAGAGTCTTGGCTGCTTGAAAACAAGAAGAAGGAAATGCCTCTAAAGCAAACTCTGGGGAGCATCACAGTTGTTCATGACTATTTGTCTTCGAAGTGCATGGATGCAATACATTGGCTTGAAATGATTTAATAAATCTAAAGGGCATAAAATTATGGAAATTTCTAAGCATCCACTCCACTTATTTTTTAGTCATATTTAATTAACTATTGTAAGAATACTGTTTTTAGAATGTTTTTCCTCAAGGGAAAATATATCTGCTTCTCAGGTGCTGATTGATGCTTTTGCATTTTCTGTGTCAAATATGTGTTTACATTTTTTTCCTCGAATGATTGTATGTCTGGACACACTCAACTACTCCTACATCTAATCACTAAACCTCTCCTAAAACGGTGTCTGGTGTCAGTGTCTTGTGCACTATGCTTAGTTTTATTTGTGATTTTTTTTCAATGAAGACATCATTTACTGAACAGTGGGATGGGGTATATTTAACAATGTCTAAGGGAGAAATTTCCCATCTTGCACCCAGCTGCTTTGCATTTTCATAGAAGCTGCCTGCTAATTTCAAAGGATCTTATCTATGCCTTAGTGGGGGCCTGGGAGCTTATATTTTGCAGCATTTCATTCCCATGTAGAGATGTCTTATTGGTCTACACACTCATTGGCCTATATTTTAATTCATTTTTATGAATCCCAACAATGAGTTGATTTAACAGATATTGTTATAATAGGCTTTTTTAAAAAAATCAGACTTCTGCAGTTGATTTGTGCAGTTCTTTGTTTGTTCCCGTGAAAAGACCATTTTTCCTCTTTTGTTTTTATTTTCCAAACATACAAGGGTCACTAAACCTCTTTAGAAACTGCCTTTGAATAATCATTCTTTGTCTAGGAAAACTACAGTATATTCCTTAAATGAAATTCAATCAACTACATTTGCGGTAACTGGGCTTGAAGACATGGGTGGAAATACCCACACAAGCTCTCAGGATCAAGGCATTTGTTTCAGCTGACTTGAGCATGTACTTACCCATTGTGCATCAGATGATGAGCAAAACAGCCAGGCTTCCAATAAGCAAGTACAATATAGACAAAAGAGAACACTGATTTAAGGTCCTTGTGTCAAATGCGGTAAAACACTCTGTTTATAGCAGGTCAGGCCTGGGTTTACAATTAGCACTAATTACTGAGAAAAAAATCAAACCCGCAGCTTTAAGAAAGGACACTTTTCACTGGGAGATCAAAGCCTGTCTCTGTAGAATAGGGAAGTCTCTAGCATGTAATTGCACTGAAGTGCTAATTGGATTGCAAGGTGCTTTCATGAGTCCCTCCAATTAGCCAGCCATCCTGACCAAATTCACAAAGAAGAGATTATGGGTTCTCAGAGCCTTTGTCTATATGTTTGTGATTTGTACACCTGAGTGAATGTGGCCTTGCCTCCTTTTTATGCAAATTGAGGTCTTTGGGGGTCTCCGTTATTAGCAGCCTATAAACAGCTTTGAAGATAAAGCTATCCATTCTATATAAAGTATTAACTGTGTACTAATGATAATGACACAGCATTAAATGGAAATTCGTCTTTTGAAGACTCTTTAGTTTAAGCTGGGGGAGTTGGGCAGATCCAGATCTAGGCTGGGCATTATCATCTCATGTGACTTGGGTGAAGGTGGGTGTTTGTATTACATTTCATTACTCTTCACTCAGAGTAAGTTTCTGAACAGGACAGATAATCAGTAATTTCATGGTGCTTATTCTCTAAGGAATAATATTTACCCCCGAGCTTAATTTAGCGCTATAAATGCATTGCCCATGCGCTCTCTCCACGGTGCTTTTTATTGTGGCTATTTCATCATAGAAGACTCGCCATAGGACAAAGTGATTGCTTTGAACAAAATTATCCATTCAAATAAAGCAAGTGGGAACCTTTGCGTGGCACCTGGTTGACCCTGTACAAGTGAAATAAAAAGTCAGCCGCTGTGTACTTGAGTTCGCGTGCCTGTTAGGGGGAAAATCACAGTAAATCTTTAGATGCTTCTGCAGACATCAAAGGTATGCTAGGACTTTATTCCTCCTCTCCCTCCAGTTTTGTTTGGACATTTGCCTTGGTGGTGAATGTGCTTAGTCTCCTTTGTAGTGGGAAAGAAGACTAATTTTTCCTAGATTTTTAGATGTGAATTACCTGATGATATTCCTTAATTATTAGAGAGGACTCTCCCTCCAAAGTTTTCTTGCTATTTATTACAAAAAGCCTAGAGGGAATTTCCAAAGAATAAAATCGTTCGCTTTTTTGTGTTGAGTTTGAACATGACCTATGGTGTAGTAAAGAAATAACTTGTAATCCATGAGCCCAGGGCTAAATATGCTTCATGCTAGGTGTTTATACTTTAGAGTAAAGGGAATTATTACAGTGATAATGGCACCTACTTTTTTGTGATGTGTACTATAGGTGGACTTCAAACACACATACAACACATTCATGCATGCACAGTTTTTTTTAACTTTTTGTATTTTGTTTTACTTTTGTTTACCATTTTTGGACAAGGGGCATGTATGTAATTTCCATCAGTGCCTAAGAAAGTCTGTCTACAGTAGGTCCTCAGTAGGTGAATGGATAGTATGGGTGTCCTGGTACCACAACCAAAAGACTCTAACTTCAAGGATAACCCTTCAAATATTCAGGTGAAACTCACATGTTCATTGAGTATATTAGTAAAAGATGAGGACTCAGGTGTCTTAGAAATTGGAAAATAAGGCTGGAGAGATGACTCAGAGGTTAAGAGCACTGGTTGCTCTTCCAAAGGTCCTGAGTTCTATCCCAGCAACCACATGGTGGCTCACCACCATCTGTAATGGATCTGGTGCCCTCTTCTGGCCTGCAGGCATGCATGGAGGCAGAATGTTGTATGTTGCATGCAGAATAAATAAATCTTTGAAAAAAAAGAAATAAGAAAATAATTTCTTCTTTGGTGGTTCAACTCTTACTCTTCCAAATATTTTAAGTTTTTGTTTCTTAGGTTCTATTTGGGTTTTATTGTTGTTGTTTTTGTTTTTGTCTTTTCCTCACCAAGAACTTGTAACTTACACCTTCAGATGATAAGTTCCTAATGGTTTGTGGGTTTTGTGTTCAGATAAGCCCAGCATGGTGGTTTACAACATGGCAATCCCAATACTTGACAGACTGACTCAGAAGCATGGATGGGACTTTGAGGCCAGCCTGGGATACATATATAATATGTTCTAATGAAGTCTAGGCTAGTCCAGGATACAGAGCACACCTGTGTCTTCACAATGGAGAGAGAAAAGAAGAAATTGCTCATACAGCTTCTATAGTTCAGAATAATGATCATGGGCAGGGGGTATAGGGCAGCAAATTAGTGTATAATAAAATATAATAAATAAATACTACATGTAAGTGTTGCACTTTGCCAAACATCCACCCATCTATAAGGTTTCCTTTTTAGATATTGAAATAACTGAAGTTATTACAAGAAATTTATGAAACTATGTAAATCGTTGATACCCAGTTAATTCTCTGTTCTTATTTATGAAAAACATAGTTAGCTTATGTATCTGCATTTATTATAAATAAAACAAAGCTATTTACTGTCATCATTGATCATCATTCTTGTGTGTGTGTATGGTACACAGAAGTGAATGTGCACATGTGTGAATATCAGAGGGCACGCAGGGGACCGTGTTCTCTCACCCTCCATGAGTGCAGGAATAAACTCAGATTGCCAGGGCAGGTTCTTTTACCAGCTGAGCCATCTCACTAGCCTAGCAAAGTTGTTTCCAAGAAATAAATTGTTAGCTGTTCAGTGGTGACCCAGCCCTTTAATCCCAGTACTAGGTAGGCAGAAGTAGGTGGATCTCTGTGAGTTCAAGGCCAGCCTGGTCTACAAAGCAAGTTCCAGGACAGCCAGGGCTACACACAGAAACCCTCTCTCAAAAAAAAAAAAAAGAAAAGAAAAGAAAAGAAAAGAAAGAAAAAGAAAATTTTAACATATTCCAGTGTTCTAATTCTAGAACTACAAATCCATAGACATCCTAAATATATTTAATAATGTAAGAAACAAGGTAAAGCACCATTTGGCACCAGAGTAATAATATTAACCTCTTAGTGAGCTTCCAGATTTTACATGTAAGTCGTTTTCTTCTCCTGTTAGTAGGTATTCCTTTCTTTAAAGTAGAATTATTCCATTGTCAAAGGGTATATGTGTAAAATAGCCCCACTCAGGATAGTCAGTCATTGGTAGCAGATTATGCTCTGGGATGTTGATACTTGTATGAAGTGAGAAGACTGTACAGGTGTGAAATAGTTTTGGCATATCCAGTTCCAAGCACCTTTGAATCAGGAATATTCAAAGAACAAAATATTTGTCGAAGAAAAATGTCTTGCTCTAGTTCCGTGGCATTCACATAGTGCCAAGGTTTGATTCATTTTTGCTTTAGCCGTGAGTCTGAATCCTCAATGGCTGCTTCCTCTGCCTTTCCAGCCCTTGCTGCCTGCTCCCTGTGTCTGTGTGTTGTTAGCCTCTGGCGCCCCGTGTGTGTCTCTTGTGTGTGTTGTGTGTTGTGTATGTTTGTTCCTGCCCACCCTGGACCGGCATGTCTCTGCAGCCAGCCTGGTTCATGCCCTCACAGCTTAGAGAGCAGACTTCACCTCTGACGGTAGACTGGCTGTCTCCCCTCTCCGCACAGCCTCCTGGGTAGACCTGCGTACCCCGAACATCGCACTGCTGCGAGCGCCTCCTGTGGACCTTTCCTCTTGGATTTGGAACTCTTTAAGGAGTGGATTGTAACACATCTGCAGCCTTACTTCCTTGTACACTGTCTAACAAAGAGGAGGCCTCAGTCAGTCACTAAATATTGTGAAGTAGAAGCCATGTGTTCAGATCTCTAGTCAACCTGCCACCCCCAAGCAACTGATAGTCCTAGATTTATACTTTGGTTTATTCAGTGGCGTTTGATAGTTACTCTGGGGAAGAGACTAGGGGAGTGAACATGGGGTGACTTGTGCCCCAGAACCATGGGCAAAGAAATGAAGTCTTTGGCACACTTGAGAGAAAACCCCAGTGTCCGGAAGAGTAGGGGTGGAGAGGGGCAGAGAGCAGCAGCAGGCACCAAGTTCTGCGCATGTGCCTCCTGACCACGTCAGCCCGGGCTTTCATTCACCCAGACATCAGTTCCCACAGCACAATCAGGCCCAGGGCCTTGTCTATGAAATGGGAAGAAAGGCTCGGAGATGAATTTTAGCCACTGGGTTAGACCCACTGAGATGTTCCCTGCAGTAAGTGTGGATTTTATTGCAAGGTGCTGCATGAGACTCTGAAGCCTTTCCTTGCTGATATAAAACCATGCTAGTTCAGACTTGAATCGGCAATGTGTGAAGGATACAGGGACCTCCAGACCATCCGTTTCTAGCCACAATTTCAGCAAATTACTGTGCACTCTACCCTGTTTTAGTCATGGCTAGGTTGGAAGAACCTGGAAACTGGAGTTATTTTTGGCAATAAATGATAGACTTAATCCTCATATGGTAAGACCTACTATATACTTGTACCATGGGGATATGAACTTTTTGGCACCATTCAAATGTTTTATTAAAATACAAGCGGAGGTGGAGTGTTTAACATACCTCCAACTCTGTAGTTGTTGACATAAATCAAGCAGACACACTAGTGAGTTTGATGAATGAGTTCATGGGGTCGTGAGGTTGAAAGCAGCGTGAGACACATCAGAGCATGTGCACAGAAACTCACCTTTTGTTTTGACACAGGCCCTCCCCATGCTGACCAGCTGACCTGGCACTTGCTTACATAGCCCAGGCCGCAAACCCACAGAGATCCACCTGTCTCTGTCCTCGAGTAGTGGGATTAAAGGTGGGCGCCACCAGATTTGACATGAAGTGTATTTTAACGGTAAGTCTCTCTCTCTCTTTCACACACACACACACACACACACACACACACACACACACACGAGAGAGAGAGAGAGAGAGAGAGAGAGAGAGAGAGAGAGAGAGAGGGAGGGAGGGAGGGAGGGAGGGAGGGAGGGAGGGAGGGAGGGAGGGAGGGAGGGAGAGGGAGAGGGAGAGAGAGAGATGATCATGATATCTCAAAACACTAGTTTTCTGTGTAACTGACTAAAAAGTTGAGAATGCAGGAGATACTTCTGAATATACCTCTTTATACTAAGACTGTGGGTGATAATTTCACTTATCAGCATCTTAAATGAAACTTAATTTAATGATGAGCCCTGATTACGGAAGCCCCCCCCCACACACACACACCAGGTGTAGGAGAACGATTTGATGGCCCAAGCACTCATCAGAACTGTGATGGCGTGTCTGTGAGTGAGAGGTGGCTCTTTGATGTTCGCACCAAGACTGTTGCTATGGAGACTGCGTGATTCAAGCCACTTCCTGAGGCTGGAGCACCTGATGCTCCTGTCTCCAGATTTCCACAGAGCCTTGACCAGAGCTGACATTTTCAGTTCTAATGTGCCAGACATGAAGCAGAAGATCTATTATTATTATTATTATTATTATTATTATTATTATTATTATTATTAAATTAAAGGTACAACTATTTGGAAATTCCAGGAATCCATACAAATATGAATGATGATTCAAATTCTCCTTTTTGAAAAGTCCCTTACTATTAAGGCAGGGTTATTTTACGTATCATTTCTAATATTATTCTTTAAATTTAGGTATTTCTGAAAAAGAATGCTAGCTTGCCTAATATATATGTGAGATATATCCCAACACATATAAAGAAAGTGTGTTATGGAGGGTTAGCTGGCAGTGGCATTATCTACCAGAATGTAAGGCTGTTTAAGGGCACGCCAGGAACACTGTGTAAGTGTTTGTTTAGAGCCATTGTACTATCCCATGAGTGATTCCATGGCACGGGGCACTCAGGAAAGCTATCTGCAGATCACACAGCCAGCCAACTTTGTTATGGTGCTTTGTAAAGACAACCGTAGCTGGCATCTCTATAGAAGGAAAGATGGTTTCGGGTTTTCGTTTTTCACAAAAAGAGATGTGTGGTGTTGGCTCCCGGTTCTGTAAGCTGGCAGTCATGTAGCTCACTCCTCTGGCGGCTGCAGTGCTGCTTCCATCCTGAAAGTCAAGACTTCCATGTCAGTGCAGAAGGCGCTCGGGGTAGAGAAGGGGAAACGGCACTGAGGGAAGAGATAGGCAGACGTGTGGCGGTGGCCGTGTGCCTGTGTGTGTGTGCCAAGAGCCACTAACAGGACCTGTGCTCTTCCCCTCTGTATTTCACTCACATCTCTGTATAGTGTGGCTGAGCCATCGCCACGAGGGGGAGAATTACGCCCTCCACCTTTATGCCGTGACCTTTACCGTGTCACTAGAACACAAGGCCTCCCTCTGGGTGCAGTGCGCTTGAGACTCAATTGCTGTTGAAGGACTTATTCCACACTGATGACTACAGTCTCACCCACGGCAATGATAGATCTCCCCAAAACTGTTCCATTAGCACCAAAGACTCACGTCCAATCTTCTAGGTTTTCAGGGTTCTTAAATAGAAAGTTTTCAATCACCATTTATGTATGCTTACATATACAAATCCACATATCGTATATATATATGTATGTACATATATGGGTATATATGATGTGTGTGAGTGTGCACGCATGCATCTTTGCATGTGTGAGGGTGCAGGTGTGTGTGCACACGCATGTGAAGCCCCAGAGTTGACATGGGTCCCTGCCTCAGTCAGTCTCCTCTTATTGAGGTAGTGTCTCTCTGAATTCTGCGTTTGTCAATCCCAGCTGGTGGTCAGATTGCCTTGGGCCTCTCCTGTCTCTGCCTCTTGAGTGTTGGCAGCTGCAAGGGGCTGCCACCCCTGCCCAGCTTTTACATAGGTCCTACAGGTGCAAACACCAGTCCTCACACTTCTCAGGTCCCTGGACAGCCAAAGGACAGCCAAGAGAGCTTTGTGCATGTGTGGTGTAGGAAGTGCATGCGTGTGCGTGTGTGTGTGTGTGTGTATGTGTGTGTGTGTGTGTGTGTCTGTGTCTCCATGTCTCTGTGTGTGTGTGTGTGTGTGTGCGCGCGCGCGTAAACTTTATCGAGCACTCACGTGGACTTTGGCCGTGAAGAGCAGTTCAGATTGGACCTGGAGGGATCTGGTGGGTTAGAGTGTAGTTCTGTTAGGTGGAGAGCTGCCACTTGCCCCTTTAGGGACTGAAATCACCAGTGAGCACAGTTATGAGAGGTGGCGTGCTCGTGTTCCTTCTCACACCATACTTGTAACTGTAAATCCTACAGAATAGTTACGGCTTCTCTTCTTCCTGAGTTAGATTTTAACTTAGCTGAAAGCCAGTTTTTCCAACCAATTGGGGGGCAGGCAGGGAGGGCGTCTGTTTTTATGTTGCAGTGTTGGAGCTGTTTATTGTCTGTCACTTCCTGATAGCAGTAATTGGCTGAGTCTAGTGAGCAGTCTGCCAAAGCAGATGATGTCTATGCCCTCTCTTCCTGGGTCTTCCCTGTTACTCTCACCTGGATTAGAACCAAGCCAGGGATGTTGACATGCAGGTCCTCTTACACGGTTCTGGTGTAAGGAGTCGTACTCATTGACACTGGAAACTTGAGGAAACACAGAGGAAGAGAAAAGGAATGATCAGGAAGTGACTGCATTGAACAAGCCGTGAAACCATATGAACGTAAAATCTAACAAATTGTGAACATTGCAGATTATGTCCTAATTGTGAAATCTATGCAAATTCACTTAACACTTTCTCAACACCAGCATTGCCAGGAGTTGATTACTCATACAAACCAAAATTTTGTCTTAGAGTCAGTTACTTTCCTTGTTTTTCTTAATTCGTTTTTCTAAATTATCTAGTAAGCAGAAAACTCTGCCCAGCCCCACAGAGTGGGTTTTGTAGGGCGGTGGTAGACCTGCAGGCCCTCATCCCGTCATCTTTCCTTCTGCTTGGAGCGCACGGTTGACCCCAGGGTCATTTGTCTCTTTTATTGGCTGTGTGTCGGATCTTTTCTGTGTATCACCTACAGAACAAGTTAATTTTCACTATGGGAAATGAACTAATTATACAATCTTCCAGAACATTCTGGGCGTCAGACTCTCCAAAGCACCTGCATGAAGTGTTAAAATCCTGATCTTCAGATAAAGAAACCAAGTCTTGAGTTTAAGTAGCATGCACATGGTTAGATTGCCAGATTTAGTATGCTTAAACTCTGACTTCGAACCACTACACCTAACCCTTTGGAAAGAAAAGCATCAGGCTCTGTACACCGAAGGACAACCCTTCCCTGGGGATAGTTTGGAGACCTTACTGCCTGGATCAATAAGGAAACACAGTAGAATTGCAGATTCTTGTACCCTCAGGGATTCCAGGAACTTGAAATTTTAACAAGTGCACTAAGTAAATATGAAATAAAGTTCTACCTAATTAGTTTCTAAAGGTATAAATATTTCCACCTTCAGTTCATTCATTAATTTTGTAACATCTGGGAGAGTTTTTATAACTTTCTCTTGATACGCAAAAATAATTTATCTCACTACTAGCTAGTCATGCGTTTGATAGTTTGATGTTCATCCCCTTATTGGTCTTTCTCTGTCCACTATCTTCATCCCAAGAAAAGACATGAATTTGCTCTCTTGAGATTAGTGTCAGAAATTATTGATTGACACACTCTTCTACCCCCTTATGTGTGTTTGTGTATTTTGTGTGTGTGTGTGTGTAATTCAAGTATTGTTAAAGTTCTCACTTTAATGGGATGAGAACTAAACATTGACAACCGTCAGTGTCTTAAAGAACCTTTCTTTTGACTCCATTAGCCCTAATTTTAATTAATAGATTCAAATTATTGAAGAGGTAGGTTGTTCTGAAGCCAGCGACATAATAGGTTACTTTGGGGATCTGTTGTAAAGGGAAGCCTTTCCTTGTTAGCTGCTTTGGTTTATCACCCGCCAGTCGCCTGGGCTCTGTCGCGTTGTAGTCCCCAAATAACACATATGATGCTGTATTAATTATGAAGCTGTTGGCCTTGCTTGTTTCTTACTGGCTAGCTCTGACTTAAGTAATTACCCCATAAATGTTAATCTAAGTATTTCTCTTACCGGAGAATACTTCCGGGCTTCCTACCCCATGGCGTTACATCTTGACTCTCTGTGTTTCTCCTTCCCAGAGTCCTGGACTCCTAGTCCCACCTATCTTGATTCCCTATTGGCCAGCAATGCTTTATTGACAAATGCACAGGACTTCCCCCCAACAATCTGTGTCTCAGAAGTAATAACTAATTGGAGTAAAATATGTAGAACAGGACTTTTATGATAACATTTTTTAGTTTATGAAATGAGATTTTCCATAATTTGGATCATTTTTATTGAAAAGAACTATTGGTATCACCAAAGTGCTACCACACTCTGTTATGTCTTAAAACATCTGCTTCAGATCAGTTTTGCAATCAGTGAGATGATCTCGTTTATTTCCTTCCTTTTGACCCTCTTGTTAGAGTGAACTGCTGTAACCCTGAGCTGCCAACATGGTAATTGTAAAACCCACCTCCAGGAGGGTTTCAGAGTCAGATTGCGATCAAGTGAAGAGTGTTTGTGATTTTTCTTAACTCTTCCCTTTTTGAAAGTGAAGCATCTTCATAGTCATTCGTTCATTATTATTTGCTTTGTTTTTTTTTTTTTAAATTCCAACTCATACTCCTGCCTCTCACCGAGTGGCACACAGTCCCTTGAGACAAAGGTGTGTTCCGGCAGGGAGCCTTGTGGTCTGCACTGAATGCTTAGTCCTCTTGCCCTGCGCTCCTTCCCAACCAGTGCGTTAGTCTTCCCCACAGTTCCGCTTGTTGCAGACAGTTCTAATATCATGGAGTATAACAAGAGAGGGAATCCTTTCCAGCTTGCTGGTCTTACAGTGCAGAGGGTGATTTTAGAGAGGCGGTTTTCCAGATGTGTCAGTCACATGGTTCACGGGTCACCTTTTCTGGTGTGCCATGAATTGATCAGTGAGTTTACTCCGGGTCTTCAGATTGAAGCTTTGTGTTGAACATCTTATATTGGATCAGAGCAGAAATTATGCTATCTGTAATTCTCAAGCCTAAATTTATGGATGATAAAACTCTGAAATTCAGTTTTCCTATAATTAACCTCCTGTTTCTCTCCTGCTTTTAATGTTTATTAATCTTTTCCTAGTCATCTAATCCCAATATTAGTTTGTCTCAACTCCCCTTCACTCTGAGTCATCTATGATCAAAAACATTTTCTGTCCATCTGCTGCCTTTCATTCATCTCTCCTTTTAAAATGTTTTCTCTCCTGTAGACTCATGAATATGCCATGGTATGCCAACTTTCTTTGTCTAATTAGGAGAGATTCTTGACTTTCGAGATTGTCATTCTCCCTGTGTACCAGTCTAAACAATTAAAATCAGCTGTCTTTGCCTACTAATGAGTCCTCAAATTGGATGGAGGAAATTGAAATGGAGTGTTTTCCTTTTTTCAACCCTTCATTCTGAAATGCTCTTCCTCCACGACTCACAAGCCCTCTGCCTATGATTCATTCGTGATTCTGCCAAGTTTCTGAACTGGTGTTTCCTAAAGTGACAACTTTAGTTCCTTACAGCCATTACTAGTTTAAATTTCTCTCTCTCTCTCTCTCTCTCTCTCTCTCTCTCTCTCTCTCTCTCTCTCTCTCTCTCTCTCTCTCTCTCTGTGTGTGTGTATGACTATGACTCAAGTATGTGCCAGTATTTAAATAACCCCATTTGATAAAGTATATAATATCTTCTATTTACTTCATAACCATCTTACAGTAATTTTTGTGTGTGTTTGTATATTTGCTTATGTGCGAGTGCATGTTTGTGTTGCTTCTGTTTGTTTGAGACGCTGTTTTGTTGGCCTGGAATATACCAAGTAGTCTAGGCTGTATAGCCAAGAGCACAGGGATCCACCTGTCTCTACCTCCATGTGATGGAATTACAAGTACATGGCCTCGTGCCCAGCTGTTTTACTATGGGTTCTGGGACTCTATCCTATGTCCTAATGCTTGCAAGGCAAGCTACCACCCACAACTCCCATTTTGTCTTTATATCACTAGTATTTACCTTTTTTCTTACTTAGAAATGTTATATTAAATAAAATGTCTTAAAGGAATCCTTATTCAGACCTCAGTTTCCTTGTTTTATTATTTTAAATAGAAAAGTGATAAGCATCTCATTCATTTTCAGAGATATGCCAGTAACAATTTACATAGAAACTATCAAAATAATGAGAATTTAAATATATATATATATATATATACACACACATACATATATTGTACAACACAATTTGCAATTTGGTCATTAGTAACAATGTAACATATTTGATTAAGTATCAGAATAATTGATGAGCCCAGTCAATGCTCTACTATTTAAAAAATAGAGAAATCAGTGTGAATTAATTATTTTGTAAAGCTTCATTGAAGATCAGGTGTTTGCACTTTTCCTTGAAAGATAGGCATAGTTTCAATGTATTTGACACACCAAAGACCTCTGCTGATTCAGTAGATGCTGAAAAGGAGTCCAAGGCCTCTTTTCAGGTTTCCTGCAGGAATTCCCTGGGAGACTCAGTGTTGCTATGGGAGAGAGGTGGCGTGCCAGCAGTCTTGAGAGAGGACGAACAGAATCTAGTTGTCTTTTGTGGTGTGATGTCTGTCACTGCTCCAGTGGCCACAGGCAGAGCAGGCAGGCAGAGGGGTAAAGGAGGACAGGTGAGTCTCCTGACACTTCGTGTAGTGTAATTTGTGTCTGGAGTTGGGTATCATGGTGTGTGTCTCTGTGGAGCGTGGTTTCTCAAGAGGATGTGGTCAGGAAACATGTGTGTGTGAGAGTACATGTATGTGTGCATGTGTGGTGTGTGAGTACATGTATGTGCGTGTGTGGTGTATGTGTGAGTGTGTGTGCGTATGTGAATGTGTGGTGTGTGCGTGAGTGTGCATGTGTATGTGCACGTGTGTGTGCACATGTGTGTGTATGTGTGTTAGCTGAGAGTGTTTTGACAAGTTATTTAGCACTAGGACAGCAGCATTAACTTTTATGCTGAGAAAAGTGTGACTCCTTTAAGTTAAATCACATTCACATACACAATGTAGTTGGGTTAGAATGTGTGAATATTTTAATATACTGTTTGTGCTCTTTAAAGAATTCAAATAATTTTGCTTCCATGATGATCACCTATCTGAGGTCTGCATTTTTAAACTATACCATTTAAGATAGAATCAACTCATACCTATATATATATATATATATATAAAACTCATACCTATATATATGTTATATATAATGTATATATATACATACACATATATGTATTTATTAATCTTAGTGATCTGATGTGTTTGGTGAGGTATTGCAATAACAGAGTCTCTTTTGTGAGCCCTAAACCCAACAAGCACTGAAAGATCTTCACTTGACAGAGGTCCTCCAAGCTTGAGGGCACTGTCCTTCAAATTTAACCCTTTAGTCATCAATGACTGTGTCAAGACTCTCATCATTTCTAACAGTTCCATACCTAATGTCTCCATGAAGTAAGCAAGATGCATTGCCAAACACAATGCTGAGATAGTTTCGGTTATACCAAGTCCAAGCAGGAAAACCTGAAAATCATCCACTAGAGTTTTTAAGACTATTAGCAATACAGAGAAAGAAAATGAATGTTTTTACCACTAGACAGAAAGGTGATTATAAAGGACTATGAAAAGTGCTTGTAAAAAATGAAACATTTGAAGCAGAGGAACCATAGGGGACACAGCCTTTCCCTCGCTCCAGCCCCTCGCTGCCTGCCCCGCACCCTGCAAAGCCCACCTGCCACTCTGTCTTCTTGCTAGAACCTGCAGCATCTGTCAAGGCTCACCACCCTGCCAACTCTCCCTATCTCTACACATCTCTGTATTTAAAATTGGAAAATATGTTCATATGTACCTTTATGGGGTGTCTGAAGGGAGATGAGACCATCCTGAGTGCCGCATGTGGCTATTTTTAGCACCCTATGTCCTACCTGCAACAACATTAATTTGTATCACAAGAAAATTTCATCGCTTTTAACAGACATAAATGGATACTTAAAGTTGGCTGCCTGGGTTGCACAGGCTAGTGAGTGGCGGAGTCAGAACTCCGCGCCTGTTGATTTAGCTCTTGTGTCCTACCGTTTACTGATTGGCCATCTTGGTGAGAGCACTGTGCTGAGGGCTGGGAAGAGATAACCAACGCCCTTCCTGACCTCACAGGACTCTGTTTAGCAAGGCCCAGTTACTGCCTATCTTCATGCCTCCCATCTGGCTGAACCATGCCTGCCAGTAGTTGCCAAAACAGATGCTTCCTCCAGGTATCAAGGACCATCGGCTAAACACTGGTTTTGCCAGAATCTTCAGGCTGTTTTGTTTTGTTTTGTTCTTATCTTACTGCCAATGTGATGGCTACTGAGTGCATGTTCGTCACATCTACAAAATGCTTTAATTACTGTGACTCTGCTACTTTAATCAGCTGATTAAATCTTACTGGTTCTTTTGGCAGAAGAATAGGCAAGGAATATAAAATGAAAATTAAGCAAAAATATTTCCTGTCTGCATTGGAGCTGTGTTTATGCAGCCTCGGTGAGAACCCTCGGGCACGTCCAGGCTGAGCTGGAGTGGTAATGAGTCTCACTGTTTTTTACAGCTCCCTGTGACCTGCCACATAGCCAGTCCATTATGACAATAGCAGCAGCAACTGTGCTCCATGGATCACATGGCGACAGCCTTTCCAGTGTGTGCCTGCCATTTATTAGGACATTAATGGCCAGCCATTCTCCAGATGCCCAGCCGTGACTATCCCACAAAGAAAACATTAGCTTTCTTGGACGTTGCTATTATAATTCGAAAATTAGTTTTGCCTTCATGGCTGCATCACATTTGGAATCTCTCTTTGATGTTGTTATTAGTTTGCACTCATGGTGCTCCTGATAACTGTCACACATTAATCACATCCATCATGTGATTCTTAATTTGCTCTATTATGACAAATGGATTTAGACACAAACTTGCAATTACCTATTTTGAGGTTAATAGCAGAGTTGGGGTTGTAATTGGTTCCCAGATATTCAATTTAGAGAAATTATTTCTCACTCTGCTCTAAAACATGCTCTAAGTGAGCAAATTGTATTTTTTACTATCCCTGAGAAATTGTGCCAGATGAGACCATATGAGACACTGGAGCATAGTCGCATGCCCAGAAGTTTCTATTAGAATAAAATGTTTGTGCATTGTAGGGTAGAATTCTGTCCTTTGCCCTCAACCTATTTGTTTACTTCATTTACTTAGGGTCAAATTGTCCCAAAATATTTTACTTTGTGGAGTGTTGGATGGCGATTACTCTATTTTCTGGTTACTAGGCTTACTTACTTCTTGCAGTTAACTGTTGTAATCAGCCGGTGGGATAGAGTGGCCTAGAGTTCTATCCCTGGCATTTCAGAGGCTGGAGCAGAGTCTTGATTTCAGGGCTGCCCTGGGCAATACGTAGTAACAAAAAGCTACTCTAGGCTGCATGGTGAGGGCCTCCTCTCAAAAAGTGCATACACAAATTACTAAACTTCCTAGAACTATTTGTGTGTGTGTGTGTGCGTGTGTGTGTGTGTGTGTGCACGCACGCATGTGCGTATATGCGTGCATGTGTGCATGCAAGACTGTAGGTGCATATGGATGGCAAAGACCCTAGATCACCCAGAACTAGACAGTTGTGAGCAGCTAAGCATTGGTGCCAGGAACCGAACTCTGGTTCTCTCTAAGAGCAGTGGGCGATCTCAACCTGTTAGCCTTGCTCTAGCCCTAAACCAATAAGCTTTTGAAACCAACGGCAAGAAAAGATTTGTGAAGTTTGCTATGCTTTGTTTTGTATTGTTTGTTTCTCTTGGGTCTTGATTACTGCGTGTTTCAAATGGCTGCTGATCTAAAGTGATCTCAGAAGCCCTCTTTCTCTGGGAGCAGGTGTTCTTACTGGGTTCTTTCTGGGAACAGCCACTTCTGCCTTTATCTTGGAGAGGTTAAATTGATACTCCACTCCTGCTCCAACCACTGCCTCCTCTACAAAGATTCCTATGCATCACTAGGAAACCATGTGGATTCATTTACTTCAGAAAAGCCTTTCTACCAAAGTTCCAGGCATGCCATAGGTCAGTATCCGCTGGGGAGAATTTTATGAGGTGCTAAGAGGGGACTTAGAAGGTGGCATTCCAAGATCAACTGGCCACTTTAAGAGTTGCATGGCATGGGGGTGATGAGTTCACACTCCTGCTCTAAGTCTTGTCTCAACTGCTTCTTGCTGGGCTGTGAGTAAGGCACTTAACTTGTGTCAACTTCTTTATCAGGAAAACCATGCTTTGAGTTTTAATGAGTAATTTTGTAAAGGTTTTAGCACACTGTTAAGTGCTTAATAAATACTGGCTGCTATTATCTTCACTGCCTAGTCTGTCTTCTTAGCCAAAATGAAATTCTTTCCCCACAATTCTTATTGGATAATCCTTCAGTCTATACTTTAAAAACCTCTCCCTTTAAACAGCCATTGTTAGTGCCTCACATTCTATACTCCCAGTCAAGACCTCTGAGACTGAGAATTCAAGCCTTCCTCCTAATGACTTCTGTAATCTGGGTGCAGCCCTGTTCATTAAAACATAGTTTTCATGGAAAGTATTTTCAAATAGTTGAAGTATTTCGGTCTTTTATTCTTCTCAAAGCTAATTACCAGAGTTCTTTTAGCTGTTTCATACACGTTGTCTCTGTGTCCAGTACCTTCCTACTTTCTCTAAATTGGTAAATAACTCCTAACTTGTATTGCCTGTCCAGTGGAACACGTTACGTTTTCTTGTTTTATAGTTTGTGGTGTGTAGACTAGGAGTTTGGAGGGGGTGGTTCTCTGGTCTCTCAGTTGCTCTCTGTGCAACTGTCAAAAAGACAGCATGAGGCACTTCGGTTCACTGCACCCTTAAGGACTTTGCCCACCTGTGAAATGCACTAAGCTATGTTTTTGTACTACTGGTATTTTAGCCCAAATAAAAGACTTTTTAAGTTAAATGTCATGATCCCCTTGTTATCATCAGAGTGATGAGAAAGGGGGGTATACATTGAGAGAAACATTTGTCAGTGTTTGCTGGGTTTTTGTTTTGCTTTGTTTTGAAGTGCCTATCTTAGTAGTATACACAGATTGGATCCTCAGCGCAGCTGTAGATCTGCAGACTTCACACTCATTCGGGGTTTGCTGGGAACTAAGAACTGTCTTTAGATTTTTTTTCAATTCTCATGTAAAGATTAGGTATCATTGTTGCACTTTCAAACAAATGGTGTTTTATATTTCAAGCAAAGCATATCTTCTCTATCCTCTTATCCTCCAACCCCCTGGTGTTTATGTAGCACATTTTCATTGTCCACTCTTCTGTCCATGGACAGCATGGCTGATCCCATTCTTAGCTCTCATGAGTAGAGCAGCAGTCAGCATGGGTGTGTGAGCCCTTTTCCTGGGTCTGTACTCAGGAGTGGTGTGGCTGGATCATGTAGTTCCTGAGACAGCCATTCCAACTGGCATGAGGTTACCAGAGCGTTTACTCTGATTAGCTTTGGTTTTAATTTCCCCCAATGACAAAGGATGCTGGACACTTTCAAATGTGTATTGCCTTTTATGCTTCTTTGGAGAACTACCTGTTCATGTCATTAGCCCATTTGGCATGGTTGTTTTGCTTTGCTTTTTGTGGGGTGGGAGTATATTCAATTTTTGCAATTCACTGAAAACTGTCTTAGGTATCTTACAGGCAGGTTCTGGTGTTCAGGTGTATTTTAAGCATGGAATTTATCATGTAACCTTCTCAGGCTCACATAGCTACTTAAGGTAGGCAGGAATCAAATCCCATATTTTTGCATAGCCAGGAAAGGAGTGTGAATTCCATCCGAAACCCACTTGAGAGTGGCATAGCCAGTTTTGTGACCCCCCAGATGATGACTATCAATGAGGTAAGACCAGAAAGTAGCTGTCATGCAGACAGACATGCTGGCACAAGGCTTTCAGAGCATTTAGGCAAGAAATGGTTTTGCCAGGCCAAACAGCGATAGAGACAGCTTCGGGTTTTCATTCTGAGTTTGAGTGCCTGAGATTTGATGAGTGGGCATATATAATAATGGAAGGTAAGGAAACTAGGGTGACTCCCATGATTGAGGCCTCAGTACAGTTAAATACAGTTTAGTCAAGAAATAAACAGTCAAATGATTGTGACAGGCCAATGCTCAGATTCTAGCCAGCAAGTGGATGGGTGATCATACCTTACAGTTCTGTTTAAAACAAGTACGCTACTTCCCGGGGTGAAATGTGTCATGTTTGCTTGATTTTTTCTAAAAGAAAAATTTCTTGTTTCATGATGCAGTTGGAAGGCAGCGATTCACATTTGTTTCTGTACCTTTCCAGGGCTCTTGAGTCTTTCCTAATATACATCTAGGAGATAAATCATCAGTGCGTGTCTCTAAGAGCATCTATCCTGTCAAGAGTTTGTTTAAAATGTATAAGTACAAGATGGACTAGAGCTTGAAGTGGTAACTTGGTGGGCAATAGTAACTTGACAGGATCTAGAATGAACTAGGTGACAAACACTCTGTACATGTGTGTTCGGGAGTTTCTCGATTAGGTTCACTGAGATTGGAAGACCAGTCCATCCTAATTATGGTCATGAATCTTCTCCCATCCCTTAAACCTTTCTTGAGACACACCCAGAGATGTGTTTTCATGGTGATTGTGAATCCAGGCATTTGCCCGTAAAGACTGACTATGACACTTGTAATTCAAAAGGAACCTCAAAAGAAGATACCAGGTTACAATTTTAGAGACAGGGGGCTTTACACTTGGTATTATTGCTCATTACTTGAAAAGATGTATCAGTGAGAATTCACTGTTTTAGGTGCCAACAAATTGGAGGAGGTGGAGGTGGAAAGGACCTTAGAAAGATACCCTCGTGAGATCAACAGGCCATGAAGATCAGCCTACCTGAAGCAAGGATGATGACAGCCAGTGAGCAGCCTAAATGTCATGACTAGGCAAGGTGAATCAAGATAGCAGCGTAGTCTAGACACAGAATGGCATAGGCACCTTCCAGGCTAATGAAAGTCTAGTAGCACTTCACCTACCATAATGCAAAATCCACATTCCAAAAGAAATGAGCTTAAGCCTTTCAGTTTGGGAGCTAAGACCCAAGCTTCAGTGCACAGGAAGCTGAGCCCTTCCTCTCTCCTTCCTCAGTAAAGCCAAGGTAATGGCTACCACACAGCATCAGTCAGCATCTGGTTATTGCTCATGTCTGTGACCAGCCCATGGGAAGACTTGCTTAGGTGTGATGAGAAGTTGGAAATGGAGCACATTTGAAGAGTGAGAATAACCATAACTTTTGTCATAATAAAATGAGGTCGATGGATCTTTTAGGGACTTCCCTTTTTAATTTATTTAATGACACATTTACATGATCCAAACTGTAAACATCCAGAAGGATACAGAGTGAAAAGCCACTCTGATCTTCCACAGGACCCTCTCAGTCAGTACTCATTCCTACTGACAAATACTCACTTTGCTTAACCACTCTATGGATATTTTTTCTGCCTACTCAAGCCAGCAAATACAATATTTCTGATGTCTTTCATTTTTCTCATCAAGCATCCTCTATTATACACACTGTTCAGTGACTCACCATTTTCATCAAGTGCTATGATGATGGATGGATGGATGGATGGATGGATGGATGGATGGATGGATGGATGGATATTAAGAATTCCTCATTATACAGTTATCTCTAGCTCAAAACTGATGCAGGGGTTTCTGTTTTGGCTGTGTGCTTATGAGTAAAGATTGGATGGATGTGGTTCGGGGAAAGTGTTCTGGGATGTGGGTTACTGCTTTGAATACCTCTGTGTGTGATTACACCCTTTGTCTGTGGTTGTAGCACGCAGATCCTAACTTTACAATTCACTCATTTGAGGAATGGGAATAGCTTCTGTTTCCTGCCTTGCTGACAGAAGCATACAGAATGGCCAAGCTTGAAGGCAAATTCTAATTTTGAAATGGATAGCACTTTAGAGCAGTATAAACTCTGTCTTAAGCAACTGGGGAAAATCTCCTATCAGATTATTATTACATGGGCATGTTTGTTTTTAATTTTCTCTAAAAATAACTGTTTTAGAGTGGTTGACTTTTTTCCTTGTAAAAACATCCGATGTTCTGGAACGCATAAGAATGATATTCATGTCATGTGCCTTAGCATTAAATAAAATAAATGTTTTTAAAACATTTTAAGTTCTGTCTCTGTCTTCCAAAAAGCATCCACCCTCCTGACTTGGGAATTTACCATTCCTGGATCATCACGACACTCCGCTTCATCTAATTAGATCTCTGAATAGTAGATATGATTCGTTTGTGGGGTTCAAGTGTTCATATAAATGGTAGGACATGGCATACTGTGTTCTTTGGATCTTGCTTCTTCATTGTTATCAGCATCCTATTCTTGAGATGTAGCCAACTGCTTATGTCCTAATCCTTCCAGGTTGGCTCTTATAGAGCCACATTCCAAGTAACTACTCCATTTTAAGTTTCATTGTTCCACTAATAAACTTTTTTCTCTTTTCATGTTTCTAACAGTGCTTCAATGACTGTCTTGTTGAATGTTCTGTGTCTAAGGATAATTATAGGATTAATCACTCATGTTTAACATCTTCACCAGTGGTTGGTTGATATTACCTTGTGTGTGTGTGTGTGTTTGTGTGTGTGTGTGTGTGTGTGTGTGTGTGTGTGTTTGCCAATTCTATTGATGTAGAATGGTATAACTGGTTTTAATTTATAGTTATTCGAGTCTAGTGAGATAGAGCATGTTATTATATGCTTGTTGGAGTTCCAAACATCACTGTATTTTAAATGTCCATGTATACATTCCTTCTCTATTTAGAAGATTGATTTTCTCCTATTGGTTTGTAGTCATTTGTAGACAATCAGCATGCTGTTTGTCAGTTATGATTCGTAACTATTCTTTGTGAACCTTTATTTTTCACACTATCTACAAGAACAGATTTTTTTTTTGCTTCAGTGTAGTTGAAGTTAACTTTCACTTTGTCTCATTCTCTCAATTTTGTCTTCTAGAGCCCTTCCTTATCCAAAATGTATGAAGATAATTTTCCATTAATAGTGTCCTTTTTATATTATATCTTTTGTTCACCTATATCCATCTGCCTTTTTAAAAATGTGAATATTTGCTTAATGAGTGAGTGATTCGTGTTCCTTTCCAGTGACAGTGAATGACTTATTCACTCTAGACCATGCAGTAGTCCCATTAATCGCCCCATCTATTGTTAGTTCAGTAGCCTAACAAAGGTATTTTTTAATTCACATTTTAAGAGTTGTATTCAGAGTCCGTTGTATATTATTTAGCAATGAACATCACTGGTAGAGTTATTCTGTTAAGAAAAAAAAATGTGGTGTTTGGAAAAGATCAAAACTCCTTGACGATGTGCTTGCTGAAAAAATTAAAAACTAACTTTTGGGTTTAATTTGCAATAATATATAATGGTTACAGTAACATTTCTTTCCAGAACATAAAGTGACCCTAAAAACAAGTACATTAAGGAAACTCCCTAAGCAGCTTGAAATAACAGTGGCCTCAATTGTATGAAAGGGTGTAAAATCTCCATTGTTTTCATTTAAATATTGGATGTTCTATATTTAAGCTGGTTCTTCATGACTTAGCAAATCAACACATATGTAAATGGATGAAGGAAAAAACAAACAGTGGTTCATGCAATACAGACGTGTGTCTAAGTCCTATTTAAATGTGTGTGTGAAGTCCTATTTAAATGTGTGTGTGAAGTCCTATTTAAATGTGTGTGTGAAGGACTTGACCCTTGAGAAGGAGTTCAAAGGAGGCTACAAGGTGACACTGTTGAATGGAGCCTGAGAGGGTGCATAATTCATCATTTAAATAAGGGCATGCTATACAAAACAGTACAAGAGGGCAAAGTTGGCATCAGCATGTAGGGCACCTTCAGGGTAAAAGGGTTGATGCAGTGCAGTCAGAAACCCTGGGCTCGGCAGACACTGTTTTCTCATCACCAAACATAACTCCCAAAGCAGTGGGATAAGGCTCATATTTTCCATCAGGACCATCCTGGCAACAACAGAATTAGCAAGCACATTCTCTGGAGGCCACATAGTTGATGGTTTGGGTTTTGTGAGCCACTGCCGTAGTACAAAAGCAATCATAGACTTACATGTTGAGTGGACAGAGTTATGGGCTGCTGTTAGCTTGTTTCCTTGTTTTGAGACAGGGTCTCATTTCATCATATCGTTTAGACTGCCCTCAAACTGTCAGTCCCTGTCTTAGCCTCACAAGGGCTGGCATTAGAGGCACGTGTTCTAATCCTATGAACATAGCAAAGCCGAGTGCAGGATGTGAATGCGCACCACCAGCCACCACTATAGTGAAGCCGTAATAGAGCGTGGAGGTTCTGTCTGTTGTGCTAGACTGTGGGGACACAATGAGGTTCCAGACAAGTTCTGTGAAACTGGGGCTGGGTGGGCAAAAGGGACCACTAGGCATTGCTGCAGAGTTGCATCGCCTGACCATGCTCCCCAGGACTGGTGCTAGCTGGTGGAGAGAGAAGGGAAGACATCATGAGCTTGTGGAGGAAAGGTCCCACTAAAGCCTTTAGGCCTGTGGATGGTGAAAAACTCATCTTTGAAATATGAGCACTAACCTGAGGACACGGAAGAGTGTCTCTTTCTGTATCTGTCACATGGAATCGGGATTATATCATCCTCTGCCACCAAGACTGTGTTAATGGAAGGAACCAAAGCACCCAGGGGAAGAGTCCCATACCTGACTAAGTCCCCAAGCATCCAAGACTATACCAGAACTTCACATTAGCAGAGGTGTCCATAAGATACAGGTGTGTAGCCGGGTCTATGAAATGGTGGGCACTGCCCTTCTACCCAAGGGCTGGAATACCTTTCGGCCGTTATCAGTTCAGCTAAAATGTTGTGCAGTTGTCGTGGGCACCGTTTAGCCAAGACTCTATGGAATGAAGTAAAGATGCTCTGATTTTTAACCTTTCCTCACCCAAGATGCACTCATAGAGCGAGTGATGGTTTTCCCTGCCATGTTAAATGCCATAGGGTTTTCACACGGCTTTACCCTCTGATTCTGTAACAGCCCCCAGCATTCTGTCACAGTCTAGAAAGCCCTTAACCTCTGACATGGAATCATTCACAAGCAAAATGTAGCTGTTGTTTTAATTCATTAAGCACAAGGAGTTTTTGTTTGTTGGTTGGTTTTGGTTTGTTTTATTTTGTTTATACAAAGCTGAGAGTCACAATTTAGGTGAAATCTGGTTTGCAATTTGGATGGCATGTTTAACAAAATGGGCTTTATTCTTTCATAAAGCAGGCACTAGAAGCCACGGTGTTTGACCTAGATTGCTTATTTGCATCACCCAGGTAACTTGTAAATGGAGTGATGCCCAAGCCCTCCCTCAGATGAACAGAACTAGATTCTTTGGGAATGGGGTCAAGTTCCCCATACAGCTGCAAAGGCTCTTCAGGTGATTCTAATGTGCAACCGGGTTTGAGAACCCCTGCCTCCTAAGATGCAGTGCTGGCAGTGTGTGCTCCCTTAGAACCTGGCATGCACAGCAAACAGACCAACTCACTGCCAGAGTGGTGTAGACTCCTTCCAGGAAGGCTCTCTCACTTTTTCTTTGTTTGTGTACTTTCTTGTATCCAGTCACCTTCTAAAGTCGAGTCCTGAACCAGGCATGTGCCTGTGTGGAGGGTTTGCTCTCACACACAGCTATACTTGAGTTAGAGGTGACGGAGCCGCCCAAGCTGGAGTGAGCTGACTGCTGATTGCGAGCTGCCCTTTGGGAGTTCTGCGGACCAAATGGTCGCCTGCAAGAGCAGCAGATCACTTCCCCACCCTCTGCTCCTATTGCTCATGTTGCCTCTTCATTATTAACGTGTGTCCAGATGGGACTGTAGCTATTTTCTGTGACAGACAAGGAGTACAATGCAGTCAAAATCAGCCAATGGAATGTGCACGAGCTCGGTCTGGGCCACTCGATCTCCCTGTCCTCCTGTTCCAGGGTCTCATTGGCAAGCCTCAAACTTGTTCACATGGAAACCAGTAGACTGAAAGTCAAACTATCCTGCCTTGGAAAGGCTAGGCTATCTCAAGGGAGTGAAAAAAAAAACATCTTTTTTTCGTGAATGGCATCATTCTATATAATCTTACTAATTTAGAAAAAGAAATACAAGAAATAGCAATCTCCCAGCTATGGCAATCCCCCATTATATGACAGAAAACTAAGAGAACCTGCAAAGGGTATAGAGAAACTCTAACTGCCCTGCTTTTTGCTGCTGATGATGAGAAGGGATATACACGAACAGTGTCAGTGGAAACCAGGGCACGTGGTTCCTGATCCTGCTCTGAGTCAGCTGGCATTCTGCTAGTTAAAGGGGAAGAAACGGTACCTAAGAGGATGGAACCTGAGCAAAAGACTCCTGTCCCTACGTTCTCACTCTCTATACCCCGAAAGCTCTAGCTTGCCAGTCCCCAGCTGCAGAACCACTGTTAGGATGACGGGACTGACACCAAAGTCGGGCTGGGGACAAGAGACTACAAGCACTGCTGTGTTTGTTTACAGCTATTACTTGTAGGGAAAGTAAAACCTCATGACCTGGGAGTGCACTCCCTGGCAGAGTGCCTGCCTGCCTGCCTGCCTGCCTGCCTGCCTGCCTGCCTGCCTGCGGCCTAGCACAGAAGAGGCCCAGGTTTGTTCCCTCACACTGCCAAGAGAAAGGAGGGAAGTGGGGAGGAAGCTCGGTTGTGTATTCTAGCATAACGTAGTCAGTAGCCACAAAACACACAGTGCCCACCTTATAGGTGACTGCGGTTGCTAATGATGATTGCCCATGACTCATTCATCAATTGGGAAACAGTTACTTGTAGAGTGTATCTGAGAACCTAGGTTTGCATAATGAACTAAAATTCATGTTAAATTCACTTTGATCAGAATGTGTATAATAATATATCTTGACCTTGGGGCTTGACAATTTTAATATCTGAAAGGAATTTCTTGTTTCAAGATAGAAAATAATGTACACAGCTGGGATTATATACAAATGTCCTGAAAAACAATTATTTCCATAAATATTTACACATCACAGCAAAGATAGTGAACAAAGAGTAAAGGAAGGCTGCCATTCTTTAGGTCTGAAAGAGACGCAGATGGCTGTTTTTGAGAAGAAATGTTTGGGTACTATAACATATGCATAGCATATGGAGGAAGTCAGGTTGAACGCCCTCTGGAGATCTGACTAATATATCAGTGCTAAGCATATGTAAGTTGCAACGCCTTAGTCACCTACCACCGGCTGCTTCTCGTAGCAATTAACAGAGTCTTTCCAGCGCCTGGAAGTGAGTAGACCTGTATTACACGTCATTTTATCCTTATTACTTAAGGTGATATTCTGACTCTCACAACCGTTTGTGACCACTGATGTGACTGGAAGGCAGAAATGTGACAAATGACCCTTCCACCCTGGGGTCACAGAAACTAGTCTTTGGTTCCTAGAATCGTGATCCCCATGTAGGTTTTCCCAGCGTGAGCTGCCCCTTCTCCTGACTGCTGATAAACAGGCTGCTGTCAGCTTCTCTGTTTTGCAAGGGTTTCCCCCCTCTTAAAGCAGCTTGGCCGCACCATTTTTGAATGGCCCTTCACCGCGTTCTTTACAGCGTTTCTAACACTCATCGGCTTATGCTAATCCCATCGCAGCTCACCATACAGCAGTTGTTTTCATGGCTAATCGGCAGGCTCGCATAGTCCACAAGAAGCCTGCTGTCAAGTGCGTTTCTGCCGCCTGGGAAACCCGCCTCGTTGTAGGATCATGCTGCCTGTGGCTCTCTTTGTTTACCGGGATCCGAGGCCTGCCTCACCTGGGATGCCTGTGCAAGCGGGCAGATAATCAGAAGTGGTCCGGTCAGGTCTCTAGCCATGTCCTAGATGGTTGGACATCCGTCACTTTGATCTCGACCTTGTTGCTACAGTGAGTTCACGCCTTGTCCACCACCCCAAAGGTCACACGGGCCCTCGTGATTTGATTTCCCCTCTGTCAGTCAGCACAGCACTAGACAGGAAGAGTGCTCCCAGTGACCTCTGTAATCTCAGTATGGCCAGTAAGCGGTGTGTAGGGTTCTGGTGATGGGGGCATGTAATTGTACACCTGCCATATGCCAGGAAATACACAAGATGCCACAAGATAGAAAGAAAGCACACTTTCTGCCTTCATGAAGCTCCCAGTGTTCCCGTGGGGTGACAGAAGTCCGTCTCATGATTAGATGGGACACACAGTACGGCCCCTTGAGGCCAGGAGACCAGCGGTTGGCCACTGGCTGTGTTCAGCACAGTCTGTAATCAGGGTCTGTCTTTCTCTGTGTGTGCATTGTAAGAGCTCCCTGGGCTGCCTACAGCAGCAGCCCTTGAATGAGTGTCTCACGGGCTTTTAATGATATTCAGAGCTGTTAAGTGGAGTTTCCCAAAGGACAAAAATCACAGTCTACCAGTGGCTTCAGAGTCCTTTATTCCGTCCTCAGAGAATTGCTACACATAATAGATTGAATAAGACTGGCTTGGTTTGCATGTCTTATCCTCCAGTTGGTGACTGAGCTTCTTAGCTCGTTTATGCTGAGATAACTATTGGGCGTTTCACATACATTGTAGAATCTTTTTGTCTCTAAAGTAATTCATACCCTATTCTGTTTATATGTGTGATTATAGATTTTTTCCGTAATAATAGGACTTGCCATATCCTGGCTCTCTGCTGTCACAGTTTTCCGTGCTAACATTGCAAACCTTTATTTCCTCATCTTTTGCTTGGCCATAGTTACTTTCAGTGATGAATTGCTTCATTTTTGTTTCCCTTGATTTTGTTTATATAGAGAAACGTCGGTCACCCACTTAAGGCAATGCAGATAGCATGCTTGTGGTGTGGGAAGCTGCTGATCTTATTTCTGTTTTAAGTCATAACCTCAAGAGTTTACCATGGTAAATATTCCATAGACTAGTCCAGCGGCCCACATGGGGTTTCCTAGTGCAATGCTGTGTCCAAAGGACGACATAAACAGGAATGGGAGTTCTAATGTGCTCCGTGAAAGTGTTTTCAGGAAGTGCCGTGGGCAGCTAGGTGAAAATGAGGGACCGCTTTGCACATCCCAAGTCGTCCCGTCCCCGTCCCCCCCACCCCCCGCACAGTTGCTAACACATCAGTCAAAGGTGGCACCACTGGTACTTCCAGTTCAAGAGAAACAAGGCAAAGATGTGTGCTGGGGTGCAGGGGCTGCCCAGAAGTCAGAGACAAGCAGCACGAGCCTCAGGCCTGGGAAGAATCTTAGAAAAACAAATAGTAAATTAAATGAGTCACAAGCTTCTGTGACCTCACTTGACAAGTTAGCTGATTTTTTTTTTCTTGAGAAATAAGTGTGTACAGAGAGAATTGATGCCTCCAAGTTCTGAGCTATTAAGATGTAGCAGGCTGTAAGATATAAGCAGTAACAGGCTCAGCTGGACTTTTCAATAATTTTACCCGAGTGCAATATTTTAAGAGTACAGGCAGACATATCAGTATTGAGGTTAATGATGTCTTAGTGAGAAATTATAAAGTACTACATTTGAAAGTTCACTTCCAAACTTACCCAAACTCGCAACTGAACACACATGAAAAGAAGAAAACTACCATTGCCACTTTAATAAATGGCAATCATAGGAGTAACATAAAAAGACTTCCTATCATAAGAAATAGAGCAAAGTGGCCAATGAAAACTATAGTAATATTACTATGTAGGTGTTGACAACAAGAACGCTCTAAGTTGAAAAGCGATTCCAATTAAGGTTTTCTGTTTCTGACCCTAGAGCTGCCCTCGGATTCTCCAGGAATTTCTTCAGCTTACAAACAGTCATCCTAATTGATTAGCAGGTGGCAGGCCTCGCCCTGCTTCCCCCATCCTCTCAGGTTGCTATGGAGATACAGTCTCCCTTCCTCCCACCCTTCCCTGTTGTGCTGTTCTGTAGAATGAGGAGGTCCTGTGAACCTACTGGACAGGCGGCTGCTGGCGCTTCTGCTCATGTGTGTCATTCCACACACCTGCTTGCCTTCTTAAGGGAAATGTGTCCCTTTACACTAGCCGACACCCTTGCATCTTGTAGCACTGCGTTTTTTAAATGAGATAATTCTTCTTGCTCTGCTGCCTTAACAGATTCTTCTGAAGTGCCAGTGTGTTAATGTTCACTTTCTTAAAGTATTCTACTACCACGGAAAATACTTTTCCTTTTTTAAATATTAAGCGCAGTATTTGGAGATGAGTACACATACACACACACACACACACACACACACACACACACACACACACACACATTTTTCCCCAGAAAAGTGAAAGCCTTTGTTGTAGTCTCCTGCCAGTATAGAAAAGCACATCAGTGACTTTCACATCAGTTCCTTCGGGTCATTTCCAAAGACTTCAGTTCACATCTGACAACCAATGAGTCTAACCTATGCAAGTTTTGTCCCTTCAGTAAAGTCACAGACACTTAATGCATAAAACATCCCAGTTTTATTTTTAAATTTATTATTATTTTTTGTGTGTAGGTGCCTTGTCCAGATGCATTTCTGTGCACCACCTATGTGCCTAGTATCCTGGAGGCCAGACGAGCATGTCAGGTCCCCGGGCAGTAGAGTTACGGAGGGGTGTGAATTAGGAATCAGACATGGGCCTCTGAAAGAGCAGCTAGTCCTCTCTGACTGCTGAGCCATCTCTCCCACCCTCCAGTTTGTATTCAAACAGCACATTTTGTATATAAAGGAATCGGGGCATCGTCGTGTTGAGCTCCTCTGTCTACACACAAAGGGCAGCACTAACCACTCCTTCACACATATTTGACTGCTTAATCATGAGGATGTTGTATTAGGCCCGGCTTTGGAACCTGGTTTATAACATGACCTTACACTTGACAAAATACCTCAATCAGTGTGGTAAAGCTTGTATAAGCAAGGGAGCAATTTCAAATGTCTGGCCATACTTGTGCAGGAAACTGAGCACATGGCCGGGGATTGCAGCTCTGGAGGGCCGTGGTGCCAGGGGCTTCTGTGAGAGTCACTCGTAGCAACTGGTGAGAGTCCTCCTCCCCTCTGCTTTCCCCAGAGCCACACAAGCTATCTTTCAAAGCTCCTAACTAGAGTGAGTCTGAAAAACAGTGAAAGAATTCAAGTGAAATTAAGAAAGTAAACATGGAAGCTTAAACCAACCTTGAATGTCGGTCATGTGTAACCAGTTTCAGAAAGAAAGAAAGAAAACAGCTTTGATAAAGTCATACAGCTTTAATCAGAAAGCAGGTTCAACTGAACTTTTCAATAATTTTATCTAGGTGCAGTTATTTTAAGGTATTATTACAATCAAAATATCATGTATGCTTATTCTATATTATTCACTATTTTGAAATCAAGATGAATCAATTTATATGTAGTATTCACATAATACATTAAATGAGAAAAAATATTATTTTAAATAAAATCATTTTCTTTGAAATATGCAACGCATCATATAGCTACCTGACATTTTTGAGGTAACAATTTGACTCAAGCTTCACTATTAGATTAATATATTTCCACAGTGGAAACAATTCTTCCCAATTCATAAGTTTGTCATAGAATGGAAAGGAGGTAGAGTCCATATGAATGGATGATAAATCCCTCAGAGAACCATGGGGTTTCTCTGTCTCCTGGCATGGCACCTTTGAGACTATTAGAAGGTAGATAGCGCTTAGACTCCTTGAGTTCACATTACACGATGACACCCGAGAGAAGTCACAGGCCTTCCTGAGCTTTGTGAGTTCATCTTTGCAGATTGAGTTCCCATCCTCTCTAAAACTCAGTCTCCGTTTGTCTTCTTCTGGCGTTGTTTATTGAAAATGCAATGGGATATGGAAAGCACACAGACAAAGGCATCTCCCATAACACACAGATCTGTAACCTTTCTCACTACGTCACTCTCTTCAAGAGTTGAGTCGGGGTGAAATGGAGAAGCAGAGTCCAAAGCAAATGGGTAGAAGGGGCCAGGACTGGCTGCACTCCGGGGAGGAGTTTGGGGCAAATGCAGGCGGGTAGCGCTGTCTGACAAGCGTACACTTACTGTAAGTTCCTTCCGTGTTTGAAATAATCAGAAAACAGACACTAGGATTACATTGCTCTTCCTTCCAGTCCACTTGAATGAACAGCACCTATGAAGGCTGTGTCACTTCCTTAGCATCCATTTAGCTTTCTGTATTGTTTGTAAGTCTTAAAATAAAATGATCCTTCTAGGACAAGGGGAGATAAGTGACTTGCCATGCTGCGTAGTCGCTGAAAGTACGTTGGAATGATTGTGAAGGAGATGAATTTTGAACACAAAACTATCAATATCTCCCAGGTGTTACCTTCTCCTTTACCTATTGACCCTATGTTGGCATTGGTTAATAGCTTTCCAACAGTTAGCCGTGCCCAAGACACTCAAACACAGACTGGCATGCCCTTAAAGTAAGCCCACGAGTCACTGATCAACCCCGCAAACAACTACACTTTCCAGACCTTCACTTTAAAAACAGGTGAGGTTGGGAACTGTGGTTTGGTGAAGGTCAAATTGCTGGGTCTCAACCTTGTGTCCTTTGTTTTAAGTGGTATTCTTTGTTTCCTGTCGCCCCTCCCTCTCTGAAAAGTCTATGTTCCCTTTCTCCCTCTTACATAATGACTGTCGCTTTATGCCAAGTTCCTAAGTTCTCTTAAGTTTGTCTCCATCATCCACTCAACTGGACATTTTGCCCATCCCCTAGCTGGGCTTGCTCCTTTCTGGAAGTGATAGATTTTACAGGCTTTGAGTAATTTGGATTTTGAACACTATTTTAGAGATGTCCTATGGGTCCTTTGCTCTGTATGTCTCTCTGCTAGTCTTTCCAGTTTCTTTTTTTAAACAGGTGATTTTATTTTGGAAACTAACGTGTTCAAATCTACCTTTATAAAATTGTCTGATTCTTTAACACACACACACACACACACACACACACACACACACAATAGACTAAAGGAGGAAAAATTCTAGCTCAGTAATCTCAGATACAATTATGCTTTAAAACAGATTAAATTTCTTTTATTAAGTGTACTTTTCTTCAGAGTTCAGAAGACAGTGATCTCCACCTAATAGAATTAACAGGCTAAAGCCAGTGGTAAAGAGGACTTTTCTGTTCCTCACAGCAACTTCTGCTGCCAGACATGCAGTGGCCACTAAAACGTTGGCCTTCATTTCATTCACAGAAAGTTTTAAACATAAACATTCCTTAAATGTGTTCCCTTTAAGCTAAAATAGTAAATGATAGTGCTATTCAGAATACAAACCCAATGAGACTATATGACCAGCTCGTAAAATTACAAGTAAAGAAAAATTATCTGTACATATGACCGGTCCATTTAGTGAAAATATGTCATGTCAGTAATTCCAAGGTGCTGAAGTAGACACTGAAAGGAGCTAGATAAAATCCTTCTGGAAGAATGTGGAGTCAGCCAGTGTCTTCCGGAGTATGTGGTTTTCACTGGTGTGCACATGATCCGCTGAACTTGTTAATAGTGGAGACCCTTGGATCTCAGCCCAGACATGCTGAGTTAATTGTGATCCAGAGAGGTCCCCGGGCATCCTGAAGATCACTGATTATAGAGATGCTTGTGTATTGTGGAGACAGAAAACAACACAGAGCAATCATTGTTCTGATAAAATCAAGATAGACAAATAATATAAACCCATACGTTTCCAATGAATGTACAATGTGAACATGTGGCTATAGCTAGAAACCAGAGCAAGTTCATGGATAAAATGCCTTTTAATTTTAACAGACCTTAAATATGTTTTTCTAGAAATTCCTTTTTGAACTAGGAATGTCAGAGTAAAGTCATGTTTGTAGAGGTGCAGTAAATTACCATGCAGTGAAGTAGAAAGGTGCTTATAAACTACTCAATTAAAAAACGTGTTCTCATTAACAGCAACAAAAATACTAAAGACATAGTGGCTTCCACATTTTCTAGAGAAGCATCAGGTAGCAGCTGGGGAGGTGGTCACAGGGGCCAGTTGCCCAGATGGTCGATTCCATAGACAGTCAGTTGTCTCAGAAACATCCAGTGGCTTGGAGTCCATTGTTGGGCCCACGTGAGGCAGTTTAGCTTAGTTTAGCTAGTAGTGGCACTTGACATCACCTAGAGCACGGTGCATAACCCCAAGGAAAAATGTCTCTGTTTGTTTTTGTTGTACAACAGCACAAAATGGTAAGTTGAGCTAAATTCCAGAAGATGCTCCAACAATCAATAGAAAATGTAAGGGCAGAAAATACTGATATGCTGTACGCGTAAACAAAGCTCTGGTCTAAAATGGAGTGCAGCTTCGTAGTGTTTATTAAGAAGGTGGTAATCCTCATAAACCTGGCAACTTCATCAGCACACTTGCAGTGTCTGTAGCAGGTCCTAGTTGTAAATAAACAGCCAGCAAAGCAAACTGAACCGTAAAAACCCACTGTGCTCCCCATTCCTTTCCTTTGTGCCTCTTAGTTAATTATGCTGATTACATATGAGGGCTGATATCTAGAGTAAGCAGACTCGTCCCCTAAAAGTAAACAAACCAAATCATTCCATGATGGCTGAGGGAACTGACAAGGTTTTATGGCACAGAACAACAGAATGCGATTTTAATTGCTTACGACGGTGTTATTAGAGAAGGCTTCACTTAGGAAGAAAAATCCCTGTGGCCAGCCCTAAACATGAGGAGATGGCCCTTGAGACAAGTTTGGCAAAGAAACTGAAGGCATGGTGACTGCAAGGGCCTGCAGGAAGACAGATTTTGGTGAGCTGAAGGCGCTGATAGACCTTCACAAACCAAGTGACAGGGATTAGGTACTCTGACTGGAACATGACCCACAGACTCTGGCAATGCTATTGGTTTTTAGTGCGACTTCAGTGGGAAGTCATGGAAGGGTGTTGTGCACAGAAATGGCCAGAATTACTGTTTAGAATTCTTGTTCTTGTGTTACCAGGTATGGAAAGAATGACTGTTGGGGTGGAAGGTGGGAATCCCCATTTTTGGACCTTCGCTATGGTCCATGGACAAAAGCACATTTTGAAAGCTCATCTAGGTTGCAGATGAACAGACTATGAATGTCTGGCAGATTACATTTTCCTTCTGGGATTTACATGGAGTTGTTAAGGGCATTATTTTTAAGATTAATCCCCTCTCCGTGTCCTCTGCCCCCTTAGTCCTCGCAAACCTGAATGAGACTCCAGCAGGCTTCTCCTTGTAATTCTGGTGGCAGGCTCCGACAGTGACAGCGGCAGGACTCATTGTTTCGTTGTATCTCACCCAACCCTGATTCATGTCTTTCATGCCAAGTTCATTTTTCCAGGAATTTTTAAATTGGGAGCAAAACCCAATAAAGCTTTTAGAAATTTTAAATATTTTGTGTGCATTTAAAATGTCATTTGTGTTATTTATTGCGTAGTGCATATCCTATGTCATATCAGTCAAGCATTGTCTTATCGTAATGTAATGTTTTCCCACTAAGCAACAGTAAAAGAAATTTCAGAGCATTAAGGTTAATTTATCAGACTTAATAATGCCAAGCAAATGTGGCTCGTTTCAAGTAGAAAGACTAGAATCGGAAAAGTAACATCAGGAGAAATGAAAACCTGCAGAATAATTAGATTAGGCTTTCAAAGAACTGACTCCACAGTCCCCACCCCACCCACAAAGGAATGAAAGGACAGGCCATTTAAGGAGAATTCTTCACTGAAGACGTTGTCTATTGTGTCTTTGCGGTTGTCATAGTTTTCAATGTTAACAATGAGTTTCTTTTCAGTACCAATATGGCAAGTTCCTTTGAGGTGGAGAGATTTCACCTTTCATTGCTTCCTGTCATTCCCACTCCTGACCTATCTGAGAGAAAGTAAATAGTAAAATGGCAGCATAGAGGACAGACTGTTTACTCCTGCATAGGGAGATTGTTTTCTGTTCTTGTGTCAGATTTCATGGGAGGGAAAATGTGGTCTTCTAGCAAGGAATCCTTCTAGGGAGGCTGTTACGATGTACGTAGCTCCTGTCTTAAGAGCGGCTTTTCTGCGAATGGGTGTATACTGTTGCAGTGTTGACTGTGGTTGTACGCAGACCCACAGACAAAGACCCTTCCCTGTAAGAGTCCCCATGCATGCCTCCTGCATATCTTACTAAAATGTTTACTCCCTGATTTTCAAACTGTGTCCTGCCCCCATAGAAGAGCATGCTGGGGCTATTCATAAGAAAGCTAAAACTAACTACCTGCCTCTTCTCAAACCCCAGCATGAAATAATAGTGTTTCTATAGATAAATATGAATGTGACGTCATTCCAGATGCAGTATATTTTCTATACAATGAAGGTCTAGTGAGGGCGGGAGAGCCCTCTTTGCTGACTTGAGAAGAATTCAAAGTAGTTCTTTGTGTATTGTTCTGAATCCAATCGTCAAACTTTCCTAAGTAAATAAAGGTTTAAAGGAATGAATATTTCACAGCCAACGGTGTGACGAATTGCTACTGTATATGCATTTCTCTGCAAACGTAGTCCAAAACCTTCGCTCACGCCCTGTGTAATCTTCGTCCAAGAGCCTTGGAGCTTAAGCAAGCCCAGGGCAGCCCTGTTTCCTCCTGTGTCTTCCATGCGGCTGCTTCACAGGTTGTAAGATGTGTTCACAGTTCCCACACGTCTGCTCAAAGAACAGCTATATTTCCCATATTAATTGTTATTTAATGTGTCCTTTGTATCATTTATACCATGCCATCCTTGAAGAGCTTGAATATTTGTTATTCATATGCCAGGTAAGGTCAGTTATATGAGCCAGTGAAATCAGAAGAATAATTGCTGACATATGGGATACACACAGGTAGAATCCAGTATATTTTTGACAACAAAGAGGATGAGTTCTATTGATATTTTTCTCTCTACAAAGCACACAGCTTTAAAATTACAGACTCTTTTCTGAAGAAACTCAGCTACTGAAATAGATAATCTTGTGAAAGACAATATTCCCTTTCATACCAACCTTATTTGTTAAAGCCTCACCATGTGTTTACAAAGACTTAGGAGGATGTATTAACTGTAAAGATGTCCTTTCTGTGTTTTGTTTTTGCACTCCACAGTGGTTGTTCACATGGTCCACTCAAGACTCAAAGACTTTAAAGCCCTTTAAAGAGTCTGAAGTAGTCACTTGCCCGCCCACAAAATCTACTTCCTGAATAGAGCGTCTCTAGAGTTGGGGTAAACATTGCGTTCTTTCCTAACATAGTTAATTGCCTGAACCATCCCATCAGAATGACACTGAGCCACTATTTACATAACGCTGCTATGTAATGTATTACAGTTCTCATTATGGGAGGCCATTTATTATTTACAACATGTCACTTTGTCATAGCTAGCTCACCAAAATAGATTAACCTTTGCCATTCACAATATTTAGGAGAAATTGAATTAGTAGTTATTCTGTATTTAGTGTTTCTATTTAAAGTCATAGGGCTTTGGGGGTATCATTGTAATACCCACTGAGACCAACTCTGTAGATGGCTTAATATGTGACTTTTTTTAACTTCTCATTCACCTATGCAATTTTCACTATGGCTTTTAGATACCACCTTTATTGCCTTTTAAAAAATGTTTAACCAGCTATTTTATTGTGCCTTATTTTCAAGTAAAATTCAAATCCATATTCCAGTAAAAAATAAATAAGTTTTCAATGCATAAAACTAACTGGAAAGTATTTTATGAAATACTATGTACTCTTAATTTGTTTTGAACCAGAAAATAAATATTTTTGTTATTACCCCTTCTACCTTTCTTCAGCTGTATTAGTTTTTAACAGAAAAGGGGCGCTATTTGCTCCTTTACCTGTCATAGAGAGACTATGACACATATCCAATGTTAAACATTAGAATCTTCTCATCATATACAAGGGCAAGCACATGAACTTGCCCGTTTAGGAGATATGTGAAAAGGGGAAGAATAGATAAATTCAGGCAAAACGGGTATCTCATGCAATCAGTGAGTATGCAATAACATAGTGTGTGCATGTGTGCCTGCGTATGTGAAATATTAGCTACCTTGTATGTCACTTACGCTCCTGTAAGCCACATCAGTTTATTCAAGGGGACTCCCTGTTCCTTTTACTGCATCTTTCTCAGTTCAGGGTAAGGGTAAGTAAGAACCAGGGCTCTAGACTGGGCCCCTCTGCTTTTATCTGTAGAGGCCCCATGGGTTCCTTACCTCCGGCAGCCATTCCTGCCTCACTTCTGAAGCTAGGCTCAGCCATTACAGCTGTGGCTGTCGGATGTGCTTAGGGACTTCTCTGGGAGCCCGAGTTAGCAGTGAGCTAATGCCAAGTTAGTTGGCATCGACTACTGATTAGTTCACTGAGGCGATGGTACAGGCAGTCCACTCCTCAGGAGAGAGTGCAGTTACTTTACCAGGAAGTAGATTTGGGGGAGGACAAGTAAAATAAAGTCTTCAGCCATTTCTATACCATAGGCTATTGGAGGAGTCAGTAGAGGGTAAAATGTACTGCAATTCCCAGCACAGTGCTATGCTCAGAATGTCACTGTCTTTATTACTCTCATGCCACATTTTAATACAGACAGTTCTCAGTAGCCTCTGAAAGCAAGATTTAAAAACCCGTGATATATTCATGAACACACCGGTAAGGAGTTGGGTATGGGCACAGCCCAACAAGCAATCGCTATCAGGCACACCAATGAACACAGTGCTACTGCAGAAATCCATGGTGCTTTCCCAGGAGGAGCCCTGGAAGACTGAGAAGCACGTGCATAGACGTTCCCTCCTGCAGCGTATTTACCAAGCATTGTCTTTCCTTGACCAAGGACTACACGTTGGAGATCACCTCTGCAGCATTTCTAGCTGTACTGTACACAATCCAGATGCACTGTAGAGTCAGAGAATCTTAACAAACCAACTGGAGTCTCCAACAGCAAGATCTTAACCTGTTTAAAACGCATTGTTATGACACGACGTGAGAGGTAGCTAACATCGAGCAACATATGGCATGCTGGGAGCTGTATAGACAGCAGAGGATAGGAGAGTAAGGAAGCAAGCGTTGGCTTTATACTCCTTTTTGAAGACCTGGAGGAGAGTAATAACATGGATGTGGGCTTGGGAGGTTTTCTTTCTGAAAGCACTGCATCTCAAGTCATTTACTGTGGGGAATAGTAAACTCGATCACATGATATTTATATGAAAACTTCAAATTCTTGTCACAGTTATTCTAGTGGTTGATTCTCCAAAAAAACGTTGACTCCTTTCCTCCATTTCAGTGAAACTGTGAAGTCTGTGTCCCTGAGGGTCGGCTTCACAGGGTCAAACGCCGTTCCTTCATTGCTCGTCACCATCACACCCATCAGAAAACGTGGAGATGTCAGAGGAGCTCAGCTCCACGGAGTCTCCTCTCCACGAGACTCTACAGCCAAGCACAGGTGTTGTCAGGCATACGGAATTTTGTTGAATTCTTAAATTGATCTCAAGAATTTGGTGATGGATGGTTTGCACAATTTAAAACAGATCACCTGGTGAAATTGCTTTTCAGTTAAAAGAAAGACTCTTCAGCAGCTTCTCAGGGCAGATCTTCTCAATCACCTGGTCAAGTCCAGAATGGCCGAACCATGGGAGCATGAAGACTCTGGGTATGGTGAGGTACACAGGGTAAAAAGAGAACTGAGCAGTCTCCGCGCTAAACCTCATCAGCTTGGGATTTTTCCAGGGGACTTGTACGCCTGACCACTTATCTATCATTTTCAACGAAGCATATTTTGAATAATCTGAACCATAATTAATGATTATTAATTTGATACAGAGCTCTCTGCAGATGCCCAAATACCATCTGGAGAATGCTAACAAATTTTTATAATAAATGTTTCTCTAGTGTGACTCTTTGTACCCAATTAGAAATGCATGTGGCTTCTGCCATAGAGCTAAGTTTTTAGGGAAATCAAAACTGCACAAGATGTGTCTGTCACACAGTCTCTCCCCAGCCCTGATGAAGGCAGCAAGCCTGGCTCAGGAGTGCTCTCCAAGGACCACTTCTCGGGGAGCACAGAGCCGCCTCTGCCTTTAGACCACTGGCTGCAGAATCTGAGGCTGCCCACCCCACCTCCTCCTGGCTCCTCACCCTGATCTCTTCACTCTCCAGTTCTGCTCCTTTATCCAACTCCTCCCACCAGGGCGTCACAGCCTTCCGGGAAGAACGCCTCTACCCCCTCAGTCACTGCAGTCCTTCCGGGAAGAACGCCTCTACCCCCTCAGTCACTGCAGTCCTTCCGGGAAGAAGGCCTCTACCCCCTCAGTCACTGCACTCCTTCCGGGAAGAAGGCCTCTACCCCCTCAGTCACTGCAGTCCTGTGTTGAGAACGGCAGCGCCTTTTCGTAGCAAGTGCCCAACAAATCTTCAGTGAACAGATGCTAAGAACCCTGTGTCCTTGAGAACGAATGTAGCCTAGCAAGCGCTGTGGTATTTTAGGGAAGAATCTTAACTCTTTGTGGTTTAAGAGAAAATGCACCTTGATTTTGTCTCAACTGCAGTACTATATACAACTCCAAAAAGGAGCCAGTCTTTCGGGTGAGGAAAGGTGGATTCTGGGACAAGGGAGCAGAGGCTGAGGGACTCTCCACGGTGTGAAGATCTTGACCAGCATGGGGGAAGCTATACAGCTGTGCTTGGGAAGAACCTGGGAGTTCAAACTCCGTTCACCAGGACAGAAACAGTAGTTGTCAAAGGCTCCATAAATTCCAGCTTTCTTATGCCCAAAACACACCATGAGTTTCAAGGTCACAGAATCCACTTACCAAGACCAGGGATACAAGCTGAGTGGATTGAAAACAAGCACTGTGGGACCCCAGGACAATTTGTACTGAAACAAGAGTCCACCGTTCTAACAGACCCTCGCTGAGTGCCTTCTGTGGCTTGCTCCAGTTAGCCCTGCCTTACCCTTCCTTCTCCCACAACTCACTGGTGTGCCCATTGCTAGAGCTGCTGTGCTTTTGATCTTACTATTGGTCTTCCCTGGAAAACTTCATTTGGAAGACGTCTGCCGCCATGACAAGCAGGGCGAGCCTCCTCTGCACAGCTCATTAAACTCTGGTGGGAAGTGCTCTAGGCAGGCACACCTGTTTCAGAGACACGGCATGCAAGAAAGCATGGCCGTGCTCCACTACCCTCTGCATCCCCGCACCTGCCTTGCAGTTACGAGTCTCGGACCCTAGCCCTCCCAGCACGTCACTTCTGTGGACTCCTGCTCCTGCAAAGTAAGTGGCAGGCGACCCTTGGCCGTCTGGGTAATTGAGATGGAAAGTTGGGCTGCTACATGAAGCAGAATCTCCTTCCTTCTTTGATTCAACATGAAGAAGCCGGGCTTTTAGGATTCCTTCTGTTATATATCCCAAGATGAGTGTGTGACAGGAAACCTTTTTTTAAGACAAACTGCGATGCATGTCCTAGCTGACAGAAGATGTTGGCTTTAAAAAAAAGAAAAGAAAAAGAAAAAGACTGTGCCAATCTTAAAGAAACTGGGCACAGCTGTCCTGTTGATCGGACTGGCCCATTGCTGAACATGCCCCCATCCCTGGCTTTCAGGGACCCTCCTGCGCTTTCAAAGTCTATACTGTCTTTTGCCCACTGGGCCATTACCCTGTGGGATGAGGCTAGTCGAGACCCTTGAAAACAACTCCTCTTGCCTTCTGAATCTGGTTGAAAGGGAAAGTATTTTTAGAAAGAAGAAAAGAGATAATTGAAAAGCTCTGTATTCATCTTCCTCTGCCCTAGGACATTGATTTTTCAGATGCTGTAATGTATTGCATGGAGAAATGGTCCCCTGGACGTTCATACATATTAGTGACTCCAGCGCCCACAGCACTCATTGTGAGCCATTCACATTCAGAGATTCACTGTGCCTTCTGGTATTTCTGTCTGACCTCAATCTATTTTAGAAATATGTTTCATGTGCTAAAGGGGAAGAAAGCAGGACTTACTGGTCTCTTGTTGGCTTCCCCAGCATCCCTTGGTACCCATGGAGGGGAGGCAGCTGCAAGCATCATTGTTGTCGATGCGTTTGGTAATACTCTGGCCTCTGCTCCTAGCTTGAGGGTCCATGTTTGAATCTGCTGGCTCCAGCAATACCGCCTTACCCAGCGCATGGAGGAAATATAAGCTTTGTATTCAGAAAATGTGCCACAGACATCCAAATTAAATCAGTGTTCAGCAAAGCTGGGCCGAACCATGTTGGAGGTATATGATTGTCCCTTCACCAGCTACCTTGGTGGAGGAAGGAGTGACTAGCAGTCCCGGAAGAGGAGCAGCTCAGAGTAAAGCAGGGTGTTGGGCTGTTCAGACTGGGCACCTGTCCTTGATACCTCCCATCTTCCCACAGGCTTGGGTTTACTTCCTTACCGGGTTTACTTCCTCACTGGGTATGTGCAGTGGTGTTTTGTTGGGTTTACTTCCTTACCTGGTTTTACTTCCTCACCAGGTATGTGGAGTGGTGTTTTGTTGGGTTTACTTCCTTACCTGGTTTTACTTCCTCACCAGGTATGTGGAGTGGTGTTTTGTTGGGCTTACTTCCTTCCGGGTATGTGCAGTGGTGTTTTGTTGGGCTTACTTCCTCACCGGGCGTGCGCAGTGGTGTTTTGTTGGGTTTACTTCCTTACCGGGCATGTGCAGTGGTGTTTTGTTGGGCTTACTTCCTCACCGGGCGTGCGCAGTGGTGTTTTGTTGGGCTTACTTCCTTCCGGGTATGTGCAGTGGTGTTTTGTTGGGCTTACTTCCTTACCGGGCATGTGCAGTGGTGTTTTGTTGGGCTTACTTCCTTCCGGGTATGTGGAGTGGTGTTTTGTTAGGTTTACTTCCTTACCGGGCGTGCGCAGTGGTGTTTTGTTGGGTTTACTTCCTTACCGGGCGTGCGCAGTGGTGTTTTGTTGGGCTTACTTCCTTACCGGGCGTGCGCAGTGGTGTTTTGTTGGGTTTACTTCCTTACCGGGCGTGCGCAGTGGTGTTTTGTTGGGCTTACTTCCTTCCGGGTATGTGCAGTGGTGTTTTGTTGGGCGCTGCTGCGTGGTTCCTCTTTTGTGTACTTTCTCCTGTGTGAGCTGCCCCCTCCCTTGAGCAACACTTCCTGCCCTCCCTTTGCTATATACTTTGTGTGTCTCCACCCTGTTGCCTTCAGCTGCAAGAACTCTATTAGAAGAGCTATTGATAGTGGGTCTCAAGCCTCTGATATCTTAATTCTGTATGGAGTAGAAATTTGTAGACTATGTGGCAATGCATCCATCCAGTGATTACCCTCCGTATCTTGTTTGGCACACAAAATAGAGGTGAGTGTTTAAGAATTTCTAAGTGTCATGGGCTACAATATATATACTCAGTGTGTTTCTAGTATGTAAATAAATTAACCTTTCTACTGGATTGGAGATAAAAATTCAGTTCCCTTGCACATATGAAGCCTTCTGCTCAATAGGTTAAACAGTGTTAGGACATTTTGCTCTGGCTACCATAAGCCAAGCAGTGTTAGTTCCTAAATAGTTCTCCCTTTGAATTTTCATACAACTGTGTCTTGTGGCCTTATAATATAGATGTGAGATCGCATTTTTCCAATAAGCTATAAACAAGGAAGTTCAGTAAAAATAAAAAACCATTTCAAACCATGATTTTGACAAGAGCAACTTAGTTCCTGTGGGTAGCCTTTATAGCTTTCAGGCAAAGTGGTGACAGATTATACCATGGAGACCTCTGACATACTTAACCTTGGTGAACATTAAAGCTGTCTCTTCAACAGGTTTATTGCAGAATAAGGTACGTCTTGCAGAAGGATCTGCTCTGCCTTTGGCATTGGTGTAAATTTGGCTTCTGCTAGATTTATATAAGGTGCTATGCAGAAGTCATGCAATTTTCTCAATAGTTCAATTCAGAATTTGGTGTGTGAATCTGTTTGTATGACAGATGTCATCACTTCATTGTCCTGTCAGTTTGGCCAGTGACAAAACCTCAGGTCTGTATTGAGCTTAAGTGCCTCCTCACCTTGCGCCTAATGGTCATGGAGAAATCACATTAAGTCTTCCAAATCCGAGTTTCAGTGACTAGGTGACAAATCCACTATCAGGAAGACTTATGACTTGTGTGTTAATATTGACACCTGCAATTTATACAAGAATCTGAAATGTCTGATCATTTTTTATATAAGGACCAATGTATCATTTTAAACATTTAATTTATAAATACTTTACTCAAAATGTCCAGGTTCTGCCATGCATCTTGCAGCTGTGGTAAAAAGGTAGATCTCAGGAGACTGCCGGGTCATGCTAATCAGCCCCTTCACTTACCCTGTATTTAGTAAAAGTCACACCTCAAGCGTTGTTCTCCTTGCTATAGACACAGTAGTGAGGAAAACAGGCTGAAGTTCTTCCCCACAGAGAGCGCCCACTCCAGTAATAAAGAAAAGCAATTGATGCATGATATGGGAGAGTGAAGGGGAGTGTCCTTGTCACAAGCATGTCATCAGGGAAGGTTTCCAGGAGAGGAAGCTTCTGGAAGGAAGACCCCCCACCACCACCACTAAAAAGAAAGTGACACTGTGTGCCATCAGAGCTCAGTCAGAAGCACAGAGCAGTCAGGGTGAAGTCGCTTGTGGAATAGTGATGGGCATGAGGGTTAGTGGAAGCTTAGGAGACCCAAGGGTGTTGTGTCTTTATGGCATGACTCTGAAGGAAGAATCCGTAAGCTGCTTGTGAACAGAAGGACTATGGGGGAATCCCTGGAGCTGTCCATGAGAGCAGGTTCTGTGCAGGAAGAGGCTGCTGTAGTTGTCAGTAATCAAGGCTTGGGCCCTAGAGAGCAGGCCAGTAGAGAGATCCCATTTGATCTGGTGGAAGGTGGGGCCAACAGGACTTCTAAAAGGCCAAAGATGGGTGAGAGGAAAGGGGTGCAGAGGAAGCCAGCGCTGGCACCCCCTTTGTTTTGCTAGGTGTGCAGACAAGGAGCCAGTTTCCATTTATCCAGTACCCTATGTATTAGCTTCCTTTCTGATGAGTAGATATTATTTGTCTATAAAATGAACATGATACGACTAGTATCATTTTTAAGGCAGAGTCAGCAAATGACCAGGTTCTGTAACATGATGCCTCCCCTAAAGTGCAGTTCACATGTAATGCAGACATGGAGGACCAAGGAATGAAATATAAACAGAACAAAACCAGGAGCTTATACATGATATCACTGAACTAAGAAACAAAATCTAGAGAGAGGCTGAGGAAAAGTTGTTTGCTACAATTAATCACCAAGACTGTCATTGGGAATCAAAAAGTATGACACACATCACCCTCCCTCTCTCTTTTTAATGTGGGCATTAACATTTCCGGAAAGCCTTTTACTTAATGTCCCTCAGAGCACTGCAACTAGTTCAGATATAGATGGAGATGTCTATATGTCAAATGCAGATATAAAACACAGCTATCCGTGTATTTTCTGTGTGCATAGACAAACAGCACGGGTGTGTGAAGATAAACTCACACATACTCCCATCCCCGTTTTAGACTCTTTGGCTACTGTAGTTAATAAGGGCAATGGCAAACTGAGAGCTCACAGAACCTACTTGAGTTCTTTGTCCGCATGAAGGTGAAGTTCACTTTGAAGGTTTTTGTCTGAATTAATGATAAACTGTTAACCAAACTTTCATGAAAAATTTTTGCATTGAGTTATGGAATAGCTACAAGTCCTCGGCCTACCAGAATTCTTGATGGGACGACAGCTGTCCTGGGAAGTTTAGGAATAAATGTGTATAGATGTTGAATCGTTCTGACGTTGCCGCCATCAGGCTCTTGCCCCAGACTCCCAGGGAAATTAGCTCCCTGCCAGAGCAGGCCTCCTTCTGTGCAGTCCGCATCTCCTGGGGTCTTTGCATCTGACAGTACCCTGCTGAAGGCATCCTCAGTGAGAAAAGCATTTGAAAGTGACAAAGACAGAAGAAGGTAATAGCACTGGCCATTGCTGATGTTCCTGTGTTCCTCTGCCAAATAGAAATACACAGTTAAGCCATTAGCATTCTGTCTGCCCGATGGAAGATGAATTCAATAATCAACTTGTTTCTGAGATGACCATAAGCATGTGTTACTGTTAACTCATAAAATTTCCTGAGGTGTCTTCCCCACCCCCATCCTAATTCTAAGCTTCCTTTAACGCATTTCAGAATATGCCAAAAAAATCATAAATTCTAAATCAAGAACTAAAAATGGCACTGAAGTTCATTGATTAAATATGAAAGTGAGCGCTTCAGCAAAACGAGGGCCAATCTTTACTGAACACTGGTTAATCTTAAACCACCTTGGCACTAGTTTCTTCAGACAATTTTGCATATCAAGTGTTTACAGACTAAATAGTACATGAGCTTCAAGTACACTATGTCATTTAATGTCAGTGAGCTAACCCTGTTTATTCGGCTGTGAGCTTAGCAATTGAGACCATTTGCATGAAAGTGCTCAGTATGCTACAATTAAGAAGCATCCTCGTGGAAGGCAGGAGTTCAGCTTTTAAAAAGACCATCTGTTTCTCCGTGTGTTCCTTGTGCAGGTTTCCCTTTCATCTCTCACCTTCTCTGAGACCATCGTGAAGCTTTGATGTTATTTCATTCTTGGGTTTTAGAGACTGCTCACTCTCTGGATTTTCAGCTCTGCTCTTAGCAGCATCCTTGCAAGATCATTTTAAACCCTCAATAGTCCTGGAAATTAGAATAGGACTCCCCATGTTTGTTCTCTTTTAGAGAGCTGTCAGTCACTGCCAGCAGACGGTGGCAAACGTCTGTAGTTGCGGGCTAGCAACCTATTAGTATTTCCACATTAGCAGGGTTAAATTCAAGGTTTAGAAAAAGACCATTTGTTTCTCTGAAGTATCCTCAGGAAAGCATAGAGATGCTCTGCGTGGCTATGAAATAGGAAATCCTATGTAGGCTTCTGGGCCCCAGAGTGCTATGTTACTGGAAAAATAATTCCATGTTCTGAATATTTTTAACTTCCTTCCCTCCCTCCCTCCTTCCCTCCCTCCCTCCCTCCTTCCTTCCTTCCTTTCTTTCTGTTGTTGTACTCTTTTTTTTTTTTGAGACAGGGTTTCTCTGTGTATCATCACTGGCTGTCTTGGAACTCTTTTTGTAGACCAGGCGTGCCTCAAACTAACAGAAATTCCACCTGCCCCTGCCTCTTGAGAGCTGTGATTAGAAGCATATGCCACACACCGCCCCGCCCAGAAAAAAACTTCATAATCATGTGTGCTTGAGACACTTCCTCATTCAATCTGCTCAAAAGATAGTTGCCTTGTGAGAGGCCACCAGAATAAAGGGAAGAAGTAAAGCATCTGTAGCTAAACGGCGTGGTTTATGCCCAGGAGCCACACACACACACAGGCACACACACACACACACACACACACACACAAAGTGGAACAGCTTACTTAAGACATTTATTTTCTTATATAGGAAAGATAGTGTTTGTATACTATGAGCTCTGGAATAAAAATACAAAATTTTAGACTTCACTTCATTTGAAATGATTAAATAGAATACCTATTTATTGTTGAATGTCTTAGAGGAGAGAACAGCCTTGTTGGAAATTGCATATTCCCAGATCACTTTACTCAGTGTCATTTTTCTCATGAAGCTACATTTGAAAGGTAAGCAAAAGATGATACAGTTTAGAGGAAATTACACTAGAAAAGAGATTGAAGTGAGCAAGGCAACCCTGCCCCCCACATACACACTGCTCTCACACACATACTGCTTGCACACACTATGCTCACACACACACTGCTCACACTGTACACACATACTGTACCCCCACACACTGTGCTCTCACACTGTGCTCACACACACACACACTGTTTTCATACTCATACACACACTGTTTTCTCTCTCTCACACACACCCATACACACACGATGCTCACACAAAGTGCACAGCCTGTTGGGTTCTTGCAGAGATTTTAGTTTTAAGGAGGTACCTTCCCAACCTCTGTTCTGTTTTGTACTTTAAAAATCATGACCTTAAAACATGTTTAGGTGTCTTTACAGTTCATAAAGCCTTGGGAAAGCAAAAGATTGGTTTTTATAGTCCCAAGCCACATAGTCTTTATTAACTAAGCGTGGACGTGACATCTGGGACTGGACTTGGTGTTTGCTGCCCTTACCATGCCCCAGATATGAACTTGATGAGGTCTGCACTCAGTTCTTACTAGACTGCCCTTCAGACAAAGCAGAAGGGGCCTGGAGACATAGATCCAGAGCTAACAGCACTTCGTGTTCTTGCACAGGACCATGGTTCAGATCCCAGCACACACGTGTGGCTTACAGCCCTCAGTAACTCCAGTTCCAGGAGACCTAGCACCCTCTTCTGGGGTCAGCAGGCATCATTCACACACACAGTGCACATACACACATGTAGTCAAAGCACTCATACAGATAAAATAAAAATAAATATTCCCCCAAAAGGCAAAAAACACCATATTGTCTAGAACAGGAAAGTGTTAAGTTGGCCGTTGCATAGTGAGATGCAGTATCTGCTGAAACTGAAGAACTTAGAACTGCCGACCGTGAGGGTAGAGACGTGGTACCACGTGTCCCCCGACTGTCTTGCGTCAAATGTGTAGCTTTTTTTGAACCAATAAATGTCAGCCTGATTGAAAGCAACCTGGAGACAGCAGGAAGTAGTGATGATGATGAAATGTTTGGGGAGCCAAGTTTCAAATGAGGTGTTTGTGATTGAACAAGTCAACAGATTAAGCAATGTAAACGTAGCCTTCTTGTACATCTGCTGATGTACCATAAGTACCAAAATTACTTTTATGTCTACATGTAATACTTTGCATATGTGTTTTGAAATCATGACCCAAGATTAGATTCCACAATAACAGTAGGGGTCACTGTACATTTCCTAGAAGCTAAGAGGGAAATCTCATTGCTTTCCTAAGTTCTAACAGAAAATATTTTTCCATACTACTTGTGCAAATTTTCTTCACATAGAAAGAATAAACCATTCCTCCCTGCTAGCTAACTGATCTGGGAAAATGTTCTCAGGAAGTAACAGTCCTCTACAACCACTGGAGACATATTAACTACAGGCTTTCCCTTTCTTTTTAATTGTTGGCATTGAATACAAATCAACACTAAATGTGAGACCATTTCTGGTGTCAGATTCCCAGATCTAAAATAGGGTATACAAATAAAAATTGGCAAAGGGGTTTTACTTATGTTTTATGCTGCTTATAATGGTTGAGACTCTTCATTTAGAATTAAAACATCCCCTCCAGACTCCATATGGAATAGATTTTAGAGAATGCCAAAAATAATGAAGAGATGCTTGGTTCTAAGTAAATAATATATTTAAAATTTTTAATTATAGTAGAAACAAGCTTTTATCTACACGAAAAATACCTTATTATTATTATTATTATTATTATTATTATTATTATTCACTAAGCACTGAAATGTAGTTCAGTGTGGCCATATTCAGCTTTTAAACCATTAACCATAGAAATAGAGTCTTGTCTGTAAAATGGTGAAGGTGACTTCAACCTCACCTAAATGCGGGTAAAACATTGGCAGTGATGTGATCCTGGGAGGGAAAATCTCACTGTTTTTAGGACAAGGGAAAATGAGCAGTAGCTGAAACTTAGGGGAGCCAGCCAATGTCACTTACACCTGTGTCTCCAAAAGTCACAGGTGCCCGGCGGGAGTTAAGGGATGCTAATCCAGCTCCTTGTCTCCTTTCACTTTCAAGAGCCTCATCATTTGGGTATCTCCAGGTAGAAGAAGCAAAGTGTGGGCAGTCATCAGACATGAGGGATCTACCCCCAGAACTTGTGAACCCCATTTGAATTGACGGTACTATCTGGTGTGAAACATCATCCCAGTCTTGAGAACTCTTTAGAGGGTTTAGATGACAGCCTGAGCCCACAGGAACCATTGTCTGTCATTTTTGTTCCTTTTGGTAACTCTATAAGGAGTATTCCTCCAGAATGCAGTTGTCATGTGATGTGCCGGTAGCTGCACTCTATACACACATGGTCACTGCGTGCCTCTGCACAGAGACAGACAGGTTCAAGGATCATAAACAGGAGGCTGAAGTCTTACTCCTGTTTCTTTTTTTCCTGTCTCTTCATGTGCTTTTCCAGCAAAGCATTCCAGTCCTGTCTAGCGTGTGTTTGTATGCAGTCTTCAGTGGTGCTAACATTGCCCCGTTTTGTCCATTTCTTGGATTTGGACTTTCACCCACACCTGGAACTACGTGCAGAATGAGCAGTGTCACCGCTACAGAGTTGAGTCTTGAGTGTTGCCTGTGGGCAGAAGGATTAGAACGTGTACCTGTAGTCTTCGGGAGGTGATGGTCCACTTCGCTCATGGTTTAAATATTCACAGAGGAACTCTAGATGTTTGTGTCTAACGAGAGCTCTCTGCAGCCCAAAAGGCGATGATGTGATGGTCACTAGCACCACCACTGTCCCTCCTGCTCCATGTCTCAGCATCCCTTCTACACAGCCTGCACAGCACAGTGAACCCAGCAGTTGATTCTGCCTCTCAATCGATCAGTGCTACAAGATGTTGCCTTGTCCTTTCTGCCCCTGGCTGCTCTGCTGGCTGTAAATGAAGTGTTCCACCTGCCTTCTTCTGTCCTCAGACACATATGCACCCTCCAGAAATCTCTTAACAGTTTACTAAGTATTTATTGGCCATCTCTTGAGAAAATGTTAACTGCTGGAAAGAAACACTATAAATGAAATATGACCAATGTGTTTATTTGATTAAATTATTTGTTTATCTGTTTATTTTTCAAGACATGGTCTTACTGTGTAGCCCTGGCTGTCCTGGAACTCACTGTGTAGACCAGGCTGTCCTGGAACTCACTGTGTAGACCAGGCTGGCCTGGAACTCACTATGTAGACCAGGCTAGCCTGGAACTCACTGTGTAGACCAGGCTGGCCTCAATCACAGAGTTCCGCCTGCCCCTTCCTTCTAAATGCTCAGATTACAGGGCGTGCACCGCTATACTCAGCACACTCACTTCTTTTAAAATTCATAGAATCTTATGTGACCTGCTTTCCAACATCACCAGGTCAGACCACTGGTACCCATTTCAAAGGGCCCTCGATGTCTCCTCCTCTTCTGGCCTTTCCTAAGTCCTCATATAACCCCCTCACGGCATAAGACTCCTTGACTAAGAAATTAGTGGCAGCACTAGGAACCCATCCTTTTGGGCACCATTCTGTGCACTTTCTTTAGCATGGCATTTTTGTTTTGCCATATACGTGTGTGTGTGTGTGTGTGTGTGTGTGTGTGTGTGTGTGTGTGCCTGTGCATATATGTGTTCGTAAGGATAGGTAGGCACTCGTGTGCATACAGAAGCCTAAGGTTTACAACAGATGTTACCCTAAATCACTCACCACCGCATATCTTGAGGCTAATTGAAACCCAAACTCATTTCAGTTTGTGTGACTAGCTGGCTTCCTGGGGGAATCCCCTTCCTCTGGCGCACTGGGATGTGAATAGGTTGTCGCACCCACCTGGCGTTTACAAGGATTTGGGGATCTCAGCTCTGTTTATATGTGATAGCTGTGCCCTCTGAGCCTCCCCTCGATCCTACTCTCCCTCCCTTCCTAGTGGTTGTTCTTCGTGTATTCATAGGAAAGTGTCTATCGGAATATCTTACTTTGATTTGTTTTATATGAATGAAATCATAATGTATCTATACCTTCCAACAGCATGCTTTCATTCATTTTGCAATATCCCTTTGAGATTCATTTATATTGATTCATATACCAACTTGTGGCTAAAACACATTTGTTCATTGCCCATGAAATGAATATACCATATTTCATTTGTATATGTATCTTATGCCTGTATGTATCAATATTTATCAGCATTATGCTTTTTCATTTTTCTGTATTACAAATGACTACTTCATTGAATTTCCCTGAGTGCAGTGAAGCAGTCTTATCTTGCTGGCCACTTCTCAGCTTCCTTGCTTACATAAGACCTTAGACAAGTTATGTAAATAATCCAAATTTCATTCTTCTTATCATTTAGCCATGATGAGAATTAAGCAAATTAATATGTTGTGTGTTGAGGTTTGCCATATAGCAGGCACTCCACGGAAAGTGAACTGTTACTATTGTAAATGTCTGCATCTTGGCTGTGCTTGTTTTCATTTTAATTGGTACTTCCAAAGTGCCCTCTAGAGTGGCCACGTGGATTTATGCTTCTCTCAGCAGAGTGGGAGGGGTCTGCTTTCCTGATTCTTGCCCATACCTTGCATCAGCAAGCCTTTTCATTTGCTGCTCTGCTCAATGAGAAATGTCTTCTAGGCAGCACTTTAATTTGCATTTCCCTGATTACTAGGGAAGGTGAATAATTATTTTTTATATATTTATTGGCCAGTTTTATTTCTTCTCTAAATTATTTATAGGAATTGCCGATTTTTCTGTTTTTGTAGACTTTGATCAAGTATATATTCTTGACACTAATATTTTTTGTTATGTGCTACAAATACTCTCTCACCATACAACATAAATTTACTGTGGCTTCAAATACCTTTCTCTTTATAAAGACTGTAATTTCAGAGAGCACGTTTATCAAGCTGTTTCTTAAGTGCCTTCAGTCTTGAGGGCTGGAATTAGAATCCCACCTCTGCCAGTTCCGGATCCTAGACAACTTAGTGTAGCCTCTTGGTGTTTTCTCTTCCTTGGCCATAAAATGAGAGTAACAGTGTCTACTTCCTGGGTTTCTGTAAGTGTAGGAATTTATGTGTGCAAGACCTTTGTTACAGGCAACACTGCAGGAGTGATTTCCCTTATGAAGTAACCCCTCTGTGTCCTGAAGTAAAAACGATCTTCTGTATCCCAATTAAGTTATTTTACTCTTTCAGTGTTTGAATCCTTACTCTACCTGAGATTCATTTTTATATATTAACTTTGGATCTGTGCATTTTAATAGAGAACCATGTTACCTCCACATCTCTTCAAATCCAATTTTCTATCTAACTTGATGTAATACTTCTCTCATAGATAAAATGTTCAGGTACTTATGGGCCCATGTCTAGAATTTCTTCCATCTCCTTGTCTGTCCTGGCTCTAATCTATTTGAATTACTGCTACTTTGTCACCTGGTTATCTAGGAGAGTCACCTTTGCACCCCCCCTTTATTCCTCTTTTGGCATTAATGTACTTATTATTGTATAATAAAAACAAATTTCTTAAACTTAATTTAAAAACTGTCTTTTGAGGTGACTACACAGAATGTATAGATTTTGCTGGAGAAAAATGTCACATCACAATGAATTTTCCATAAATTGAATATTATTCATTTTAGAGCTTCCTTTATGTACTGTTAATAGAGTTTGGTAATTTTCTCCACAAAGCTATCTCATATTCTCTTACATTTGTTCCTATTTAGCACTATATAGTTTCGTTGCTGCTGTCAGTGTGACTTATCTTCTTTATCTTATTAATTCTGAGTAGCTCTTGCTCATACTTGGAGCACAGTTGGTTTTATGGCTACTGTGGTTGACTCTCTCTGTTTTGCTAGTGTCTTGAGTAGCTTATTTCGGTGTCTGGCTTTTGTTTTTGTTTTTTTGTATTTTGTTTTGTTTTAAGAAAGCAAGCATATTCTTTGAAATCATGATCACTTAGACTCCTTGTTTATGCTTTTTCTCGGTTATTGGCATTCCCTAGGGCCATGAGTGGAGGTACTGTATGCCGAGATGCTCTGGCCTGTCCCTGCGTGACCTTAATGGACACTTAAGACTATTGAATCATCAAACCCTACTCTTGCTGTAGCTTTCAGGTGGACACCCTTAAGTGTCTACCACACCATGCCATTTCTGACTTTGTAAAGTCAACACAATTATCTGTAAAAGTCTGTCAGCCTTCTGTATTTATGAAAGCCTTACTTTATATTTTTTCACTGATTAAATTTTAAGTGTAGGCTTTGCAATTTACTTCATTTGCTTCTTTCTTAGTCTTAAAAAGACGCGGGCCCAATTCTATTATTTCTTTTTGTCCTTCAACGGGTTCTTTTCTTGAATTCCTTGAATAGGTTGCCCCTTAATCCCCATTGGCCCAGCCCTTCTCTTTTCTATAAACCCCTTCCCCACAGTTACATCCCATACTGCAAGCAAACAGCAGTGGAGACTCTTAGCTGCACTCATTTGAGTAGCTTATAGTGAGGTCACTTGAGTTCAGTGTACTCTGTAACTCTCCAAGAATGATTTAGTGACTTTACTTTTCTTAGACTAAAACCAATGTATGTCCAATATGTTAGGCCATTTAGCAGCACGATAAGGTGCAAACAGAAAAAGGCTTGTTTGTCTTGCTCAGACTTGACTTTTATCTCTGAACTGTTTGTCTTCCTTTGCACATGGACAGGACTTCTGGTTTGGTTCCCTTGGCTCCAGCTGGATGTTTGTGGAATCCGGAATGGGATTCCCTGGGGAAGTTACCTTAGCCTTTCCCCATCACCGCACCAAGCCCTGCTGCTTACCTCTCTCAGCTCTGTATTTGAGATTTATATTTTATTTAGAGCTGCAGAATTCACTGGGTGAGGATGTAAAGAGATACTGCTATTTGTAATATGTGTTCTTAGAAAATCCCTGAGGCAGAAAGTCCTTAATTAGTGAGGAAAGTAAGGGTGTGCTCCTTAAGCTTCCAATGCGAGGTGTGCTGGAGAAATGTTTGAGTTCAGGGGAAGCCGTTTCAAAGGCCCTGGAACTAATAGCCAGCCATTCCCCGTATTTCCGTCATTCTTATTGTTACTTCAGGAATTCAGAGAGATTTCATTCAACCACTTTCTGAAAGTTCCTTGTGCTCATTAGGCAAGGCAGCTAATTATGGCTGAAAGCTCTGTTAGCCTGAAGAATATGCAAGTTTTGTGTAGCACTGAGTAACAAACCCTGGCTGCATATAGTAGGCATCATTATTTGAGGCTAATTTGACAGGCTTGAAACACTGTGCACAAATTGTGGCTCATTCCACAGAAAGTTGGCTCAGTTGTTCTTTGGAAAGGTCTCGGGATCCACTTAAAGGAGTTAATAATAAGTCTTCAGAATGCCCTGACTGGGCGTGCTCCATCTGACTGGGAGTGCTCCATCTGACTGGGAGTGCTCCATTCTCCCTGCTATTATTCCATCGGTATTGATTCACACTATAGAATTGTGTTGAACTTTGTTCGTTTTCCCTAGAACCTCAATAGATTGCTTTATGTGTCTATTTATGTTAATTTAAGTCTATAAGCAAAACCATCACAGGTTCCGGTTATCAAAGTTAAGATCAGAGCAGAATCTATCCCGTGAGCCAATTGGTATGCTACAGCCGGCAAAGTATATCCGTCTGCTCAGCAGAATGGTCTGATTCCCTTCCCACCATGCTTTCGGATCCAGGAGGGTGAGGCCGTGGGGTTTTAAGTGCACTTTTACTTTCCAGACTTAACATTTGGTCCCCAGGAGACCCCATACTGCTCCCCACCCGATGCTGTTTCTTACCGTGCATGTGGTGCTCCCTGATCCGCCACTGAACTCTGCTTTCCTGTGTTCTGTCTGGAGTACGCTCCTCCCCTCTCAGCCTGTGTGTGCTTCTCAGTTTAGCTCACAACCCACACCCTTAGGTCTGTTTTTTGTCCCAGGAAGCACAGGTTTTTCCCTACGTTTGAATCCATAGCTCTCTGGAGAGAGTCGTATACAGGTTTGGGTCACACATCCAGTTTTGATGCAGGAGATTCAAAATTCCTTTCACTTTAAGTGAGTGGACATTTTTTTACTTGAAAACCTGGTATGAGATATATATTTTGGGGGGGGCGGGGGCTGTCCTGGAACTAGCTCTTGTAGACCAGGCTGGTCTTGAACTCACAGAGATCTTCCTGCCTCTCCCTCCCGAGTGCTGGGATTGAAGGTATGAGTCACCACCACCTGGCTTGGTGGTATATTTTTTATATATCCTACCCAACCCATTCTTTTATATGACAGAATTTAATAATCCTGTCTGGGACAGATATTTACAGCTACTTGTTGAATAAGAAAATTAATTCTTCTACACTAAGTTTACCGTATATAAGTTTTGGTGAAATAGTGAATAATTTGACTGTTACTGAGTAACCAAAAAACATAAGAAAGAGCTCTCTGCATGTTGCCCTGTAGTATGGTGGTCCATGTCATTTGCCTGATTTGTTTGCTTGGTCTTGCTCCAAAGAGTGATGGTTAATCAACACGCCGGTACTCCTCTATTGAGATCATGGCCACGGCCTGCAAATTAGTCATCTTCAGAAACGTCCTACTCATTATGCTGTAGCGGGACCTCAGGGCTCTTTGCAGGGTAAGAGGAGTGATGTGTAAATGGATGGACACGCTCGAGGGAGGAAGGTGTAAGAGAGCAGGAGAAGGTGTGGAGGTGCAACTTGACTGTTAATATTTTGGTTCATTCATCAAAGAATTACTGCACATGCTGTGGGATCTCCATCTGTTTTGCTAAGATATTTCCATTCAGAAGTTGGACCGTGTTTTTTCAGTCTGACCAGGGAATGTCTGCCCTTGCATTTCAGTTCTGCCTTGCTTGCCCTGGCCGGTGAGAACTACTTGTACATAAGTGAAAGGTGACTCAGTTTCCTGTAGCAGCAGGGTCAGAAGCTGCCTCCACATTGCACAGTGCTTCCAAGGATGTGAGGCTCCGTGTCGCAGTCAGAGTCTTCGGATGGAACAGTAGTCCTCACCTCAGCAGCTTTCCAGTTTCTCTGTCACTGTTGGTTACTGTGAGAGAAAACTCGCAGCTGTTAGCCACGTTCCTAGACAGGAGCCCTTTTTACCTTCTTATCTCTGTGAGTTTTATGTTATCTACCAACGTGAAGTGAGGTGTTAGAGTCTAGTACAGCCAGATAGACTTGAACCTTGGTCCTGTCTTGCCCCCCCCCATACTTCAGACTCTCAGCATCCTTTCCCCATTCATATGAAGCAGATAGCATCTGTGTCACAAGCGTGGAGTCAGAGCTAACGGTGAATGTATAGAAAGGCACTTAGCAGGCTCTACTGCAGAGTGTGTAACCACGGCGTGCCTCCCTTTCTTGTTCCCATCTGTTCGCAGCAGTAGATACTGTGTTGGTTGGACTTGTATAAAATGGACTTTGTCCCTATCATTTTGTATATGATGCTTATGATAGTAAATGCTGTCTGTATATTAATTTTCACTTAGCAAGTGCTTGTAAATATAGCACTTCTTGAATCCCTGTGATGTTTAAGTAGCTTGCTTTCAAAAGTCATATATTAGTAGAAATTATTCTGACTACTAGACTAGCCTGTCACCTAGTTTCCATGAAAAGGTCAAAATATACATTTGGATCCATGGAATTTAACCAGATTTGCTAAACTGCTTGACGGGCGGGAAAAAGGGTTTGCTCTAGGCAGACAGTCTGCCCCTCTTCCTTCTGAGCTCCTTTGGGCATACTGTGAGATTGGTTCCCAGCGTGCCCATGCCCTTGTACTCCTGCCGAGTTTGACTGAAGTCCCATGCTTCATTCCCAAGCAGTGTTACCCAGAGGCACATATGCATAAAGGTAGACACACAAATTACCACAGGAGGCTGCAGCTGCCTGAGGCAGGTGAGGCCCAGAGAAAACACCAAACATAGCAAATTTATTAAAAGGCAAGTCTCCACCCCCAAAATATGATAGGAAATTCTATTGCAAAAACAGTTCCAGATGCATGATGGCTTGAAAATGATCTTTTAATTGGGTGAGTTGTAGCCTTATCTATGTATCCAAGGAAATGAGGTACATAAACATATAGGCATATATGCTAAAGGTATGATCATATGTACAGTTATATGCTCCCTGGTGCATTTTCAGGGGGTACACTAAATATATATTTTTCCAGAAGCAGTGAACATTTAGTGGCATATTATCATGGAAATCTGTTGGGATAGTCTACTCTTTATTTTAAAGTTACCTTGCTTAGGAAACAGAAATAGATTATACAAGAAGTCAAATAAAAAATACTGCAGAATGCTATTGAATGAAATACTGAATTTGAGATAAACACTTTTAACAATATGTAATGTATTTCATAATCTGATTTTCTTTAAATTCACTTTTGCTATGTAACCTAGGCAGGCCTTGAACTGGCTATCTTCCTGCCCCCTCAGCTTCCGGATGCTCCAGTTATAGGTGCTAGTCAGGGTGTCAGACTTACACAGCACATCTTAGCACAGCGTAGATAGTTGTATGTGTCTAAGAATTCAGTTTGTGTTGATTATTTAGGTAATATCTATTTTTGACTATACCCACTCAAGTAAGGGCTGTACATTGAACTGCAATCTTTTTCACCCACTCTAAATTTTCTGGACAGTAAAGTAGTTTTTGTTTTTTGTTTTTGTTTTTTTGTTTTTTTTTGTTTGTTTGTTTGTTTTGAGACAGGGTTTCTCTGTATTGTTTTGGAGACTGTCCTGGAACTAGCTCTTGTAGACCAGGCTGGTCTCGAACTCACAAAGATCCGCCTGCCTCTGCCTCCCTAGTGCTGGGATTAAAGGCGTGCACCACCACCGCCCGGCTAAATAGTCATTTTTAAATAGCTGCTTTAAGCATCATTTCCCTTTGTCAATTAACCTCACTGAAGGGCCATGATGTATATAGAGAAACACACACACACACTTTTTTTCATGAAGGAGAGGGGTGCATAGATTTGGGGGTTTATCGGGATGCCTCTTCACTCAGGGAAATCCGGGGGGGGGGACTGTTGTGAGGGTGTAAAAGCAGGGCATGCTTTGTTTGTTTAAGAAAGTTTTGCTTTGTGCTGAATTATAGTGGTATGACAGTCAGAACATTATTCCTTTAAATAGATGACTATACGTATTACAGGAAACTGCCCCTGTCTTAGTTGGGTCATGTGATCAAGGCTCCCATTATGTGCAGGGTACTCAGAGGGAACAAGGAGAGGCAGGGGAATAATACTAATCTCAGACCCTGGAGTGAAGACAAATGTGTTTTTATCATGCCATGTCCATGTTTGACGGCTGCTTTTTTTGTTGTTATTATTTCCACAAGCGAATTACAAGCCTCCAGAGGTTAAGGGTCGTTCCTTTCCCCGTTTGCTCTGCCTGCTTTGGCCTCCCCACCATGCTGAAGGGCTGTGACTCGGCAGAAGTGGGCCTCTCATAACTGCCACAACACCTGCAGCATCCTGAACTTCTGCTTAGTGAGAGCTTTCTATGATTGTGTTGCCTACTAAGTTAACTCATAAAGCTGATGAAATTCAGCCCAAAACAAAAACCCACGTCGTTGGGTTCAGCCCAATATTTGCACTGTTATAGCAAGGATGAGATTGTTTTCGGTGCCTTGAAAATGCTCAAATAAATACATTTTTTCAGTAGACATTATATTCCTGACTACTATTACCACCATGTGCCTCAGTTAACTCTTTGCAATGATAATTTCTCTTAAAGAAATTGATAAAAAGGAATCCATTGATATCAAAGAAAAGGTATAAATATCAAGGAAAGTAAACATTTAAATTGAAAATGTAAAACAAGCATTATAAAATATGAAATCTTTTCTAGAAACATGTTACCTATTTCTTTTGGTTTAAGGTTATATTGCAAATCAGATGATAAGCATAAAGACAAAATGAAGATGATTTAGTAGTTTTTTATTTTTATCATATGGAGGTTAGTAAAATATCCAAGGAAAATTCTTCAGTCTGGTAAGTTACTACGGAGACAAAACATAAATTTTCTCTTTATATTCAGACTGTGTGGTGAATGACTTTTTATTAAACAAATACAGTAAAATTTCAATTGTCTAGAGATCAATTATCAGCCAACTTCAACTAGAACACAAGCCAAAAGCCTTAAAGTTATTAAAATACTTTATGCAATTTAAATAGGTACCACAATGTTCATGCATAAATCTCTTTTGTCCTTATATTTATAAGAACTTTTTAAAGAGCTAACAATGGTGAATTGGAAGAAGAGAGTAAGCAATATTGTTGGTGTTCTCCAAAAGTGTGGCATGCATTGATCACTGCTCTGCCTCTGGGGTACCAGGCTCTGCTGAGTCTGAGATAGCCTCTCACAGGGCGTGGTATGGATAAGAACCCTCCCCCTAGGCTCAGGTATTTGAATGCCTGCTCCACAGCTGGTGGTGTTGTCAGGGACCTTTAGAAGGTGCAGGCTTGTGGTGTGGGGGCATCCTTGGAGACAGGCTTTGGACATTCGTTCATAACCTTACCCGCTTGTAGTCAAAGACACAGTCTCTCATCTCCCTGCTCCGGCCAGCCTGTAAGCCTGCTGCCGTGCCTTCCCACCAGGATGGGTCCGTAAATTGTTTGGCCATGGTGTTTTTATCACAGCAACAGAAAACTAATGCACTTAGCTTCCTGGAATCTTACAGTCTTAGCAGTTTTGAGCACAATTCCTGCCCCACAAAAGATTCTGTGCTAGGATGGCCATGCGGTGGGCTGCCCTTCCTGTCCCTTGGCATCAGTGGTATGTTGGTGACATCAGCAGTAACAGCATTCTTAAAAACCTGCGCCTTGAGTTATACTGCACTCAGAAACTTAAAATATTTTAAAGAAATCTTCTGCTCTTTATTTCTTAGAGCATATTAATGCCTCTGCCTCTCAGATGCTGGGATTAGAGGAATGGGCCACCATGCGAGGTTCAAGACATTTGTTCTGGAAAAAGACATTTGTTTTGGAGACTTGAGTCCTCCAGTATACACAGCATGGTCCCCATCCTTCCCTATTATCTCCCCAACACTGAGGCTCTATGTTGGTTGTCATTTATCATTGTTTATGTTTAAGACCAGTCTGACTACAAAGAAATTGAACAAAATATTGTTATACCTGAGTCTCCATTAAAAAAAAAAAGCAATAGGAAACTGGGCCTAGAGAGCTGAATCATGGGGAAAGGGAGAATGTATTTTTGTTTTATGAAAGAAAATATTCCATGTGTATGATGCAAACAAGCATATCAATATAAATAGTGCAATAAAGCAGCTTCCCTGATTTGCTTTAAACATTTGGGCCTAGTAGGTATTTGTCTTTCTTAGGAACCCTTCTGCAACTCTTAGTACAACAGATTAAACTGTGGTCAAGGAAAAGTTTGACTCTATCTAGCAAATGCTACTTCAAAAGCAAAAAAGAATATATAAGTTTTGAGAAATGTTCCTCCCCCAAATAGTTAAAATAAGAAACTTGGGAAATTCCTGAATAATCTTTAATTGATAAAATTATTAATTTAGCTTTTGTGAAGTAGTTCAGCTTTCATTCATTGCACTTGGGATGTAGAGGCCAATTGGTCTCTGTGAGTTTAAGGACAGTCTACATACTGAGTTCCACACCCGTGCTCTAGAGAGTAACGCCCTGCTGAGGGGGAGAGAAGTGAGTATGAGCAGAAGGCAAGGAGAGCACTGACTCACTGTGAAATAGACACGGTACTGTAGTCAGTGTCTTCACACTGTCCCCTCGGTGACATGCCAAGTGAGTGAGAATGCGTCTTCCAACCTAACAAAATTGACAATATGCAGAAAACAGCTTAAATGTAATGTAAATCTCATAAAAGCAACTAAAGCACACAATGCCATGCTTCATTACCGGAAATATAGCTTATGTTCATGCATGTGATAATATACTCTCAGTGAACTAACTAGAAATATTCAGTGATTGATAAGTCCTTCGTTATGAGCAGGTAGTAGCTGTGTAAACCCTGTGGCCTCCTGAGATGCCGTGCTTTAGTTGACATGTAATAAAATATGTTCTTAAAATTGCACTGTTCTCTGTGTGCATACCCTGCGGCCATTATAGGGTTCCCTTCGAAAAAGGTGTCTGGGCTGTGGTGAAGCCATTGCTTTGTATGATAACCAAGTTAAGTTTCAAAAAGAAATCCAGGAAGTACAGACTAGTTATTCAGTGAAAAGGCAACTTTGAAAAATCTTGTTTATTGACATTTATTGAGCATCTACTATAAGCTAAGTGTTTCTAAATGAGCGGGTTATACCATTACATCATTTACTGTTTGGAGCAGAGAGCTGCAGGTCAGTGTGAACTAACAGGGTTAGGACAAGAACAGTCTACTGTAATGTGTCATAGATGAGATATCACTGACTGCACACACGCGCGCTTGCGCGCACGCACGCGCACACACACACACACACACACACCTATATATTACATGATTCAGCATCTCTGATCCCCCTGCCTTATCCCCACCCCACCCCCAGCATGCTAGACAAGCAGTCTGTCCTTGAGTGGCAACAGCAGTTCCCTGAGTGTATTTTTTAATGGCATTTTAAGTTTTCCATCTGGTAAAACATTGGACCATGCAGTAGACTTACTGTCCAGTACAGTAGCAGGCAGCCATGGCCACACAGGGCTATTGAGCACTGTAATGTAACTTAGAAGAACAGCATGTATAAGGCATGTACTACAGTTATTTTTAACCCAAGATATATAGAAAGAACATAAAATAGCATGTGTAACTTATGTTGATTACATACTCAAGTAATGTTTTGATTTACTGACTTAAATGCATTCTTACAAATTTTAAGCTCTAATAAATTCACAGCACTAACACAGTCGCTCTGGGGAACGGGAGTTTAGCTTAGAACCTTGGTTCCTTACTATCTGAGCAGTTCTTCCAGTGTGTGTGGTGCACACAGATGACTTCCCAGCACATATGGCTGCTCTGTGTTGTGCGCACATGTGCAGAAACAGCTGTGGAGAGGCGAATCACCTGGCAGTCTTCAGCTGCACAAGCTCGCTTCTGCTGCAGCCATAGCGCTTCAGAGAGCTCAGACGTTTGCAGCCTGCTTTTTCTTTTTAAACTTTCAAAGCTAATATCACCACAGATAAATTGCATTCCTTATACTAATATTGGTATGTTTATGACTGTACACATAAATATGTATGACACTGCTGATTTGAGGACACTGTCAATCATAGTCACTTCCCTGGAAGGAGCCTCTCCCTGGACCTGGGACGTAGTTGACTGAATTCATGCCCCGTGCATTTTTGTGAGCTGGGAGAAGCAAGAGGTAGCACAAGAGTCTTTCATAAAAGTTTATTACATTTCAACCACATTGAATCCTCCCAGTAAAATGAGAAGCAAGTGAGTCCTGGCAAGACACTTAGTTTCACAAAAGTAGTCTCTTCACCAAGAATTCCCTCCTTCATATAATACCAGGTGTTTTCTTGTTTGTTTCCAAATATCTTAAATAAAGGTGTTTAGCATATGTAAGGTGTTAGTTAAACCATACGTACTTCAAATCTGTTATGAAGGAACAATTTAAATTACAGAAACTATTAGAAGTTGTTGGTGAGATGTGGGGACCTTTCTAGCATTCAGATTTCAATTCCAATATTTTATTCAGTGTCAACAACTTTGCACTGGTTGATAAAACAATAAAATGCACCCAGTTGCATAAAGTTTACTTTTAAAAACCCTGTCCATTGTGCCAAGCACCATCATAAACCTAGGAGCCAATACCGGCAGACCAGCGGTGGTTAATTACTAGCTTTCCTTGCATTGGTTTCCCAGAGTAACCCTGCTCTTCCTCATGCCAGGCAGTTCTCCTGTTTACTGTCCTGCTGCTTTTAACAAGCAGTGCATACCGCATGTTCCATTCAAATCCACAGGAACCAAATCCTAACGCCTAAAACTGGGAACAATTGGGAAAGGCCATATAGTTCCTGAGCTCTTCTTTCTTACCAATTAAAATGGTTGTGGCCACATGGACTTATATAAGACAATTTTTAACATTTTTAAAACCTAATTAATCTACTGATTTTTACATCCTGACCATAGTTTCCCCTCCTTCCTCTCCTACCATCCCCTCCTGCCTCCACCCTGCACCAGCACCCCCCATCCACTCCTCCTCTGTTTCTCTTCAGAAAGGGGCAGGTCTCCCATGGGTATCAACAAAGCATGGCATATCAAGTTGCTGAATAACTAAGCACCTCCCATTTTGTTAAGGCCCAGCAAGGCAACCCATTATGAGGAATAGGTTCCCAAGAGCCAGCCAGAGCGTTAGGGACAGCCCCTGCTCCCTTTGTTAGAAGTCCCACAAGTAGACCAAGCTACACAATTGTCATGTATATGTAAGAGGGCCAAGTTCGGTCCCATGCAGGTTCTCTTGTTGTTAGTTCAGACTCTAAGTTCCTAATGAGTCAAGTTAGTTGATTCTGTGGGTTTTCTTGTGGTGTCCTTGACCCCTCTGGCTCCTACAACCCTTCCTCCCTCACTTCAGCAGGATACCCCAAGATCAGCCTAACGTTTGGCTGTGTCTCTGCATCTTCTTCCATCAGGCACTAATAACAATTGGAGTAGTCTCCAGGCTGATCACAGGAGATGACCAGTTCAGGCTATGTATCCACCATTGCTAGGAGCCTTGGCTGGGGTCATCCTTGTAGATTCATTGGAGTTTCCCTTGCACCAGGTTTCTACATGACCCCAGTCATCTCCTTCAGTACTCTCCCCGCCCACTAAGGTGTGTGTGTGTGTGTGTGTGTGTATACATAAGAGTACAGGTCCCCACTTAGCCCAGTGGGTTTGGATTTCGTGGAGCTATGGGTTTGGATTTCATGGAGCTATAGTTACAGGTGATTGTGTGTCTCAGGAATTGAACTCAGGTCTTTTGCAAGAGCAGTACAAGTGAGCCATCCCTGAAAACCCTGCAAGAGAATGTTTTAAAGGCAAAATGATAGGAAAAAGGAGAGAGCGATTATAAGATACTAGCACATTTTTAAGAAAATCTATCAGAAGACACAGTAACTGTTGTAGCAGAACGGGGATTCACAACCAAAACTATCATAAAGACACCTGGCACAGAGATGTTGGGCTGTAGAGCATCAGCTGTAGAAACACAGCTTTCAAAGGCATTGGATTCTCTTGAAGCCCAAGGAGGTAAGGTGAAATATCTTTAGATAACTGTCAGATGACAAAAGGCACATCCATAAAGAGCTATGAAAACAAACCGGTAAAAATGAGGCCAAGAGGAAGCAGGGGCAAAGCAGACGGCGGTGAATAAATAAACCACCATAAATATTATTTACACAGATTTATTTTTCAATTGCATCCTTGAAGAAGAAGAAAGAAGAAAGAAAAACACTTCCACGTTGAATGAACCTCAAAATGCCCAGCTCCATGTGTGCCCTGTGTGGAGGTGTCTCACTGTGACATTTCAGATCAGGAATGAAATGCGATTTCTGAAGCTGCCTACGAAAGACTCATGATGATTCTAGTGCAGGTCTGAGATGACCTCAAGCCCAAAAACTGGGAAGAAACGGTTTCACTGTGAAATTCTGTACACTCCTCAACTGGGCGCTGTGCAGGAGAAACAAACTTTCCGATTTTTAAAGACCCAGATTTGATTACCCACGAACACGTTAGAAGATGCTTATCATGAAAGGAAATAAACATCAATGGTGTTAGACAAGGTGTGTGTAAAAGCTAGGAAGCAAGATGCACGGGACTCTCTGGGGGAGTGTTACCTACGTGTAGATAAAATGGGAGTCAAAACCACCTAAAACTGACAAATGGAGTTCCTTCTAGTATGCAGCTTGCCAAGTAGTGGACAGTGTTTACATAGTCATAATATTTAAATATCCTCTATTTTGTTTGCTATTTCTATTACTGAAAGTGAGGGCAAAGACTATTTCATCCTTTAACCCCTTTGTTATGTTATATGCAATACTCATGCAATAACTATTATTAAAATTAACCCGAAGATCAATAATTTCCAAGATAATTTCTTTTTCAACCTTACCAACTTGATTTAACTTTGAGGGCAGAAATATCTTGGGAAATATTTGTAGTTAACATTAAAGAAATGGGTACCCTATGGAGAAAAGTATATTCAACAATTCTTTGATTAGAGTCTTGAACCTGAAGAGATAGGAATCCCCACCTGAGTCCCAGTTTCATATCCCACTAATATGAGAGAGAAGATGTCCTGCAGGGGCACACTATGCTGAGGAGCCATGCCCATCACCTGCCGCCTTCAGTTGGGGAAGCTTTCCAGAAACGATGTGGGTAAAAGAGAGAGAAGACCAGAACGTTCCAGAATTCAACTCACAATGACCCCAACAGTTCTGATGTTGAGTATCAGGTCACTTGAGAACCCTGAGAGGATATGTCAGGAAAAATAAAATAATAGATCTCTGTCAAAAACACCAGACACAAGACCTTCCCAGTAGCTCCTCTAGTCGGCTCTGTCTCACTGACCTCCTCACACCGTTGTTACCACAGACAACCATTTCTAGTCAGCCAGAGAAGAAACACATTGAACGGAATGATCCCAGGATCCTTTGCGGTGTGTGTGAGCCAGCAGTCACTGGGAAGCATTATTCCCCGGGGGTGTGAGGCCAGAGAGGAGCCGTAGACTGACAGGGCAGGGGTGGAACCCATATCTCGTAGCTCAGGGGTTTTGAATGCACTAAAAAGTTCCAGGAAAATAAATCACTACAGAATTATGAAGACATATTTTGATAAAGATATCGATCCTGAGAGACAAAGGAAAAGCCATATGGCTTCCAGACATTAAAAGCAAGACACATATGGAGGGAAGAAACCGGGTCAGACATATGCTTCTGCACAGTAACACCAGGTACCTTATTTATAAAGCTCCAAAGATAAAAATAGGCGTGACTCCCAAATGCAATATTTAGTCATGTTATTGCTTAAGCATAAGGGTAACAGTCTTTCCAATGTGTGCGGGGACTTAAGGGAGTATATGTGGAGCCTTGCATTAGGACAAGTCTTTAAATGATTCTATCTAGCTATCTAAGGGATTAATCAAAATGAAGATCTCTGGACTAAAGTTGTGGGCAAACTTAGGGTACGTATCTAGTATTTAGACCACTCAGGTGTGGAGCCAGAGGTTTTACACACAATAATATAGCGGACAAATACGGGCGAGTGGGAGAAAGCTGGTTGGCTCCCCCACCCCCCCTTAGAGGCATCGTGAAGTTTGTCTCGAGTTCACATGAAGGATGCTTGCAGTCATTCCAAGTGTTTAACATTTTCCTTAACCTTTCAATTTGCGTGGGCTTTTTCTTTTTCTTTTTGAGACAGATTATTACATAGCCTAGGCTGAGGAGCCTCTTGCCTCTGCCTTCCAAGTGACGGGACTTATAGGAATGTACCACCAAGCCAGGACTAGTTCTGTAGGTTTTTAAAGGAATTACCTCTCATTGTAAATTCTAGAATTCTTTCTGATATGGTGCGATTTCGTTGTTTTGGTTAAACACAAAGTAAAACCCAGTCACGTGTTTTTTTCAGAGGCACATATAATTGTAGAATGAGTGAGGCTGTATTTGTTGTTTGACTTGTCTGTCAGGATAGGGGGCCGAGAAAGCGATGGAAGGCGTGCTGCTCTTTGTAAACAATGAACTTGATGTGTGAAGCCATTCAACCATGATCCACTCTGACTCTCCGAAGCTAAACAGGCAATACCAAGTGTTTCATAATGTCCTACAAATGTTAAGATTACTTGGGAACAACACCTACCTAAGAAATACAACACAGAACAAGAACAAAGAAATATATTGGCAAAAATACTAGTATTAGTTACTCTTGTATTGCTGTGTAGAGACACCATGGCAAAGGTAACTCCCTTAGAGTTCAGAGGTTTAGTCCATTATAATGATGGTGGGAGCATGGAGGCAGGCATGGCAGGGGCTGGATCAGTAGCTAAGAGCTCCATACCCTGATCTATAAGCAGAGAGAGAGACTAGTGTGGGCTCTCCAGTGACACACTTCCTTTAACAAGGCCACACCTCCTAATCCTTCTAATCCTCTCAAATAGTGCCCCTTCCTGGTGACTCAGCATCCAAATAGATGAGCCTGAAGGGAGCCATTCTCGTTCAGACCACCAAACCCCCAGAATAAAAGTTAAAAATTAACTTGGTAAGCTTTGGAAAGGACAAATACATAGGGTCTCCAGGTTGCCATGACAGTCTCTTTAGGGAACCCCTCCAGAGCAGGTGCACCCCAGATTTTATTAAACCACCTTTTCAAGCAAGATTTAGATGTCTGTGCCCCCAGACTGGAAACCCAAGTTTGGGGCACATGCACAGAAACTCAGATGACAGCCCTCAACCTGTGTCCCAAGGCAAGAAAAACTGGGGTTTGGGTTTTTTGTTTCTTTGTTTGCCAGAAAGTAGCAATGGTAAAAAAAAAACAAAAACAAAAACAAAAAAGCTGTACTTCCGCCTTCCTTTAAACTGCTGCCAAAATGGGCTTCTTTTTAGTTCACTGTGCCACCAGAGGAATCAGCTGGCTTTGTCTCTTTATCAGATCTGTCCCTTCACTCCTTCCAGAATAATTACAGGCTGCTTCTTTGCTGTCTCATGATACTGATTATTAGCTCAAGCTAATTCATCAGCTGCATATAGGTGAGACACCTCTCGCTATCTTTCAGGAAAAGCTTAGTAAATTATTTGTCATTCTCCAGCCCAAGAAATGTTCCCCCTGTAAGTAAGAGTTTATTAGATACCGTGAGAGGTCCTCAGGTTCAGCCATTTGCTGTCCCAGCTATAATTAGAAAGCTAGACAAATTATATCAACTCTGTGGGTAAAAAATCCACACAGATACTCTTTTTAATAAATCCAATTTACTCTATTTGCTTGGTATTAGCAACTGTTAATGTTCTGTCCAAATTCCTTTCCTTCCTTGTTGAAGAGAACTATATTGGTATAGCCAGTCCATACAAATGGATAGTTAATTACTCGGCACAGAGGGCTGTGGTTCATCACTGCAGTGTACAAGTAAATGTTGCCAATTGTCAGCTTTTTCCAAATTACATAGCGTTATATAGTTTATGTCCCAATCAATGGTGGCAAAGTATCAAAAAGAAAATACTGCCTAGATGTCAGAGGCTCGTTAAACAGATCAGTCTACTCCTCTCAGGAATTTCTCAACCTGGCTGTGTACCACAACCATTTGATGAAACAGAAAAGCATTTAAAAGACACAGCACCTATTCCATAACCACAGAATCAGAGTATTGCAGGTCAGGGAGTGAGGTGAGATTTTGCAGACCCTAGAATTTATTAGATTTTGGAATGGCCCCTACAAGAGTCATCCTGAAGTATCTTACACATTTAAGAAAATATATTACTGTGTGGATACATCCCTGGGACCCAGGCCCTGGTAAATGCAGAATGTAATTGTAAAGGTCAGTCGTTAGTTTAGCAGTCAAGGGTAAGTTTGTGTTGTGTGTCGTTCCTGTTAGCCTCCCAGGTGGACACACCGTAGTGAGCAGATCCGAGACTGGGATCCTGCCATGCGACCCTGCACTGGGATCCTGACATGTGATCCTGCACTGGGATCCTGACATGTGACCCTGCACTGGGATCCTGGCATGCAACCCTGCACTGGGATCCTGACATGCAATCCTGCACTGGGATCCTGACATGTGATCCTGCACTGGGATCCTGACATGTGACCCTGCACTGGGATCCTGCCATGCGACCCTGCACTGGGATCCTGACATGTGATCCTGCACTGGGATCCTGACATGTGACCCTGCACTGGGATCCTGCCATGCGACCCTGCACTGGGATCCTGGCATGCAACCCTGCACTGGGATCCTGACATGCAATCCTGCACTGGGATCCTGACATGTGATCCTGCACTGGGATCCTGACATGTGATCCTGCACTGGGATCCTGACATGCGACCCTGCACTGGGATCCTGACATGTGACCCTGCACTGATAATCTCTGTGATGGTCTTTCCTTCCTTTATTCATTATTTGGACTTTCATGACCGTGACATCGTACCTGCCATTGGTGACCTCACAGGAGGAAAGGCTCTGTGGGCTGATGGCTTCACGTGTTTCAGCCACACCCAGCTTGCTGCCGTTTTCTGGGTCTGCAGAAAGGACAGCATGTGGCAGCAAGGGGTGGCAGAAGGAGACACTCACCTCACCGTGACAGGGGCCAGGTAGAGACACAGCGAGTCCAGACGAAAATGCAGCCTCGAGCAAGACTCCCACGTTTGAGTATTTCCTCCAAGTAGGCCCCTCCTGCTGTCACTTGCAGAACTATCCAAACAAGTGTTGCCTCTGGGGACAGAGTCCTCCCTGAGTGAGCTGATTGAAGGGATGCTTCATCTCTTAGCAACAACGCGTGCTTTCTGTTTACTGTTTTCTCTGTCTATTCTTTTCCAGCCTCTTACTCCTTTTATTTTCCTCCTTGCTTTTTTAAGTTACAGTTTAGTTTGCAATAATGATATGCATAGGTTTCCCTTCTGGACTTGGGGGTTACTGATAGGTAAGCAGATACATTAGAATGTAAACTGTCCGTCAGTGGGAATATTCTGAAGAAAATAAGAGAGGAAATGAGAAACTAAGACAATACAGATAATTTACTGTTCTCTTTTTTCTTCGGGTTCCCCATAAGACCACAAAATCTCAAGTTGAAATGCTTTGAATCTCATGATTTTTTTTTGTAAAGGTAAAGACATAGCTGTATGTAGATGGTGTTTCTGTCCTGCCGGTCCCACAGCCCTTTAGTCCCAAATAAACACACAGAGGCTTTTATTAATTATAAACTGTTTGGCCGATGGATCAGGTTTCATATCGGCTAACTCTCTTAATTATTAACCCATTTCTATTAAGCTATATGTTGCCACATGGCTATGGGCTTACCCATAATGCTCTGGCATGTTACTCCTTCAGTGGCTACATGGTGTCTCTCTGGAGACTCATTCTCTGTTCCTCTTCCCAGAGTTCCCCAAGTCTGGTAGCTCTGGCTATACTTCCTGCCTGGCTATGTCCTGCCTATCCATTGACTGAAACAGCCTAATTCATCAACCAATAAGAGAAACATATTCACAACATACAGGACATCCCCCATCACTCATAAGGAAAAACTGCCAAGAAAATCCACTCTCCATGGGAGCCTAGTCACAGACGCTACAGTTGCAGTGAGGGACACTTAACTGAGCTGCACTCCCTGCTTAGTTTCAGTTTATTTGCAACTGTGCTTTTCCCACGTGATTCCCAATGATTTGAGAGGTTGAATATTGACACCAGTAAGTAAGTGTGTTTGCCTGGAGCACTCTCGACTCGTCAGAAAATCCACTGAAGGGAATGCAGAGGTCTTTGTTTTGTGTCTTAGTAAAACTCAGCGAGCTGCTGCTTAGCAGCAACCCTTTAAACTCTGCCCTTTCCTATTTCCTTTTAGAAAAGCCTAATGTTGAATGTTTATATATTACCCTGTAATCTCCCCAAAGATGTCTGCAACCATCATAGTGGCTGACACACTAAAGCTGCCCAGTTAGTGTTTTAAAAGTAGAAGAGTGAACTCTGAAGGCTAACGAAACCCCTCCTGAATACATGGAATTGCAATGTACTTTTTTTTTAAATAAACAGGTTATTTAATGCTAGAGAATTCTTTATGTTGTGCAATAGGAGAAACCAGTGTATTCCTAGCAACACAAAGACACTTAGACACACATGGACACAAAGAACAAGTTGGTAAAAACCCATATAAGAATTTTTTGTGTAAGTGCTGGTTTTTTGTTTTGGGGATGAGGGGTTGGTTTTTTGTTTTTGTTTTTTGCAATTTTTAAAATGTATTCAGCAGCACTGTAGGGCCTTGGACATGTTAAGCAAACACCACAGCACTGAGCTACTCCTACAACCCGTTGATTGTGTTTTGAGACAGGGTCCCATTAGGTTGACTAAACTGGTTTCAAACTCACTGTGTAGCCCAGGCGGCTTCAAACTCATGATTCTCCTGACTTGACTTCCAAAAGAGTTGAAGTTGGAAGTATATGTTGTCACACCCAGCTCTTTTGACTTTATTAATTAATTTATTTATTTATTTATTCATTTATTTATTCATTGGTTTTTCGAGACAGGGTTTCTCTGTGTAACAGCTCTGGCTATCCTGGAACTTGCTCTGTAGACTAGGCTGGCCTCAAACTCAGAGTTTGCCTGCCTCTGCCTCCTAAGTGCTGGGATTAAAGGCGTGCACCACCACCACCAGATCTTTTGACATTCTTAAAAACTCCTTTTCGACCCCACACCCCCCATCCAGTCTGTCAGCAAATGGCCCTGTTGTGCCCTGGGTGTCTGTTCAGAACTCAGCCATTTGCCCTTCCTCTCTGCCATGCAGCCCGTCTCGCTCACTTGCTGCTTGGGAAATGGCGTGGCCTCCTCCTCGGTAGCCTCTCTGTTTCCTTCTCACTCCAGCCCAGAGTGCAGAGCAGCCTTGGATAATTTGGGTTAATTATGTCACTGCTCTGCCACATGTATTCCAATGGATTTCTGTTTTCTTTAGAGCCAGAGTCAGTTAAGTGACCTGCAAGATGATTTTTCCCAATCTCGCCTTTTCGTTAACTTGGCGGTCTCACCACGCCTATGCTCCATCACTAGAACAGACCAGCCTTCCGCTCATCTCCGGGACTTCCTTGAGAGCTTGCCTGCGTGGATGCCTTTCTCTCACATGTCTGTAAGGCTCGCTTGTTCCTCTCCCAGGATTTGGTCATGTATCGCTGTCTTTGTGAAGCTCAGGGCCCTCCTACCCTTGGTTCCTTTTGTCTTGTCACCCAAACAGAATCACCACATGGCAGGTGATATGTTCTACTTAGTTTAATAGAACCTCTAGTAAGGCAGGAAATTGACCCTTTTATTATTGGTTCTTAAAACAATACCTGGCACACAGTAGGCCCTCAGAATCTGCTGAAAGAAAGAGAGAATGTGTTCGCTCTGCTTTTCCTTTGCTTCTCCTCCAGGAAGCCCTTAGTGAACGTTTGCCCATTTGCCTGACGTGCATCTGCACCAACTTCTGTGCCCCCTCATCCCTCTCTGCCCGCAGGGGGTCACACAGATGTTTGTAGCTCACACCTCATGCTCTGTCTGTCTTTAGGGTTAGTCTGGAAAATTCAGTTCAGGAAGGTAAGCAGATGTTAAAGTTCTTCTCCATATTAGTGAGTTAACAACATACTCTAAACCTGAATTCACTTCTCATAACGTGAAGAAATCTAATATAATGTCAAGATTTTGAAAAGGATATGTAATTCTTTGATATATGTATCTATGCAGGTTGGAATAAACAGAATTATTGAGCCAGGGATTTTACATTCTCTGCTAATGTTAGAGTGGTAATGCTTTTCCTCCTCCTCCCCCACCTCCTCCTCCTCTTCCTCCTCCCCCTCCTCCTCTCCCACCTCCTCCTCCTCCTCCTCCCCCTCCTCTTCCCCCACCTCCTCCTCCTCCTCCTCCCAGTGTTGGAGTGCTCTCTCCACCCTCTCCTCACCCTCCTGTCTTAAGATTCTGTTTCTGAAAGCAGACAAAGTCTATTTTACCAGCAGTTTCCTTCAAATTACATTGAAAATTATTTCTTACTTCAAAGATTATTCTTTTGTGTAGCCTGATAATTTAAGTTTCCATCTGCCTTCCCTTTTTTATTTAATTATGTGTATTTATTACAGAATTTAAAAACAAAAATGTGCGATATCATGACAATATGCACAAAATCATTTCTCTCAGGGAAATGATGATTAAAACCCACCACGTGCACACTGGGAGGCTATGGTCAGGCACATGTATTAAGTAGCATCTGTAGTGTGAAAAAGTGAGAACCTTCAAACACACTGGGAATTTAAAGGGGCATGGTGGTGCGGGGAGTCGTGTGGCACTTAAATACACTTCCATTTCTGTGAGCGTGCCCCCAAGTGAAGTGAGAACGTGTGTGCAGGAGAAGGTAGACGCTGCAGTGCGTAGATGCTCGCAGCTGCGTCATGTTAGCCACAATCGCCCCGCGGCGTAAATCACCTGCGTGCTCCGGGAGAGTGGAATACCTACCATACAGCTCAGAGTAAGGACGCCACCACACCAGCGCACACAGCTGTGGCTGTGCCTCACAGACATCACACAATGCTAAAAAGCCAGAGTGCACTCTTTTGTCTAACTCTGTTCATATAAATTCTCAAAGTACTCAGTCCATCATTGGAAGTCAGGATGAACTTTCTCCCTGCTTGGGAACGGAAAGTGATACGCGGTTCCTCATGTGAAGCTCCCTACATTTCTCTATAGCTAGGGAAAAAAATAATTTGTTTTAAAAATTTATTTTCAGAGAGTCAGTGTTCCTAAATAAATGAATAGTCCAAATTCAATGCCCTAGAGTGCTCACAGCTTCCTTAAATGGAAACAGGTACGAGGATACACAATCGTAAGATGCCCAAAACCCTACTACATGCTGCGTTTGAAAGTGAATGCAAGGCAGTAACAAATACATATATTCACAAAAACAAATCAGGAAATTTTGTCATAGAACGCAGTCAGTGTCTGCTAAACTACGTATAGTGGTAGTAGGTCTACTGTGGTGTATAAAGTGGACAGGGCTAAGGACATCAGCAGTGTGGGATCAGGATCATAAACAAGTACCCTTTCTGAGAGGACACACTGTTTCGATGTGTGCGAACACCCGTGCTCTTTATGCCTGTCAAAGTCGCTGCAGCTTTGTTTGTAGTTGACTGACTTTGCCGGAGTTGTAGGTCGATGTATCCAGAGGATCTCAGCCCCCAGCTGCATGCGTGGATCCAAGGAGCTGTTCTGACTTCTAAACGGGACCCTCCAGGGGTGGCATTTGGGCATGCATGCTTTGAGTAGGAGCCTGTGATTCTCCTGAGCTGCCAGGGTGAAGTGTAGTCCTGGTGGGTGGGGGAGTTGTCTCAGGGACCATCAGCACAGCAACCAATGTCCCTCAAAGTGTCATCTCTTTGTTTTTGTGGCCTCTGTGGCGTCTACAGAGACAGGCACTTTTTCATATTTACCTCTTTGTAAGTGTGCCAAGAAATTTCGTTACAAATGGCTTTTATCGGAGTGTCACATGGAAGAAGTTAGTCCTGCTGTTAAATTTTAGCTCCATCCTTTCAAGCATGAGAGCATCTTGGAGTTTCTCGGAGGGGCCCACCTCCGTGGCGGGCAAGAGCGAAGGGTGTGTGGCAAGCATCTGCAGGGCCCTCGTTAACATGCCTGCGTGACTCATCCTCCTCTCCTGAGGGGAGCTGTATTTTTAGTCCTAACATTTATATATCAGCTCTTTCCTTCGCTGTGGAAATAATACCAGTCTCACTTAAGAAAATTTCAGTTCTCATCTCCGTTCATTCATTTGCCGCCCATTGTTCATTTGTCCATGCTTTGAGTTATTATTTTTGAAACAAGTACTGATTTTACAAAAACTTTAAAAATAATAGTAGAAATCACATGCTGTATTCACCAGATATCCTGGATGTTGACAATAGACATAGCTGTAATAAAATTAGAAAAACTGGAGAATTAATATCGAAAAAAGTTAACTGGTCTAAATCTTACTAAACTTTTTTTAATGACTTATTTTATGACACTGGTGTTTTGCCTGCTTGTGTGTCTGTGCAAGGGTGTCAGATACCCGGGAGCTAGAGTTACAGACAGCTGTGAGCTGCCATGTGGGTGCTGGGACTTGAACCCGGGTCCTCTGGAAGAGCAGCCAGTGCTCTTAACCGCTGAGCCGTCTCTCCAGCCGCAGTCTTACTGTTTGAAAGTTAATCTCCGTGTCTGTCCCCGGACCCAGTCTCATACCCTGTTTTCTATTTAGTTCTCATATGGTCTTCAGTCTCCTGGTTTGTGGCCAGGTGCTGGTTGTTCCTTTGTTTCAGTTTATTTCTACTGCCCTGACCCTTTAGATGAACACGTTCAACTGATTTGTGAAATGTTTCCCATTTTTGAGCCTACATGATGTGGTGTTTACTTTTATTGTTGGTTTTATTATTATTGTTGTTGTTGTTTCATGTGTGTGTGTAGGTGTGCATGCCACAGCATATGTGGATGTAGGTGGACGACTTTATGGAGTTGGTTCTTTTCAGTCACCTTTGCATGACTTCTGGTAATAAAATTCACATCTCTAGGATTACAAAGCAAGCGCCTTTGTGCTGGGCCATCCCACAGGTCGGTCCACAGTGTGATGTTTTCTTATGAGATGGAGAGTAGTAAGTTTTTCAGGAATTATTGCAGAAATGATCAGGAGACACAAGGGTGTGTGTGTGTGAGAGAGAGAGAGAGAGAGAGAGAGAGAGAGAGAGAGAGAGAGAGAGAGAGAGAGAGAGAGAGAGAGAGAGAGAGAGAGAGAGAGAGAGAGAGAGAGAGAGAGTTATGTATAGTTAACACTGATCCCCGTTTATGGCTGTGTCTTCTGGATCTACCCACTGCTAGGTTGGTTTTTTCTTTTGTAAATGAGGACTACCTTTGTCACTATTCCAGTATTTTGTTCCTCTTATAGTATAACTATTGGTCTATTTTACAGTGTATCTATTGGTCCATCATGTTGTAGTTTTTGCATAATAATATTTCTTTATTTCTCTCATTGGTTTACATTATTAAAATGCAATTCTTCTGTGTGGATGGGCTGCCCATCCATGACTATTTATTTGTGTACATCTGTGTGGATTTAAAGATATATTTTGTATGAATCATTAGTCATTACTGTTGTATTTATTTTTGTAGTTGACTTATTCCAGCGGTGACTGTTGTCACTCTCTCTGATTAGATCCTTTATCCTTTTGATGTACTTTCATTCTTTTTAAACTTCCTTTTTGTGATGTCATAAGATTTCCACACTTGGTTTTTCTCTAATCCTTTTCATAAGAAATCACTTCTCTAGGAAGCCCATTCCTTTTATTGGTGAAAGGTATTTAGACAATAGCAATTGCTTCTAATCCCTCCCAGCAGGAAGTGCCAAGGATATGTGCGTATTTGCTAAACCAGGCATGCTCATCAGCCATGTCTATTATCTATTTTGAAAATTTGAGTTCATTCTCATAACTCCAGTGCAGTACGCAGTACGCGGAGGGGAGATTCATTATAAACATTTTCTAGTTGTCCCTATTTGTAACTCCTTTCTTTAACAATGACAAGACTGCCTGTCATAATTTACAGTCCTAGATCACACAGACAGTAGCTACTGAATTGCTAGCCCATAGTCTTAATAGCCAATCAAAATGTTGTTTGCAAAGCAAACTATTTCTGAACTCTCGTCCCATTGGTGTGTGATTCACCTGGTTATACTGTTCATTCCCAGTACAGTTGGATTCATTTGTGATGGTGTTTCTCTTTGAGTTCTCCATATTGATCTTTACTTTGGAAATGATGTAAAGCATGCCAATAGTTCAGAAGATCAAACCGACAGAAAGAGGTACTTGCCAGGTGGTGGCAGTGTGTGCCTTTAGTCCCAGCACTCGGAGGCAGAGGCAGGCAGATCTCTTGAGTTCAAGGCCATCTTGGTCCACAGAGTGAATTCCAGGACAGTCAGGGATGCAGAGTGAAACCCTGTTTGGAAAAAAAAAAAAAGAAAAGAAAAACTAGAAAATGCCAGTGGCCTTCCTGCCTCGTCCCCCACCCCTCCATCTCCGGCTAACCGTAACCGTAACCCTAACCGTAACCCTAACCCTAACCCTATTTCCTACCATGACTGTCACGTTGCACAAATAAACAGATGTGTGTGGGGTTTTTTTCTTTTCTAGTATATGAAAGATGGTAGCAAACATAGATGTTTTTGTACTTCTTTCCCTTTTAAATATCAAGAAACCAGTATGCATTAGTCCCTGTTTATTTTTATTCCTTCTTCCAGTATTAATTACTGTGGGGTATCACAGTTTCTTCAGTCACTTTCCTATAGGTGAGCACTTGGGCTGTTTCCTGATTTTCAGTTACAGTCAATGTGCCAGTCAGTAAGTCCTTACATAACTTTATATTATTAGAACTATACTTTCAAGGTAGAACCCTAGAAGTAGAATTTCTTGGTCAAAATTGAGAGCATATGTGTCTTGCTCTTTCTGTCTGCGGTCCATATGCCCCTGGAAATGTCTGTTAGTAGGTTCGTGTTTAGTCTTTATCAACAGAAACTACTGAATAATTGTCAGTAATTTGTATAAATTTTTTAGAATGTAACTTTCTTCATTAGTTGCTTTTAGCACATTAAAATATATTGACATTTCATTGTAATTAGGAAGTTAGTGTTGCATATTTATTCTTTTTTCTTTTTAAAAAGTTGTTTTTCATTTTACATACCAACCCTACTTCCTTCTCTCTCCCCTTTTCCTGTGCCCCCCACCCTGCCCCCCACCCTTCCCAACCCCCATCCACTCCTCAGAGGGAGTAAGGCCTTCCTTGGATACTCAACAAAATCTGTCACCTCCCTCCCTCCCCGCCCCACCAAGACTGAGCAATGTATCCCACCATAGGCAATGGACTCCAGAAAGCCACTTCATGACCCTGGGATAGGTCCTGGTGCCAGTGCCAGGGCCCCCCAGCAGATCAAGTCACATAACTGTCACCCACATACAGAGTCTAGTCGGGCTCCATGCTGGTTCCCCAACTGTTGGCCCATAGGCCATGAGCTCCCACTAGCTCAGGTCAGCTGTCTCCGTGGTTTTCCCCATCGTGCTCGTGTTCATATGATCCTTCCTCCTCCTCCTTTTCAGCTGAACTCCAGGAGCTCAGGTCAGCTGTCTCTATGGTTTTCCCCATCATTGATATGATCCTTCCTCCTCCTCCTCTTCAGCTGAACTCCAGGAGCTCAGCCCAGGGCTTGGCTGTGGGTCACTACATCTGCTTCCATCAGTTACTGGATGGAAGTCTGGGATTTTACAGAGCTCATACACACCAGCCCCTCTTGTAGGTAACAGTCACATTCCCATTTGCAGGCCTGTGAACACAGGTACAGTTTACAGGTCCAGGACCACCACTAGAGAGTGTGCAGTTCAAGGACTCTGAGTCGATCCAGTGCCTGAACACTCACACAATGCTCTAGAGCCTCAGGTTTGTCTAACCTTGTGAAGTTGTTTTATTTTGTAATACGGGTATAGAGCCTAGAGTCTCATTCACATCAGGCAAGTGCGTTATCACTGAGCTATCCTCAACCTTTTCAGTTTTGGGACAGACTCCTGAAATTGTCCAGGCTGGCCCTGAGCCATGTAGCCAGACCAGTCTGACCTTATGGCCTTCCTATCTAAGCCTCTCAAGTAGCCTGCATTTCAGACCTGCACTCCCAGGCCCTGGTCAGGCCTTTCCATTTTGTACCAACTGATCAGTGGTATGGTTTGGGTATGGTTTGCAGAAATACCAATAAACTGTGACTTTTATGTAGCAACAAGTCCCTTCCATGCATTATCTCATTTGAACCTGTGAAGAGGGTGAGACATACAGTCAATATCCCTATTATCTGGATGAAGAAGATAAGTATCACCCAGAGGTCAGGCATCTACTAAACAGAGTGACTAAAGATGAAGCTGAAGTTATAGAATGTTACATTTTCACAGCTAGCTAATGAACAGCGGTGAAACACTGAAGAAGTTGCTAAAGTCACCGTGTATTAAGTACACATAATTTATATATGTGTATATATATGTGTGTGTATATATATATATATACATATATATATATACTTTCCGTTAAGCAAGTGCTATCAACACAGACTAAATACTTGGCCATCCATACGCTATAATATTTAGGTCTTGAGTAGTGTCAAAGAGACCAGCCTTGGTCTCCATCACAATCCAGATGAAGCTGACCTGAGCCTGGGAGAGTCTGTACCTCTTTGTTAGAGCTGGCCTTTGTGAACTACGTAGCACGAGTCCTCTTTCTCTCAAATGCTCATTGTTCTGCAAGGCTACTGGAAGGATTAAGGAGAATTCCATTAGGAATAGCTTAGGTCCAGCTGATACCCCCACAACACATGTATCCAGACGTTACTGTTTCCTGTGGCAATCAGTACACTCCCTGTAGAACACTTACAATACTTACCGCAGTTTGTTTTGCCCTGTGTGTGGTTGAGAAGCGTCCTGCTGCGGGGACTCTGCGTGCTCTGAGTCTTGCCCCAGTATCTGTCATTATACGTGCACTGTTTCTGCAGTGACCCTACACTGCCTTGAGCTTGTCTATACTTCGGCCACATGACCTGAATGACCTGCGTACCCTGTCCCTGTCCGTCTCTCAACATTTGACAGGTTATTCCCCCATCCAACAAGCTTGCAGTTAGCCTGACTTTGTTTCTCCAGAGAATTCTTGGTTGTCCTTCAAGACTTGGCCCACCTCTTCTGTGAAGGCTTCTTTGTCACCCCCCACACAAAGGGGGGGGGACCATGGTGGCTTGCACACTTCTAGCACGAGAACCCACTCTGGCCGGGCGGTGGTGGCGCATGCCTTTAATCCCAGCACTCAGGAGGCAGAGGCAGGCGGATCTCTGTGAGTTCGAGGCTGGACCGACAGCCTCCAAAACAATACAGAGAAACCCTGTCTCGTAAAAACAAAAAAACAAAAACAACAAAAAAGCCCCACTCTGCGCCATTGCTATGACGTGAGAGGCCATTAAACTGGTAGATGCTATACCCAGGTGAAACAAACGGCTGGGTGACGATTCTGACCGCTTGAGATCTGGAAGTGAGGAGGAAGTGGGAACAGAAGGAGATGGAGAATTGAATGATACTGTGGCTGCTTACTCAGCGTCTCCTCAGTCAAGCAGCCTCGAGCTCCGTGAACATCTGTATCCAGCACCGAGTGTTACACAGCAGTTCCACCACTAGAGGGTAGCCTGTTAGATGCAGCCGCGCCCAGTGGCCCTAAATGTGTGTGTCTGATTAGGAGTCAGGACTGGGTGCTGCTACCATCTCACATCCTGTTCCCTCCTTCACTGTTTTACAGCGTTAGGAAAGTCACTCACTCTGCATGTGGCCTGATGTGCTGCTCTTCGAGGTGGGGATTAGAAGACTCCACGAGCTTACTGTGAAGGTTAAATCAGATACTTAGCCAGAAACCCTTAGTCCAGAACCCGACTTGTGGTTGTTGATGGAAATGCTGTATCTCTCACAAGGTTGGCTGAAGAAATGAGCAATGTCCGAATAATGAAGTTGAGGCCTAACTTTAGTAAACAGAGCAAGGCCAAAAGCAAAACTAAATACCCTGATTTACCCACAGTCGCTGCCTGTTTTGTATAATTTAATTTGGACAAGGGAGAAAGGAAACTCCAGACACAAGTGACCAGGTCGGTAGCTGCTGTTAACTCTTCATTTGCATGATGGCAGCCTGTGGGAGTTCCTCCTGTCGTTCGGTTCGATTTACCTTTCTCAGAATAGTTCCGGACTCTTGCACTCCAGTCTTAAGTCTGAGAAAAACAGCTGTTCACAATCTCCTGACCCTGGGCTTCCCAGCAACCTGGGCATTTCACCTTCTAAACACCCTGTAGGAACACCTCGCACCAGAAGGGATTTCATTCTTGCGTCTCCTACTTCCTTTAGTATAGGAAATCTTCAGGATATTGTTAATCAGGGAGACTGATGCCAGTGCCAGAGAGAAAAACTGTTTTCTTTGGTTTTTTTAATTCTTTTTACTTGTATTGATTCTCTGTGGGTTTCACATGATGTATTGTGATCCCACTCATCCCCTTGCAGCTGCCCTCTACCCTTGCAATCCCCCCCAAACAAAACAAAATTTAAAAGAAAAAGGCCAAACAAAACAAAAGGGAAAAAAAGAGAAGAATCTCATCTTGGAAGATGTAGTGTGAGTCACACAGTTGACCCTTTAGTCCATTCATTCATCTTTACTTCAAGTAGTCATTGCCAGGAGTCATTGGTCCGGCTCTCGGCCTCTGGCTGCTGCCACTATGATACTAGGCTCTCACTGGGTCTCCTCTTGGGTCTCCTGTTGTCCCGGCTTGTGGATGCCTCCTTTTTGGATCTGTAGGATCGTCTCCTTCCCATGCTCCAACGGTTCATAGATAGGATGGATTTTGGACTGTGCTAACTTGTAGCCCTGGTTCTGGGCCTGGGTGGTAGCTGGGTTGCTCAGCCCGCCAGTTGTCCCTCATGGTCACTACCCTGTGCAAGCTCTCCAGCACTGCCTCAGCTGGCTCACACAGTGCAGCCTGCAGCAAGGAGCGGGCCCTCAGATCTGGGTCACACACTCTGACACCACTAGGGCCAGCTCTGCTGCTCTGCCCAGGTGAGGTGTAGGGCTCTGTCTCCAGATTGCTGTGGGAGGCCGCTGAGGGGGGCCGGGTCGGCTCTGTTGCTCTCATGCTCTCAGGACCGGCTCACCCAGGACTGAGACCCCAACAGCAGAGTCAGCTGTAGTGTGCTGCCCATGTGGGGTGCAGGGCCCGCCCTCCTGGGTGGTGTGGGGCAGGGTCAGTTCTCTTACTCTGGTGACCCTGGGGCCAGCTTTCTTGCCTGCCACAGGTAGCAAGAGGCAGAGGAGGGAGGGCGTCTCTCCCTCACCCATGCCAGTGCTCTGCTCTCACACCCTTAGACCTGCTCCCGACCGCAGGGTCAGCTCCAGTGTACCGCCCAGGTGAGATGCACGCCTGTGGTGAGCCATCCGTCCCAAGGGGGGGTGGTGTGAATCTTCCCCCTGAGGGCAGGGCCAGCTAACACTGGGCTAGTGAAGGGTGGGGCTGGCTCAGCACAGCATGGTTCCAGTGACAGCCTGTGGGATCGTGGCCCACGTTAGTACAGTTTTCTTAAGCCGGGGACACCGATGGAATTAATGTTTCTGCTACTGCCGCTACTCCTGTTTCATGCTTGCAAACAATGTGCAAGTGTTAATGAATATGAGGAACTTAAGAAAATTCTCTGGTATTTTTAATTGAAAACCCCGGGATCATGATTGCTTTATAAACATTGGCTTCCTCTAAGTACTTTGTCACAGGAACCCTTGGGTGGGGTTCTTGTTGTTGTTTGTTTGTTTGTTTGTTTGTTTGTTTGTTTTAAATCACTGAGATGGTTATCAGAGTTTTGCCAAGTGATGCTTCCCAGGGTTGTATTTACTTACATGAGAAATTTATTCTGTCTTTCTAAATGTAGTCAGCACAGTTTAGAAAATAGCTCCCACCTCTATGGTTCCAGAAATCAAACCATGTCATCGGAATAAGGAAATAACTAGCAAACAATTGCTCTTTCCCTTTTAATGTCTGTGGCATTGTTGTCAAGATATTCATTCACAGATCAATGCGTCGTAACATCATTCTGGCAGCAGGTATTAAGATCTGTTTCTTATGCTTCATAAATGTTGGAGGCAAGCTCACCTATCAAACCACACCCAAGTCCCTGAAGCAGAGCCCTGTTTGCTGATTGGTGGCTCCAGCAGGGTAAGGGTTGTGGAGCTTTGCAGGGGTAACTAAAGTCCATCCCAGACTATAGCTTGGGCATCTGCGTTTTAGTAGCAGTGCCGTGATAAAGAGTCAAGAATATTAGAGATAATGTCGTGGTTTTCAGATGGCAGGCTCTTTTTATATATTAAATAGAAAGATTTCTGATATGGAAAGGAAATTTACCATAACGAATACATTCCCTTTACTGCACTCTAGCCTGGCACCAATTAAATTCAACTATATGTATAATGTACTCTTAATTCCCAACAGCCCCAAGAAGAACTAATGTGAAAAGTATTATATGCTCTTACATTTTACAGGTCATAAACAGATGGAAAAAATTATACCGATTCATAAAGAAATTTGCATGTAATATAACACACCTCAAAATGGTGTTCATGTGGTGGTTTTTTATTCTTCTTTTTTAAAAGTATTAGAGTTACCTTGAATAAAATTTAGATAGCACTTGGGCTTTTATAATGCTGCATCTATAATTTACTTGTATTTATTCCTCCTGCAAATATGAATGCTTGGAAGTATAGGTAACCTTGAAGTGAGTAAACCGAAAAAAGATTGTGTTCAATGAAAGGGAAATTACAGAATGATTATTCACTGCACACAAGGGTTTGTCATAGGGCAAACTTTCTTTAAAGCATTTCAAATTTAATTTAGTTTATAAAACACTCATTTGCACACAGCATTTCAGGACCAGGTTTAGTGAGGAAATGAGCCCGTAGTCATCATGGGCTGAGGTAGGTCCCTTACACTGCTAATACCAACACTTTCTCTCTGTTCCTCCCGGCAGCACTGATTGCCATTGGGCGATACAGCGTGACCATAGAGACGGTGGATGTTGGATGGTGTAAAGAAATCACAGATCAAGGAGCCACCCTGATTGCACAGAGCAGCAAATCCCTGAGATACTTGGGGCTGATGAGGTGTGATAAAGTAAGGACTTGTTTGTTTTCTGCATGTAGTTGCCATAGCGACCAGCTTAGTGCCACCTTCTCCTCCTGCATGCTCATGCACACTGCTAGCCATGCATTTTTGCCCTGGTTTGCTAAAGTAATCTGGAATTATTTTTGTATTTCTGATTAATAATGGATTTTTGTACTTAAAAGGGGGGAAGGCAATCACAGAGTGTCATCATAGAATTTAGCTTCCTATTCCTAAATCCATAGAGCAGAATTTAAAAGGCTGCATGCAAACTACGATTCATACGGCTTAACAAATAAAATTCCAGAGTTTAAATTTCCTGTAACAGTAAAGTGTCAAATTGGCATTTCGTAAGTGTTCATTCCTTTTCTGCACACGTATGTGTTCTGGCCATTGGAGGCAAGAAGGAACCAATTTGTGTCTCCCTGCATACCAGATTGTCTCTCCTATCGCATGCTGTGACATATCCCCAGAGGGCCAGCCAGAGTTCCACAGAGCCGTCTGTTGTCCGGGATGGAGCATGAGTTTAGCAATGGAACCACACTTAACATTTGAAGGCTGGGAAGGAAATGCAGAACATCTGTACAGACCACTGAGCCCAGAGTAAATGTGTTCTCCTTTGCAACTGCCATGATTCCCTATAACAAATCCAAGAATTGGTTCTTTATTGCACTGCCACAGTGAAAGGCTGGAGGCTGCGACACCCCAGCCACATGCAGAAGGCCACTCGCCCCGTTTTTGAGGTCTGGTCTCAGTGTTTCTTGAACATGCCAGAGGCAGCCTTCTGCCAGAAGACTGCTCGTTTTGAAAAGGCGTACCTCAAGACGCTCACTAACAAAGCGCTGGCATCCTACTCCATTTTACATGTCTGTGCCGCTCCTACAGTGATTCTTAGGGACAAATCTGTCACAAGACTTGATACCAGACAAGTCTGGGACAAAAATAATAATGGCCCAAGTACCTTGTGTTCTTTGTCATTGTTCACAATAGATCTAATTGTTGTTTCCAAGGCTGTAAAATCTCAACTGTTCTAGACCTTTGCCAGTTACGTTCTAGAAATGGCATTGTATCTTAGCCCAGCACAGAAAGCTACCTGCTTTGTATCTTAGCAACAGCACTGAGACCCACAGGAGCAAGTGTCCCTCAACACTCATTGCTGGCTAAGAGAACACTACTGCTAACCTCGTCACTTGACAGTTAAAGGGTCCCCGGTAGGCAGAGGACTCGAAGCACAACATAGTGACAGGCAAGTGCCTCCGCATCCCCAGGAAGCCATGCCCACAAGTGCATGGACTCTGAAGTGAATGAGTTTAGAGGCTCTCTTACAGCCTGCCTTCTTTATACTTTTTGCATGGGAGGTCAGCTTCCCCTTCAGACACAGACTATAACCGTTTAGAAAACGATGCCACACCTAATTGCTGAGCAGCGTTTTGCTGATTTTAAGTTAAGGATTCTGGAAGTTTAAAAAAAAAAGCACAAATTAGTGCAAAAAGAGATAGGTGGTTCCAATTAGTGGTGCCCCTATTCTGTGTCCGGCTTTGAACCCGTTTTCAAACCAGAGGACTGCTCCAGGAGTCTGTTGCCTCCGACACAGTGCCGTCTGTCCACAGGCTGCCCCAGTTCAGCCCAGCCCAAGGAGCTTAGCCTTGCTGTCTGGCTTCCTGAGACTCAGCTCAGCTCTGAGCCAAACATGAAGGGCTCGATGAGAACAGAAGACATTTCCAAGCCACACACAAAGTGCAAGCAAAGCCTTCAACAGAAAGCTGCATGGAAAACCCAAACTAAAGTAGCGCTTCAGATTTCAAGTCTTGTTTTATGTCATCCATCTTTAAATTCTCTTGGAGACCTGAAGAAAGATTTGCCTAGAGAAGAGAAGAAGCTCATAATGAGGGGGTGTGTCCTCTGGGCCAGAGTTTGGGTTCAAATCTGGGCTTTTATACCTGATAGTGGAGTAACCCCAAGTAAAGCTTCTTGCAGCATTTGTGAAATTAACGTTATCCTAGTACCCATCCTGAAGAATTGTGAGCATTTAAATAAATTAATGTATATAAGGTGCTTAGGATGATATCAGTCACATATAAAATACCATGAATTACAATTCTTTTCAGTGTTATAGTAACATGTGCTATACTGCAGTATGTGAATTTCAAAATATAATATACACACACAAACAAACAGAAACCACATTTTGGAAGTGAACTTAAAGAGGAAATAAAATAGATTTAGACTATAGAAGATACCTTTGTAGTTTTTCCTCATCAGAACCTAAATGTTTTATGTTCTATAGAAAGATATCAGTAATTCTACTTTCCACACGTTTCATTGATGAAAACCAAGTTTCCCTGGAACACTATGCATTTGAATAATAAATAGTTCCTAACCCTCTGCTCCAGCACAGAGATGAAAAAAAAGTATGACTATAAGGCTGCTGGCATGGGCAGAGAAACTAGCAAGAAGAAATAAAGGCAAACAGAGGTGGAAATAAGGAACAGGAAAGCCAGGACCAAGGCATGGAGAAGATCTGTGCATCCCAAACATCGGTCATGCCAACAAAGCATCAAACAACCCAAGTGGATACTTATCACCATAGCTCGACCAGACCTGCTGACCACTATCGAAGTTCATTAGCTCCGGATCTCCTCCTCCTTCAGCACATCATCTGAAGCCAGCCAAGTGCCAAGAGACTTCACCACCTGCACAGTTAGCCACCTGGCCAAGAATGTGGCCAGCAGGATCCCTGTGTGAGGAGAAGCATGTCTGTGAGTGTGCCTATCTCCCCAGTCATATCCTGGAGGCCTGTGGTCCTTAGAAATCATAAAACCCAGGTGGTGGCGCACGCCTTTAACCCCAGCACTTGGGAGGCAGAGGCAGGCAGATCTCTGTGAGTTTGAGGACAGCCTGGCCTACAGAGTAAGTTCCAGGACAGCCAGAGCTGCTACATGGAGAAACCGTGTCTCAAAAAAACCCTGTCTCAAAAAAACAATCACAAAGTCAGCTGTGCTTGAGGATGAACCCCATTATCCCCAGAATTGTGGGGGTTGCAGAGACAGAGGTATAGACTGTGGTTCCAGGTCACTCAGGGCTACATAACGAGACTCTCTCTCAAGAAAAGAAAGGCGTGGTAGAGTGTAGTTGCATTTTCTTTCACATGTAAGTTTCACTTGGGGCTACTTACATTTAATTTGGAGGCTATATTTTACCCACTTCTGCTTCTATGATGTTACAAGAATAACAACAAAATGCCTTTTATTTGTTGTAGGAAAATCTCAATCTCTCTCTGTGTCTGTCTGCTCTCCCTGCCCGCAGATGCAAAGCATTAAACATATTCTTTGCAGCTGAAAAAGCATGTACTCGGATTATCAATGTCTAAGTAAATTTGCAGGAAATTTGTTTGGCTGCAACATTGCTGAGTCCTGGGGAGGAGTTCTCCAGCTCTCCAACAACTGGAGCCTTCCCCATGCAGCTGTAAAGTTAGGAAGCGCATTAAGAAGTCTCCGAGTAGCTTTTCCGATGGCTGGATGGATAAGCATGTTAAAAGGTTTTGAAGCTGACGCCACATAATCTCCTAAACTTTAATGCATTGTAAAAACCAAGAGAGTAAAGCGCTGTGTGAGACTGCTTTGATGAACTGGGGGGGGTGGAGGCTTACACTCTTAGACACTGTTCAAAGACTTACTTGACCTTGGGAATTAGAGTTGACCTGAAATCGCCTATCAGTTTGACTCACATTTGTTTAGTGACTTAGTTAAAAATACTTGGTAATCAATGGGACTGTAATAAAAAGCAATGTGGTTACTCTAGCTTCCACAGCTATTAACAGTCAGTGGTGACTTTGTTCATAGAAACTGTTTTCAGCCCTTGAGTGAATCTAGACTCTATAGATCTGTTTCTAATGCTACTTTCCTCATTTCTGACAAGGCAGTTTGGCTAGAGAACAACTGCAAAGGAAAAGTGCTTGGGAAAGCTGGAGGGCAAATGGAAGGCAATGTTCAAGGTTAATGAAAAAGGTTTGGGGTAACAAGGTTGATGAGAAGAGAAGGGGCACAGTGGAATGGCATTGGCTGGAAAAGGAGACCTCGCCAGAGGCACTTGGCTGGCTTGGAAAACCTCTGCAGTGTGTGTTAATACCAAAGTTTGGAGACACAGGCCTGAATTATGAGCAGTGAATAACATCGTAAACGTAGCAATTCTCAAATGCCAAACCCTTGTGAAAAGCAGTTGGATGGAGAAATGCTGGAGCTTTTAAAAGCTCCCTTTCACTTTCCATTTTTTTTTAACTTCATGCAGAACTAATTTTACACACTGTTCATTTGATTTGAAAATGCCAGCGTCTGGGGTATCATTAAAGAGCGTTATTGAGGGAGCCACTCTTGGCAAAGCTTCCACTTAAAATGCTTAGTTCTTCTGTTCCTGCAGAGTTAGAAGCTAGGAGAAAATGTGCCCCGCTTTGTACCTTAGGCCGCTCCGCCTTGCCCCCCACCCACCACCATTAAGCAGGTAGCTTGGCTGCCTTCTGCTGCTGCCTTCTCCTTGACCAGTAGAGGGGTCTGGAAGGCTCTGCGGGCCCTGTTACTCAAGGACTAGACATAAACAGATTGTGAAAGGTCCACGCCAATGTCCTATGACCAAAGCCTCCTGGAATTTCTTTGATTTCTGGTTGACATAAATTAGAATTACACAGGCGTGAAGAGTCCACGAAGCAAAGATCAGAGAGGCTTGCTGGGGGCGGAAAGCTGCCTTTGTGGGATCTATTGATTACCCAGCTGCCTTCAGGCCAGGGGCCCAGTGGAGGCTGGCTGTTATTGGTCCACAGCATGAAAATAACCAAATTTATTCATTTCTTATCAAAACTTACTTCCCAAGACTGTCTTCCTCATCTGCCACAATCCCTGAAATTCTCAGTCGAGGAGTGATACAGTGATTTATTTCAATAAAGACTGCTCGCTAGGAACTATTCCCTAGGATGTAGGAAAGCCTGGTTCTCATGTGGAATCCCTTATTTAAACGGCCAAGGCGTGGCTACTGTGGAAACCTAGGCCTGGGAACCCGTCAGCCCGGGTTCTGCTTTACAACCGTAAGCATCAAGGGCCAAGTTCTGTGCGCCCAATGTAATGTAAAAAATACCCAAGAAAATTTGACCACTGAGCTGCTTTTCTCAGGAGGCAATTGTGGGAAGAGAAGACCTCAACAACCAAAATATTTCTGTGGGGAAAATGGGGTTTTTAGCGGCTTGTTTGGGGCTTGTGAGCGGGAAAAGCCCTATGGGGAAAATAATAGATGGTTCTGTAACTAATACAGAGAACTAACTGGAAAAATCAGTTTAAGGGAAAAATAATTTGTGGGGCACTGTGTCCAGGACTGTTTTGGTAGCAATTCAGCCATGAAACAAAGTCAAGCACCGGCAGGGCTTTCCGCATCCCCCGACGTATGCACAGCTGGTTTCAGATCGCCCTCAGCCAAAATTTAAAATTTAAAACTAATGCCCCGTTGAAAAAAAATACATCGACAGAAATTCACTTTCTGCTCTGAGAAGGCAGGAGTGGTCTGGCTGACCTAAAGTGTGGAGCCTCTGTCTCGAGAGACCTCCACTGCACAGGTATCCTTGTATGCCAAAAGAAAGGCGCTGGCAGAGGTGGCCGGCGGGCGGCGACAGGGGCTCCAGTCTCTGAGAGAAGCCTTGGCTTGAAGCATCAGCGTCTTCCTTTTGCTGATGAAACAGTTCGGCAGGTGATTTTCGCACAGGAGCACTTTATAGCATGTTTTTTTACAGCCCTCTCCTGCTCGGCCCTCGTAATTGAGCAGGGAGAAGCCATCGGCTGAAATTTGGAGGGTTTCTCTCAGCCTCATTTTAGTTAAGTGCTCCCATCTCCGTCTCTTCCCGTCCGACTCACCTCCAGTGCTAAATATAAGTGACGCTCCCGTCCAGAGTCAGCCCTTAGATCAGGAAGCACTGGTGTGGCCGGACCTCGGTGGAATAGGCGGAGCTGATCAGCCCCGTGCCTCGCTGCTAGCGTTTTGCTTCCGTCATTTTACCAACCCTGGGACCCTTCAGAGCTTACTCTCAAGCCTTGGACTCACCTGAGAGTGACCTGAAACACGATGGTAATGATAACCTGTGCCCCAGAGGGTCATTACAAGAGTAATTGACACGAGTGGAGGCCACTGAGCACAAAGTCGTGTTTCCTATGAACACTCAATAACTGTTTGCTCTGGTTGTCATTATTGTTATTCCTGTGTGCATACCTGCTTTGGGATCTTTTATCTGACAAATTGTCACCTTCCCTAGCAGGGTCATAATTTTCTAACTCTGAATATAAATTCACATGCTAAGTTGTTGTTGGCTTTTTGGGGCGAGGGAGGTGTTCAAGACAGGGTTTTCTCTGTGTAGCCCTAGGCTGCCTGGAATTCATGCTGTAGACCAGGCTGTCCTCAGACCACTGGAACTCAGAGACCCGCCTGCCTCTGCCTCCTGAGTACTGGGTTTAAAGGCATAGGCCACCACCTCTACGTGCTGAGATCCGATAAAAAGGAAAAGGAGTCTCCTGAGAAACATGCAACAATATTTTTAAAAAACAGAATTCATTTTCAGTCGTCAGGATTCTGTTCATTAAAAAGAAGCAGAGGAAGACAAAAACCTCGAGGACCTCTTGGTTTTATATTTGTTGGCTTTGTTTTGAGCAGGGCAAAGACCTGACAACCATATCCCTGTCTGGATGCAGAACAAGACTAGGGTTTGCTTCTTGAGAGGGTTGGACTTCTGGTAGGAACTTGAACTTGTAGGGTGTGCTACAAGTAGCTGCTTGGGTTTTATAGGGATCTGATATGTCGTGAAAATGTTAGCTCATTTTCCACAAGCTGTGAGGAGAGTCTACCCCCCTCCAGTCCCCAGAACTGTAGGGTCAGTGGACCGCCGTGTTGTGTTTGCCTGAAGGCGCCCCACAGCGTCATTGCTTCGCAGTCAATATTCGCCTTGGAGCTTCCATCTGGCTGCAGCAATAACATGGAAGAAAGAGGCTATGGGTTGTGATCTTTATGTTTAGCTGTAGAAAGGGTAATGGTTCACTAACACCTGACCAAGCGCCAGCAGGGCTGGCTTCACTGGCTTTGAGACCCTGCAGTCGGGAAGGAAGTGGCCCGGCCTACTATGAGGTCCCAGCACTCAGTGGCAAGCCTCTGCTCCTGCCCTGCTGCACCCCCGAGAATCTTGTTTCTATTCTTCGTAAGGTTTTCAGAGAGCACGCTCTTTCTCCTTCTAATTCTATCATATGCTGCTTATCTGTTCAATAAATGTCTTTTGGGTGGCTCAGCATATATTGCAGTCACTGTGGTTGGAAAAACCACGAAGAAATAGTTCCTAGGCCCCCGGAGCCCGTGGCCCCTGAGAAAGCATGGCAACTTGGATAGTGTGAGCTTGATGATTGCGCAATTTCCTGCTCGTTCATTTAAGTGGACGTCCTGAATCGTCCTGAATGATTCTTCTGAATGGGAACCCTCACATGGGTCACATGTCAGCCCAGCTGACATTCCCCTCCATCCCCTGTCCCTTGTGCTCTGGCGCCCTAGAGTTAAACCTCCAGAAAGGGTTGTCTAGGATCAGTTTCCCTGGCTTTCTCGCCGCTGGTCATTTTCTGCTTTCACCTGCGCTGTGGGTCTCACGCAGCATCTTCAGACAGTGTCCACTCGTCTCTCGCCTGGCAGCTGCCTTCAAATGATAGCAGCTCTGCAAGGAGCTCTCTTGTCACCACTGCTGCTGGCTTTCCCACCTCCCCTTCCTGTCCCTTTGTGTCTCTGTTCCCTGGGCTACAGGAAGGGGACAGTAGGTTTGTATTACATCCTCATGGAGTGAACAGATCTTAACTGTTAGGGTACTGACTCTTCTCGTCCTCATCACACAGAAAGTTCTCGTTCTTTAAAACCAGAACCTACCACAGCTTCAGGCTGTGGTAGAGGCTGAGTGGACGTGTGGACGGGTGGGTGGGTTATGTTGTATTCATCATCTGTATTCTCCTCAACCACAGCAGCTGTCAGCATTCGACATTTCCAAGGTTTAGCTTGAAAAAGTACTAAATAGCTAAAATCGTTTGAAAACAGTTAGAGCCCACTGCCTCTTAGCCATTTGATAGAGGGGGGCAGTATCTAGACTGAAGGAAATGACTACACACATAAGAAAGATGCTATCTTAGGTTAACCCCCATGTCGTAGCTGGGGAATCCTGGGGGCAGGGGGAGGCCGAAAGGACAGCCAGCTAGAGCTCGGGCTCCTGCTATGTTCTTCCACTTGAACTCCCTGAGAGTCCAAGCCCTGGAGTGCTCTGACTTCTGTATGGTTCTGCTTCTGAAAACCAAAACCGAAGCAAAACACAAAACGCTTATTTTCAGATTTCCGATGTTTAATACACAGACTTACTGGTCATAATCATGCAGAATATATTGCAGGTCAGATCCATAAGTCCACCTGGTAGAAACACTTGTAAGAAGGAAGCTTCTCTTCAGGCTCCTCAGGTGCTTGAGAGGTGATCACCAAGTCCTCAGCCTTGAAACCATTAGGCGTGAAAGAAAACTTTTTTTTAAGTGTAGAGAGTTTTCCTCCTCAATTATGTTTTCAACTTAACTTCAGGAGTTTAATTTAGAAACACCCAGATGTGTTCCATAAATACATTGTGCTTGCTACTATGACTACATTAATTATCTTATTAGGGCCCAGCTTTTTCAAATAGCTGTTCTTTTGCTGAAGCATGGGGACCAACACAGATGATCGTGTTGGTGTCCAGGTTTGGGTTTTTCTGTGTACTGCATGTACACGTACCGCATGTGCAAATGTGTAGTTCGGAACCTTGGTCACGCCCATGATCACACCTAACAGGCTGGACGGAAAGCTTACTCTCAGCGTGAAACATCCTTCACGGAGGAAGATTGCTGGGTGATGCCAGGGATGAAAATGTCACTAGCTTCTCGACAGTCAGGTTATTGGACTTGCTGTCACACTAATCTCTAATTAGAGGCTTCAGGTTTGCAAGCCCCAATTCTCACTTAACCTGCAGGCGTTTCTGTGATCCCCATCTCTCAGATTCTTCGCTGCTTTTGCACTGTGCTAATTCAAGTGAATGGAAGCAGTGCTAGTGTTAACAGGCAGCCTGCATTTCCCGAGAAAGAGACAGCATGAAGCCAGTCCTGTGGTGATATTGACAGCATAGCACGTCCAATCATTGCCGACTCTGAAATGGAATGAGTGCATTTGAGAAAGGTGACTGGATTTACAAGGCTGCCCTGTCAGGTTCACCGAATTCTCCGTGTCTGCTTCTTTCTGTGTTTTGGGGTTTTTAGATGAGGTTTTGTTTGTTTGTTTGTTTGTTTGTTGCAAGTCAGGAGTTACAGGTTTGTGTCTTCTCTTTCTCTCACTGTCTCTCTGCCCCTTCCCCTTCAGTACCCTCCCTCCCCTCCCTCTCCTCATCCCGCAGTCTCCTGCACGTGCACTTTACAGTCTTAAGATGTCAATGACCCAAGTGTTGTCTTTGTCTTCTTAACGAACTCAAGCCATGGGTAGAGAGATCTGTAAGTGAAACATTCTGCGTGTGTGCTCCGTGATCAGCTGATTAGCAAGTGGCATTTAAGATGCCAATGAGATAAACAGTTTTCCTTCTTTTAAATGCACTGAACAGTCTTCGGTGGCTGTGCTCGCACCCTGAGCAGTCCCTTGATGAAGTACTAGGTCCATATGAGAACTGGGTTTCAGGCTTTGTTTGTTTCCCATTAGCTGCTGGGAAAGTCAGTGTTGACCAGTTAGAGACCTGAAGCTCGGCATGGAAAGAGGACACCCATGCGTATTTGACAGACAAAGAGCCAACCTTTTGTGTGGTGCAGCACTGAATGTTTGAAAATGATGACTATGGCCTAGAGGATCAAGTTTCCTTCTCCAGCTCCCGTATGCGGGGAGGGCGTCCCCAGAAGGGCTGGGTGTTTGCTGCTTTTACTCCTTGCCTTAAGGTGCCAGGGGTAGGGATCAGCTGTTCTCTCAACCTGTGCCGTGCGTCCGAATCTCAAGAGCCTGACTCCTTGCAAATACTGATCCAGTTGCTGGGAGATGGCCTGGGCGCTGGGCTTACAGAGATCCCCTGGTTGTTCTGATGAGCAGTTGGGATGGCAGCCGCTATGTTCTTGTCTGTTCCTGATGGCAGACACAGTTGAATGCTTCCCACATCAGGAAGCATGCATCAGTGGGCCTCCTGGCAGAAAGAAGCCTTGGATAAAACAAGAGAGGGGAAGCTGCTTACATGACAGAGCTAGGGAACCGGGCTCTAAGACTTGCCTCACTGTTGAACGAAAGAGATAGAGTGGTATCGAATTCCTGGTCTCTTGGTCTGCCCATAGAGAAACCACAGCAAGATGTGGCTTGTCACTAAACCAACGACATGAAGACTCCTGCTGCAAAGAGAGAGAGATAGATTCATTAAGATCTATGTAGTTCCATAGAGAACCAATGCATGCTGTTAGCTATGGCAGACCCTAGGAAAATGAGTCCGTCAGCTGGCGTTTCACTGTCTGCCCATGACAAAACTCCATGGTGGATCTGTTGCCTAGCTGCCTGCTGTGTCCTGGTTCAGCTGCCAGCACCAAGGGAAGACAGCACCGTGTCCTGTGTAAATCGTCTTACGCTGCATTTCAGTGGCCCATCACGTCAAATGCAGATTTGGGGTGGCACTTAACTCCCCATAACTACTCACCAATTTCAGTGTTTCCACCTGGGAGCCTGTGGGAACTAGCTGAAGGGGCTCTAGAGTTGAGTGTAGAGACTTGCGCTGGTACCCAGTGAATACCTGGATATCCAGTATAGTTTCCCAGAGATCCAGAAAACAGAAGCCGACTCCAAGGTCTATTGCCCCAGAGACAACACTCTGCCTCTGGGCTGCCTAGAGCTAGCCCCTAGAGCTGTTAGCATTGAGTGACATTGCCCAGGGAGTCTGTGAATAGTGACAGGCCAGCGACAGGGCAGGAGCCCTGAGTTAGGCAAGCCCTGTATATATGCTGTTTGCACTGTGTGAGCACTTTCCGCCCGCACAGAGACAGTTTCCTTCACCTTTCACCTCCTGAGAGCACAGCTATCGGGAACAAGAGGCACACTGTGGCTTACAAAGTAGAAAACTGCTTGTCCTATTATAACGACTCTTGGCCTGGCTTCCTTTCTTATCTGCACACTATGTATACATTTAATGCATGTGACACACAGTCTGACGCCCTGTTTTGAACGTCCAGGCAAACACCCCGTCTTTTGGGAGGCATTTCCCAACACCACTGGCGGGCGTGCCTGCTGTGGGCTTCCCTCTGTGACAACTCGCATTGCTCCTGAAAGTCCCTCTCAGCTTTTTCTGCTGCCGCAGTAATTACCTGTCTTCCCTGCTGTGTTATAAGCTCCTAGAGACCACGTCCCATATCCGTCTTGCTGACCACTCTCTCTGTGGAACACAAGGGAACATTTCACTGGGAAAAAGATGGGAGGAAAGGCGTGCGGTTCTGGCGTGACCCTAGTTGGCTTCGTCAGAAGGCCCTTGTTGCAGGCCTGAGCGTCACCATTTTTATTTCATTTTAACCACACTTCATTGTGTCTTGGAACCACAGCCCACAACAATCTCTGCAAGCCAGTGGCATCCATCGTTCCTCAGAGCAGCCTGGGAAAGAGATTGCCAAGTGCTTGGAAATACATTCATATCCCAACTGGAATCTTTGTTTCTGAAGGTTAGAAAATGAATGTCAGGAAGCCTTTCCCAAGGCAGATGAGCAGTCGAGCCTCACTGATGATGGCCCATGCTCAACATTATTACCCAGGTGCCAGCGTATGTTCAATCCAGAGAGCACTGTGTGTTCAAATCCCGAGTTGAAATCCTGGCCACCATTTCTAGCTGGCTCACCCTATGAACCAAAATCATAGCATGTTAGCATGGATACAACTGGAAATTAGTCAGTGTTCATTACATCACTCCCTTCCAGCCCTCAACGTTGTTTTCTCTCCAACATCACTAAGTACCTCTTTGCAGGAGGTTAGTGATAATTCAGAATAATTTAGTGAATTCATAATGGTAGCAGAGAAATTGTGGCTGGGTGCAAGGCTAACTATAGCAAGGCTATACTTTTGTTCTGCATTATTGCTAATTAGGGTGAAAAGATTAAGGCAAATTTTTAAAACTTTTTGCCAAGGTAAACCATAAAGAGCTCACTTCTATCTCATCCTACCTCATGAAATCTGATCTGCTGTGAGTATTGGGGGCAGTTATGATTGTGTGGTTTCTATAAGCCTTGGCTGTTCTCTCTGCTGCATGTTTCCCATTATACAAACCCCACAGTGACAATGGTGACAAAGATGACGACGACAAAAGAAAGCCCCTCTATTCCATTGCCCCATGGAGGAGTGAAGCCATCCTGAAGCATCCCCCTCCCCACAAAAAAGGAAAGGTTCAGATGTCATTGCTTTGTTCTCACTACCACCAAATAGCTGTGACATCAGAAGACCTTCAATGTCTTGAAATGTTGAGACTTTCCATCAGGCCTTCTTGAGTGGGCCATCTTAAGCAGGCCGCTAATGCTTCAAGCTCAGGCATCAAATCTTTTGAACTGTAGGGTTTGTGAAGTATTGTTCATATCCAAGGTTATTAACCTGTCTCCCGTCGCAGTGTGTGTAATTGATGCTGAAGGAGGGCTGCCATCAGTCAGCCCAAAGTACACTTGAGTCCTTTCCAAGAGCTGCCTGACAGCCGTGTCCCCAGCACCAATTTCTCTACCACCATCATGAGTGCCAACTCTCTAAACTGCTGGGAGGCTGCTTCTGCAAAGTGCTACCTAGGGGTGGTAGAGAGAAAACAGTAAAGTCTGAGAGTCAGGATGAGCAGGAGCATGAGTTGTTAAAGGGCTCTGGGACTGAGGTCAGGGTCAAGACTTTAGATATCCCCATCGTAAATGGCAGTCTGGTAACAGAGTTAACTTCCATTTGACAGAGTACCAACATGCCCCCCTTTTTATTTACTCAGAACAGATTCTCCTAGTAACTCCTGTATTCACCGAGCCAGCAAATATGCATTGAGCATGTTCTGCATAGTAGGCACGTGCCACAGACTGGCATTGTATAAAAACAAGACACTGCTGCCTTGTAGAGCCTGCATTTTAGTTGGGTGAGAATACCAGACAGCATGCATTGGGTGGAAAAGAGCTGAATGAAGTACTCCTTGTCAGGGAGCTTACAGTCTGGGCATAAAGTAACAAATGCGATCATCACGATCTCGAATGATAGTGATAACTTTCTCCATCAAGGAGACCACTTTGGGCTGGAGAGATGGATGGATCAGTGAGTGAAAGAACTACTCCTGCAAGCATGAAGACATGAGTTCAAATCACCAGCATCAGGGCTTCACGTGTCTGTAACACCAGTGTTGGGAATGGAGAAGAGTGGATACCAGAAGCGTTTTAGCCAGCCAGCCAGCCAGCATGACAAGCTCCTGGTTAGGGAGAAACCTTGTCTCAAGGGAATGCAAGAAACAGAGGAAAGCACCCAGTGTCCCCATGACCTCCACAAGTGGCCCCTCATGCACGCACATGTGTTTGCACACGCCACACACGAAAAGAATTTAAAGAACAAACCGCTTGGAGTAGTTACTTCTTGTTGACCTAATGTGTTCCAGGATCGTGTTTCTTGCCTCCCATAAGCATTTCCTGTGGTGATGAGGGAAGGACAACCACTCGATGTTTCTGGCTTCTTTGGCATGTTTTATCAGAGCGTATGTTTTTTTCTGGAATAGTTGAATTGTAGCCTAGGTTTGTAGTTATCAGGAACTTCCTGTTGACAGTGTTGAAGAGGACTCGCTAAGAAGGGAAGGCCCTGGATGGCTGCGTAAACTGGATCTCTGGAACTCGACGGCTCTCTCCTCTCCCCTCTGCAGCAGCAACTGCAGCAGCAATATACTGAAATCATGGCATGATTTACCTTAATTAGCATAGCAAATTGCCTCACATTTTCAAAAAGTGCTAATAGATGTTAACTCAAAATAGATTAAAATACCAGACAAATTGTACTACCTTAAAAAGAGTTATAATAATCTTGAAAATGTAGAGCATAGCTATGCTGTCTTGGGAGGGAATGAAAAAATCGAATCTTTCTTGTATACTTTTTAAAAAACCTGGGGCATATGCTTTTTTTCCTTTTAATCACAGTAATTTCTTCAAATAACATTTCTGAGTTTTTCTTTACGAAGACACTTCATTTTCCCAAATCTCAAGTGAAGTAAATTAGTTGCCATTGAGTTTTCCAAAAAAAAAAAAAAGAAGAAGGAATTGAATTTTACAGAAAGATATTATGAGGGACAGTGTTTAAACACATTATATTACATGCATTAGGGGATGTTCCTTCACCCTAGCAAGTGGAATGGCACAGGACAAAATGGCTGCAGGCGTGAGTGTTGGCCTAAGATTAAAGATGACTTGGTTTTTCCTGGTGTCTCACACCAGGCTCAAGCTCCCCTGTGACACCAGAGCACTTCTAGAGTCTCCATGAAAAGAAGTAAGGGTCACGTGAGCTTCTGAGGAGCCAGTGAGCTTAACAGGCTATAAAATCTACCATTAGCACCACCAGGAGACATTGTAAGTCAAAAATAGAACCTCCCCTGTTGGGAGCACACAGGGCATCCTCCCTGCGTAACAGTTCCCCAGCGAAGGTCTAAAATGGGATGTTTGCATGTTCTTCTCTACTCTGTTGCAGTTACCAAAGGTGTTGCTTAGGAGATGCGCGTGGTCTTCTGAAGACCACCATTGCCATCCCGTGTGCAGCTACCCGAGGCCAGCTAGCTGCTTATTCTTACCCATATCCTAGGAAAGTCAGAGGATTCCCATGACATCATCTCTATTCTTACATACAGGTTTACCTTGCTTCATGCAAAAAAAAAAAAAAATAGATAAAGCGAATCTGTTAAATCAAAAGAAGCATATTAGGGGAGCTGATGAAATAAATTAACCCTCCCATGAAAGGCTTTGCTAATGTGAAAAATTATTACCTAATTTATATACTTCATAAATCCATGTCTCTGTGCATCGAGTTTGTTTGAGGTGAATTATATATCTCTTTCTGGAGAAGTTATGCACTGGTGTTTTTTTTTTTTTTTCTTTTTAAAAACTGATTCTCCAGAAGAAATTGCTGTCAGCCCTGTGCCCAGAGCCGTCCTTGACTGTGTGGATGAGAGGGAGGTGTACCAGTGCCCTACTCCACCTTTCTTTTTACTTGGTAGCTCCGTCCTGCTAGGTGACGCGACCTGCGTGGTCTAGCATCCCTTCCCCAGGGTCCTCCCTGACTCACACGGCTTCTGTGCCCCCTTAGAGGCTGCTTTCATCCAGGTGTGTGAGGAGCACTGTTCCCTGACCTGAGGCAGATATGAACCCTGCAAGTATTGTAGAACAGGTCTTCTTAAACTCTGGTCACTCACAGCCCTTTTCATCGTGGGGAATGTTACATGACCCTGAGCATACACATTAATAAAATAGGCCTATAACCCGGGCGGTGGTGGCGCACGCCTTTAATCCCAGCACTTGGGAGACAGAAACAGGTGGATCTCTGTGAGTTCGAGGCCAGGCTGGACCGACAGCCTCCAAAACAATACAGAGAAACCCTGTCTCGTAAAACCAAAAAAAAATATGCCTATAAATCAAACATTTACTGATCAGAGACCATAGAGAAATCCATCTAAAAATAATACTTTGGCATACAAATAATTTTAAGGCTTTTTAAAAGATGAAAGCAAGTTCCTCCCTGCTGAGGTGGGTGAACTTGTTATCAGAAGGATTCAGTCTTGGCTGAGTGTGTGTGACTGTGTGTCACAGAGTATCTTCAGTGTTTTTCGGAGGGACTGAGACTTAGTTTTTATGATTGTCTGCGATAGAGACATAAATATATAATCTGTAGTTCAAAACAGCAAAATTATTGCAGGTTGTCCTAATCCCATGCCAAAATTCATTTACGAAATTTTTTAATCAAACTCAGACAACAGTTTTTTGGGGGGGCGGGATTTGAGACAGGGTTTCTCTGTGTAGCCATTATAAGAGCAGAGAACCTTGAATATGCAGTACAAACACTGCAGCTCCTAGCAGAGCCGCCTCGACTCTGAGACCGTGTGTTTCAGGCAGCCGTCCTCACTGGAGCCATGTGGCGTGGCACATCCTCACTGGAGCCGTGTGGCGTGGCACACACAGGACAAAGTCCACATGCAGGGGGTTCAGGGCCAAGGGCCTCCGTAGACTCACCCCGTGCAATATGGACACGCGCTGGCAGCAACATCTAGATTCAATTAGCATTTAGTTTTAAATCAATATTCAGCCCTTGCATGCCCAGAAACCACCTGCTGTCAGACTTTAAAACTCTCCCATTCAGCTACCCAGCTCTTTTGAAGAAGCTGGGCTGCTGGCTCTAGAGATGGCCACGTGGAACAGTCTTCTTGCCTGTGAAGTGTCCTAAAGATTGCTCCGCTGTGATTGTTATCTCGAGGCTATGGTGACCGCCATGCGGAGGTTTACTTCTGATACATCTAGAAGTGAGTGGTGCTGCAAGGATAGGGTTGTCTCATACATCCCTCGTTAACCCTTGCAGTCAGTAACTCTCCAGTGAGAACCTACTGCAATAACCACACTGCCGTTTAGGGGTTTCCCTATATCAATCATGGTGCTAGGCATAAGATTACATCTAAGCCTTGCAACAAGTCTACAGTGTAAGTCCCTTTGCCTTATTTTCGTAGCTGAGGAATCCAATTCTAAATTTAAGGAAAAAAGGAAAGAAAGCAGGATTGATTTGAACAAGTACATCATAACTAGAGAAAATTTCTGACAGCTGGGCATGGTGGTTCACGCCTAGAATCCCAGTCTTGGAAGATTTGGCATCTTGTGCTTGATGCCTAGCCATGGTAAGAGCCTGTCTTAAACCCTCGGGTAAAGATTCAGTCACCAGCACAATGTGATCGTAGCAATTCTCAGTATTAAACAAAAGTAACAGCCTCCCCGACTTTCAGATCGCCTGTTTAGAAAAGTGCAGACAAGCAGACGTCACAATCATTGTACTTCTAAGCAGGGATCCAAGGGCTTCCGTGGTTGTTCAGTTTTTTGTTTTTTGCTTATGGTGGTGATGATTTTCAATAATGAACATCAAGAGGGATGCTCAAAAATGTTTACCACAAATACCTTCCTTCAGACTTAACTCAGTGTAGCTTACACAGCACAAATGAAATATTGGTGCATCTGATAATGCCCAGGTGTTCAATAAAGAGTTTTAAATAAAGCTACCTATAGGTTGCGGTTCTTAGGTTAATCATTTATTTATCTAAAGGATGAGGAAAGCTGTCTACTTCTGTGATACAAACCGCAGTCAGCTTAAAAATCATTGACAAATTAATCCCTTCACCACACAGCAACTGTAAAGGTGTTAGCTTTAATTAGGCCTGTCTGATTGCCTTGTCTAATCAAGAATCACGGTGGATTCCGCGATGGCTAAGGTCTGTTGGGGCCATCCCTGACCTGCCAGCCACATAAGTTTTCATTATTGATTCCTCACATTTCAGCCCTTCTCACAAAGGGACTTGAGGTTTGCAATGCCTTAACATTTAAAGGGAAGAAAAATAAACATTTTCCCTTGCACTTCTATCTAGAATCCTGTGTATCTTTCCCCCACTGTAAAGTGTTCGTCCTAGAAAGGCTCTCCTGTGGGTGAGGAAGCCAAAGGTACCCGAGAATGCTGTCTTACTGCCCCCCCAGCCCTCCATGATGGGTGTTTTTAATGGACGTTGTTGAGGTCTTGGCAAATCAGTCAGACAGTTACGTTTAGCAGGTACATTTGATTTTGTGACATCATGCTTAATTTAAAAATCCATAGGAGCAGATGGAGTCCTGGGAAACCAGAGGAGTCAGACAAAAGGGAAACACACGTGTCCAGACATACATACGTGTCTTAGCATGCGTGCTAAGTGGAAAGGAATCCGGGGTTCCTTGTTGCATTTGCACACCAGAGGGAGGTTGGCATGGTGTCGGTGGCCCTCTGTGTGACTATGATTCTTCTTCACTCACAGGTCAACGAAGTGACAGTCGAGCAGCTGGTGCAGCAGTACCCGCACATCACCTTCAGCACTGTCCTGCAGGACTGCAAGAGGACCTTGGAGAGAGCCTACCAGATGGGCTGGACCCCCAATATGTCTGCCGCCTCCTCCTAACGCTCTTGCCCAGGCCTGGGCCTCCTCAGGTCATAGAGCAAGGCAGAGAAATGGGAGGAGGGGGTGTGGCTGGGGAAGGGAAACTTCTGGAAAGGTTTTAACCACCTGTCCGTGTCTGTGCCCGTGTTATATCTGTGTCTTGTTTGCATTCTGCATAGCATAAGTGCACTTGGTATGTCCCCAGGTGAGCTGGCTGGCTTTCCTAAAAATGGAAGATTATGAAAACCACAAAAACTGTTTTTCTAACTCAAAAGTTTATTTCTCTAAAAAAGACTCTGTGAAGTCTCAAGCCAGAAAACTGGGTGTGTTATTTTGAGCTTCCAAGTTCCGCCACATCTCGGAGACGCTGGGTAAAAGGTTTTCTTTTGTGATGGAATACACTGTTCACTTCCGGTGAGGCCAGAACAGAAGTGATATCCCTCTAACTAGAAGCCTGGAGACTAGTACCTTCAAAACCCTGGAACATACACCTGCAATTCCACTCTCCCTTGTCCTCCTGCCTGTGCACACATGCTAAGTGAACTTCTTGATAAGTTATTTCCTAGCAGAGGGACCTTCCTGGAGGCCGTGGAGGGAGCATCCCATCCCTGACGGTAATGGCTGACTCACAGTGCCCACAGGTGGTCATCTTGCTGTCCCATGGGTAATTTAGAAACTAGGGAGAATAAAGCCTTTTGTAAATTTGTATATGGAGGCAACAATCTGAAGTTCCCTGGCCAGCTCACAAAAGTTAATTATTCATTATTCTGTAAATGCATTCTGTTGAGTAATAAATATTTTAGTTGGTTTTACATTAACACTGTGTTAGCTTTTACTTTGTGGGTAGTTACTGGTCAGGGTATATTTTAGTGACATTTGGGGCTAATCCTAGTGTTATCCACATTGAAGCCACGAGTGTGAATTAATGGTATGCAGTTATTTTAAAAATTTTTACAGATCATTTCATTATTTTGATAATTATGAAAATATATTCTGAGGTGCAGTAGTCACGTTAATAGAAGATTAATGAATGGGATGTAAGTAGACAATCTTCCTATTGAATATTTTCTTTTGCTTTGGGATTTAGAACAGGATTTTTGGATATGTGCATGTTATAATTTTGAATAGGTCTTACACTGCTGCAAAGGTCTACTGTTAGCAAATGTGTGGATTAAGGAGAGATTTAGAAAAGCCATTTACACATGCCAGAAATAAGTATTTTAGTTTGATTAAATATTACCATCATTTAGTTATCTCATTACTTATCAGAAAATGAGTGTCTGTTTTGATTTCAGGCATCTTTATAGTTAATTCATTGTAGGGACTCGGGTTCCAATAGCCTCTCCTGTGTCTAGATCTATAATCAGGCTGTAGGGAGCCTTTTTAAGCTAAAGAGTGATTATCTTTCCTAGTAGGAGAAGCAAAACCTTGACTTTTGAACTTGCTATTTATTCTCCCCTTATGTGGCCTTTGGTCTTTAACAATTATAATGAGGTTTGACTTTATTCCCTATGACCTCCAGTGCATCTGGAGTGACTGGAGCTGTAAGAAGCAGAAGCAGCCTTACAACGCCACCTGCGCATGTCTGCTCCCTGCCTGTCTGTAGAAGATGTGTGTCAACATGCTTCTGAGGGGCTCTTTTTGTTCCGTTTTAATTCCACCCAGTTCAAAATAGATGCACTGAACAAGTACCAGGAATATTTTTTTCACAACCAAACAGGTTGAATGTTTAAAATTTGTCAAAGATCAAACAATTTACCATTAGAAAACTACATTTCCTCTTATACATCAAACTGTATCATTTTATATTCATTTCTCCACTACTTAAAAAAATGGTATTTCATAATATTTTAACTGGTTTTTAACCCAAAACTAATTTATAAGACTGTATGTATAGGAATAGTAGCTTGAGTGAATAAACAAAAGTTTAATTTTTATATATGTCACACTATATTTTAAATAGTTACAGAAAGACAAAAGAAGGGAAAAGTCATCTTTGCTATAAATGGTACAATTTCAGTTCAGAGTTGTAATCATCTTTGGAGTGGTACAGTTGTCAGTGGTTTCAGAGTGTGGAACTGATTCTGTAATGTTACCTGCACTCTAACACGCTTTAGCTTGGGGTTGGGGGGGCTGCACTTACTCTCCAAGATGCTGACTAATACAGAAAGCCTGACGCAACAGAACTCGGAACACTGCTTTGGTTCATTTATAGAAATCTGTAGAAATATCATATCTAGCCTCAAAGTATTAATCTCATAAAAAAGCAGCTAAGAAAAGCATCACCTCAAGTGACGCTGTGGGGCTTGTTGAATGTGCTCTCATTAGATGCTTTGAAATGAGGCTTAAAATACTTTTTCTGGGCAATATAGTTCTGTAGTTCCTTTTTTCCCCCTTAGACTGTCATAAATACATGTGAACACATTTAATGCAGGGCTTTTTATCCTCTCCAAATGTCAACAGTATTTTCAGAATAAAACCTATGAAATCTATTGCTGTAGTGGAAAAGTCTGGTCCTTTGTATTTTATTGTCCGTTTGAGTGGATAAAGAAAATTCACCCAGTTTGTAGTTTCTATATTTCTGTGAACCGTTTGACCTTGCAATGGGTTGCAATAAAAGAGAAACAAAACTCCATGTCTTTTGTTTTATGTTAGACACTAAATGAGCTCCCTGTGGTTGGTTGGGTGCGAAGCACACAGTCCTCTGTGTCCATGTGTGTCCCACCACAGACTGCGTAGCTTTGACTAACCCAGAATGATAAACCCGATTCAGAAACAAGACGAAAACCTCCTAAGTGTAAGCAAGTGAATTGTTTCAAATCCCATTTTATATGTGGTTACTCATTTACTTACTCGTCTATCCGTCTTCCCCAAAGGCAAGTAAATAAATACGACACTTAGTGAATAGCAGCTGCGTGCTAGGTACAAGGGATTTAAAGATGAATGAAACTCATTCCCGCTTCAAGTTGCTCGCACTGAGTAAGACAGCAGCCTGGAAAACAAGCAGTGAGGTAGAGCGCAGCGTAGACAGTAGTGGGTAGGAGGATGCAAGAAGCTGTCGAAGCTCAGGCATGGATGAATCCGTGTCAAGACGTCCGAGTGACTGTGCTAAGTGTGTGCTTAAATAGACAGGGGGAAGAGATGCTTGGGGGGAGGTATCATCAGACCACGAGCCTGTCTGAAGTCATCGTTTATTACTGAGATAGCAAAAGGAGTATAAGTGAAGACAATACAGAGAAACTCTGTCTTGGAAAAAAAAGTCAGAAGTCCGAGCTAGAACCTCACACCGAGAGTCATCACGCCTAGTGATGCTATAAAGTAAGATTGGTGTGATAGGTGACCCCTGGGGGCTGGCAAGTTGTCTCATCAGATAAAGATGCTTACCTCCACATTGGGAGTTTTTAATAAGTACAATTTTAGTAGTTTGCTAAGGACAAATCCTTACTGCACAGAGTCTAATTTCTGTGAGGTAAGTCTAAATATTAAAACTACACAATTATAGGTAAAATCTATAAGCCAGTGAAATCCTAAATACAACTTAGCAGTTAAACTGCCTTAACATTGCTTCTTAAAAAAAAAACCATAGAAGTAAGTCCTAGAGTCCTTATAATCCTATAGTCCCTATAGTCCTAGCCATATAGGCAAGTTTGGTGAAAGCCAGTGTTTGCTTCCAAGAAGGCACCTCAACCACTGTGACCTCAACTGACTGAGGCTGGGGGAAGACTGCCCATCCCCAGCCTGAGAAGACCTTGGTGTTACTGCCTACGGGGGAAGATGCTGTGTGACTCTCACATCCTTGTAGCTCGCACAATATTCTTGTTTTTGAAATAAACGTTCAGCATTATCTTTTGGAGGAGATGCAGACATTCAAAATGCAGTTTGCATTAACACAAAATGAGAAAATAGTGAGTGGTGCTTTAAATGGAGACAATGAAAATGTTCGAGAAAATTCATTTTTATTTCCATTAGAAAATCTTAGGAAACTAATACAAATAGGGCACCTCCTTAACCAAAACCCTGGAAAAACCATCAGTCTACAGTGAAACCCAAGGAACATTTTCTCTGGACCCAAGAGGACTGTTTGCTAGTATTACACTTCCAGTTAGCATTTGAAGTGAAGATCCATGGCGGCATAAAATCATTCTTCTAGAATGGGAGAAACAAATTCTGAATTAGGTATATTAATAAGAGTACCAAGACAATCAGAAAGTCCAAAGGAGTGCACACGTTAAAATTAACAAAACAATCTAAGAGTTGTTTGGCTGTAGTGCTGAAAGTGTTCACTTTTATCTTTGTAGACCAGTGGTGAAGTACAAGGGAGTGACTTCTTTTTAAACCCCTTACAGGTGGAGAAATAGCTCCAGCATTAAAAGCATTTACTGTTGTTCAGGACTGGGTTCCATTCCCAGCACCCACATGGTAGCTAACAAAACCACATAACAGCAACAAATACCTAGAGTCACATCCCTGATGCTGGGAGTGAAACCCAGGTTCTCATGAATGCTGGGCAAGCATGTAACCAAGCTTCATTCCCAGATCTCAGCAACATAATCCATAACTGTAGAAAATTATCAGGCCATAATAGTTGACAAAAAAATTGAGGTGTGTGTGTGTGTATGCGCACCCATGCACCTGTGTTCATGGATAGAAATTCCAATATCTCAAACATGTTAGGAGACAGCTCTTGAAGGACATTTTCATTTCTGTACATCTTGAGAACAGGTGCTCACATGCAAAAAATAACGATAAACATTTATAAAATATCAGCGCAGTTAAACTGGTGGCCCTATTATTTTTTAAAAAGGTTTATTACAGATAAAGTAAACATTAACAAAAGGCCAAAATTAGGATACAAGGAACATAACGTAAAATCTAAAATCTTCATGATATTGTGGACTTCATTCTAGTGATCCCCAAAATAGAAATGAAAAGTGCTGCCTATAAAAATGATTGGGCATCCTCTTTATATTAAAATGAGGAACTCCTGCTCTTCAAAAAGCTAAGATCAGAAGCTACCATGAAATATCTGTAACACAGAACTTCCAAGAATGAACAGTACTCAGAGTATGTGAAGATCTTTGGTGTCCAGTTAAATATGGACAAAAGACGTGACTAGACATTTGGCAAAAAGGAAAATATATCTGCCCAAATAATCATGTAAAACATCCTCAAATTTATTTGTGTTCACATAAATGCAAACCCCAAGATACAAAGTTCATGACTGATGGCAAAGCCTCTCATGACTACGGAAAAAATAGCGATGGAAATGCTTACTACTCATGCTTGGTCCCTTACCTGACAAAAGTGGCCACGCATGCAACCATTCCCTCACGGGTGTACCTCAGAGAAAAGCGTACACACGTGAACCCCTAAGGCAGGCAGGAGAAGACACATAAGAGTGACAGTCATGAGCAATAATTAATAAGGGTTTGTTTCGACTTGTCTTCTTTGAGACAGGGTCTCTCTCTTCATAGCTCTGGCTGTCCTGGAACTCACTATGTAGACCTTAGAGATCCTCCTGCCTCTGCACCCCAAGTGCCGGGATTAAAGGTGTGTGCACCATGCCTGGCAATTAATAGTTTTTATTAAATAAGACACACGAGTGAGAATGAATCTCAACTTGGTAGTCGATGAATCGTAGAGGTACTTGAGTGAAGGAGGCAAATCCTAACAGAAATGTTTAAAGCTGTGAACGCCTTTTAAACTTCAAAAACAGTCAAGATCAAATAGTATGCTCTTTGATACACACGTGTATTCAGAGAAGAAGAAGAAAAAGGTGATGGCAAATGTTCATGCATTTGGCAGAGGGCAGTAGAGTGAGAATATCGAACTGAACACGAGTTAAACCAAGGAACTGTCCACGCTTCTAATACAGCACTGACTGCATACAGGGCAGACGCAGAACAGCTTCATTTTCAAATACTCACATTCTAAATGGTGGGAAGGCTTGTGTCTGGTTTAAACTGGGGAACCGAATGGCAAGACCTGCTAAACCTGTTAGAAAAGTTCCCACCCGCACAGCATAGACATTCGTTGTGAGGGAAACCGGCTTTGTATAATCTCGCATCTAAGCAGGTGGCAGAGATGGTACAGTCTTGTGGTCCTTCTGTGCTCTTGGCACAGCCCTGGGGAGCTTCCTGCCATCGCTGGGGTCTCAAGTGAACACCTATCTGTGGGGTGCCCAGAAGAACTCATGTGATGTAGGTATTCCATCCCTTCCACAGGAACCTAAGTGTCAGCACACTGATATTTTCTCTGCATTTTTCATTGGGTGGTAAACATGTATCAAAGCCAACTGGCAATATGATAGTCAGTCGTTGAAATGGGGAATAAGTTGGAGTCAAATCTACCCCGTCGAGTGAATAAACCCTAATTTAGCCATGTGACGGTCAGTGAATAGAAGGTTCATCCTAGCGGGCCTTCTGCTGAGGAGATAAGTCCTGCTTTCCTGGGATGTGTAGTAGACTCATTGCAGCTACACCAGACTTGCCATAGTGCAACCATTTGCAGGAATGTGTGTCCAAACTAAAACCGTATCTAAGGAGTAACCCTTCAGCGCGCAGTCCTTTGAGCGTCCTTGTAAGGATGCCAGTGGCTCGTGAAGAGAGAGAAACGTCCACAAGAGTGAGTACTGTTTGGTTCAGCTGTTTTATTCACAACAGGATGGAGGAGACGGTCATGCATTTCTGAAACGTTTTCCACAGTTTGGCGTCACTTGAAAGATCCAGAGATGAGAGGCATTGATGGAAAGTGGCCTGGGGACACTCAAGCAGGCTGATGGTGCTGGCTAACTTTTCTCTAGCCTGAGATCTTCCCGCCCTGTGCCTTGGGGGGGGGTGCACCATGCATGCACGCTCACACGTGCCCCAATCCGCCATTCAGCCATAAAAGATGCCTGCAGCATGCAGTCTATTCAACTTTCTGTGATTAACATAATAGAAAATGAAAAATAAGGCACTAAATGAAAGCGTTTGAATCAGAACAGTCTCACAAATAGATGCTGTCCCCAATGAGTCTGAGTGGCTACAGACAATGGTGATTAAAAAAAAAAAGGGCAGAAAGAAATTATACCAAATAAATGGAGAAAGCCCTAAAATCCTGACTTTTGTTGATAGAAATGTCTTTGTTGTATTCTTAAGCAGCAACTTGCAACTGTGTCACTTACTAATGGGGGGAGATAAACCATCTTGCTAATTATATTCAAATGAAGGTTTTATTAAACTGTTTCATCAATTCTATATCAAAAATTGAATTACAATACAGGATCCATGAATGTAGAGAGACAAACACTGAGAGGCACACTTGGAGATAACAAATAATTGAGCTTAATGGGAAAATTAAGCCACTGGCACCTACATTACTAGGTAATTCCGGTGACCGGATATGTTCTAAAGCAAACAGTGAACCAGCTTGTCTTGGAATAAATCTGTACTAATGAATATGTAGTCCACTCCCTCCCCTTTCTTCATGGCTGCTGTTGGATGTTACCAGCCCTGCTTCTCCTTCAACTTCACTCTGGAATCAGCCAGAGGCTAGAGTTAGGCATACATCTGCAGATGGCTCGGACGCACTTTGGCAGGTGAGAGGCAGTGGTGTTGGCCAGACACAAGTGCCTTACATGAAAAACAACATTTTGAAACATTATGCCTTGAACAATATCACGGAGAAAGGCGTGTGGGGCGGGGGTGGAGAAGCGTACTGCGGGAAGCAAGTGCCACGCGAAGCACTGCGCGAGTCAGCAGACATCTGTCACCCGCACCCAACGTCCATACCTCATAGGCCAAGAGACAAGCATCTCCCTCCTTCCAAATAGAGCCTCCCACCCTGGCCCCGCTACCGCCCTGGCCCCGCCACCGCCCCCGGCCCCGCCCCGATCTTCCTCCTCCAGTCACTCTTGTGTTCTCAGCAAAGCAGTTCAGTTCTGCCAGTTCTAGAACTTTCCGTGCAAGAACTGCACTAGGTGTCTCAGTTTGTGATCGTTTTCCATTGTCTGGCATTCTCTATAGGACCGGTGTTGTGTGTCCTGCTGTTAATTCAGTCTCAATGCTTTGTAATTCTCTCAATTCGCTCGGGCTGCTGTAGGCAAACAAGCAAAACATACCTTATAAGCAATGGACAAACATTTCTCGCCTTCTGGAGGCTGGGAAGGCAAAGGTCCACACGGCTGGGGAAGGGCTTGCTGAACCGCAGACAAGTGTGCACCTGCTGTGTCTCCGGGTGATGAGGAGCAATCAAGCTCGCCGCCACCTCATAAGGACACCAACTTACCCTGATCCCAACGTCCCTGTAGACTTTCTAAACATATCCCCTTGGTAGTAAGGACATCACCGCTTTAAACATGCACGCCAAAGGGGCCTGGAAACATCTTCATGTCACTACTTATTGGGGATCTAATATGGGGTAATTACAGACACTACTGTCAAGAATACTCTTGCTTTTATGTCTTCGTGTACCCAAGCACGTACTTCTTCAGGTCACATATATGGGAGGGACTGCTAACATTTGCACATCCTTAATTTTACTAAGGGGTGTCACAACATCTTCCAAAAGTTATGAAAGCTCCCGGTGGCCTCCTGTGCTGTTCTCTTTGCCCCAGAGCGACATTTTATCATGGTTTGGGTCTGTGTTGTTCTTTAAAATATTTCAAAAGCTGGATACCGTTTTGTATTTTTATTTACTAGTAGCATAGGCAATAATGTTTATAGAAACACTTTTAAGTCGATGCTCCCCTTTCCATCTCAGAGGAAAGAAAGGACACTCGGGGAAGGGTAAAAGCGTCAGCTTCACGGTGGTTGAAGCTGTGAGGTGCACACTATTTGGAGGGAGTAAGGAGGTGCCAGTCCTTCAAGAGGTTTGCGGATCAAGAAGTCAATGCTTTCTCCCCTCGCCCCTTCTTGTGCTTCTCTTTGACCTTGTGAGGAAGGTGTCACTGTCTTGCTCTCAAATGAGAAGCTACAGGGCCTGAGTAAAAGGCTCGATCAGGCACGGGTGGCTGTGGCAATGACACAGTTTAACTAAACTGCCCTCACCCCAGCTAAATAAGAGTGGTGAAAAGACAACTGTCATTCTTCAGCAGTGGAAACAAAGGCGAATTCTGTGGGAGTTCAGAAGAAAGGTGTGAGAAACCAAAAAGAATGATCTGTCAATTTAGCCGTAGAGCACAGAGGATGTAAAAATGTGGGAAAAACTAAAATAAAAGTCCTGGAAGGATTTTTATATTTAGATTGCTTCAAAACCACATTTGATTTCTAACTCTGTTTTAAGGAAATCTGGATTAGAGATCATAGATAACATATTGTGGGGATAGTATGCAAGAGAGACAGTATGTAAATACAAATCAAAGAAAAATGCCTGGACTACATCAAAAGAACATGCGTGCTCACACGCACACACACACACACAGAGTTTTATTAAAAAACAAAATAGTAAAAGCTTTTATCTGCATATATGTCCTTTCAATGTTTCAGTCAACTTTTCCAATTGAATAACTGACTAGCTAATGTGGCCATGTTGAAGAGGTTTTCCCTAAGCCCACTCAGACCAAAGCAGATGCCCAGCTCCTGGGGTTCACTATCTGGGCACCTGTCTTCAAAATAACCCTCCTTTAAAACGGAAGTAGGATCTCCCACAGCAAAGGATACACCCAACTTTCTGGATTTTAACAATTGTTTTTAAAACAGGTCCTGCAAGAGCTATACTATATGTAAAAGTTCATGGAGTGTGTGTGTGTGTGTGTGTGTGTGTGTGTGTGTGTGTGTAGATGCGTGCGTGCATGCTTGCGTGCAAATGCCATCTCAGAAAGACAAGGACTGTTGTAAATGCCATCACATACTGACCGTGCCAGTTACTTAGCATTCCGTGAATGAAACCATACAATGTGTATTATTGATGTTATTTTCCCAGATGACTTTTTGAGATTCATCTATTGTACTGACTAGTTTTATGTCAGCTTGATACAAGCTATAATCTTCATATAGAGATTGGGCTGTGGACAAGCCTATAAGGCATTTTCTTAATTAGTGACCATTGTGTGTGGTGCTATCCCTGGGCTGGCAGTGCTAGGTTCAGTAAGAAAGCATCCTCCATGGCCTCTGCATCAGTTCCTGCCTCCAGGTTCCTGTCCTGTCCTTCAATGATGGACCACAGTGTGGATGTGTAAACCAAATACTCCCTTTCCTCTCCATGCTCTTGGTCACAGCACTAGTAGCACTGAGACAATCATGTTGTGTTTACCAGTTATGGCTGAGCAGCATGCCATTGTATAACTACAGTACTATTTATTCCCTTCTATTAATGGACATCTGGGTTATTACCCAGTTTGACTCATAAATATGCCAATTAAAAAAAAGGGAACCACACACAGCATTAAAGCATAAAAAAACAAACAAACAAATAAATAAATAAATAAATTGCTTATTAGAAACCGGGACCAGAAGCAGGTAAATATTTTTGCATAACCCTTTTGGCAGGTTACCCATGTTCCATTTTCTTAAAAACACACATGAGGGTAGAATTCCAGAGTCATAGGTCTGGTATATACAGACAAGGAAGCTTCTAAGCTCTCCAAAGTGGATGCTGCCTTTCTGTGTCCCTGCACCAAAGAGCGAGAGCTCAGATTCCCCCACATCCTCACTGGCGTTTGATATCAGTCCTTTAAACCGAGCTCATCCCGAAGGTCTGTGTGGCGCTACAGCGTGCTTTTAATTCCTTTTCCTGGATGACTCGTGGTGTCGAGGGTATTTTCGTGTCTGTCTGGTCCTTGCCCGGTCTCCTTCTGTGAAGTTGGTCTTTGATCTGCAGTCGAGTGCAGTTGGTCGTTATATATTTTTCCTCATTTCACTGCGTTAGCACTGTGTAGTAAGTGATTGATGGAATATGCGGGACATCGTCCATTGTGTTCTGCTCATTTGTTCGTGTGTCTCAGAGCAACACTACAGTGCTAAATGGCTTTGAATGCCATACTTTTCTGGTAACCCTTTACATCAACAGCATGTTTCTCCAACGTTATTCTTTGGCTATTTATTTGACAAGCATATTGTGAACCTGGCTGCGATCTGTCCCAATGACTGCATTAATCTGCGGGTAATTGACACCTTGGTCTACTGACTCTTGTGCTCTGTAGTCTTGTCTGTTTATCAAAGTCCCCACGGTCTGCACAGTTCCACTGCTGTCACAGCAGAGGTGGCACACTGTTTCTATTGGGTTATCTCTGTATGTTTTATGCTTTTCGATGCTACTCTAAAAGAAAGGGAAGGGGTTTCTCTTTCAGGCTGATTGCTCTAGTACACGGAAGCGCAGTTTGCTTATACGTATTGTTACTTAGCTCGCCAACCTTGCTAAGTTCGCGTCTTCAGATTCCTATGGTTTTTTTTAATCAAAGAACTCATACCACATGCAAATAAAAACAGCACTTATTTCCTTCCAATATCTGTGTCTTGTGTTTCTTTTCTGTGGTATACTACACTGGCTATGACGGTGAATGCAGTATTGAGTAGCTACAATGATTGGAATCCTGGTGTCTGACCTCATGGAAGAAGCCTCTGCTTTTCATAAATCAGCATCATCTTGCAGGGAGCATTTGCACATGCCCTTCACAAAGTTGAAACGTTTACATGCCCTCTGCTTGGTTTTTGTTATTGTAAGTGGGGGGTAAATTCAGTCAAATGTCTTTGTCCCTTTTCAACCATATTTAACATTTCGGGTTGTCTTCACTATGTCATATTTGTGTAAGTTTCTCCCAATTTTTTCTTTATCCTAAAGAAACTTCCTGCTGGTAATTCTGGAAGATGGATTAGTATACTAATAGAAATTCTATTGTGTTTTGTTACAGTATGGCCTCATAATATTCTTCTACCTCTTATGATAATTGATGTAAGGTTAGAATGGCTTTTAAGCATTTGCAGGAACTCTGCAGTCGCATGACCTAGACTTGCTGTACAGGGATAGCCCCGGGTTTTGTGGCGGATCAGTGTTCCTTTGCTTTTATTTTTGGTTGTGAGCCGAGACTTTAATAGCTGAGCCATCTCTCCTGCCCTGTTCCTTTGCTTTTGAGTTGCAGAAGTTGTTGGCATGAACGTGTTCACTGTCCTGCATTACCTTGTTAATGTTTGTAGGGTCTGGGACATTTCTCCTTTCCTGTTCTGAGATGTGTTTTTATCTATAAGAAAACAGGAAACCCAGCCTCCACCAACTAAAGGTTATCAGTCAACCATTTCCTGAGGTCAAAAAAAAATGTTAACGAAGAGAAACATGACAGAAATCTACCTTAATCCCAAAGTAAAGAGAAACATAACAGAAATCTACTTTAATCCCCCAAGTGCAGGGTGTGGTGATATCCTGCTTGCACAAATAAAGCCTATCTGAAGGTCAGAGAATGGAGCTTGCCACTAGCTAACCATAGAGGTCTGGAGGTCTGTACAGACAGACAGGAAGTGAGATAGCTGGGCAGAAACAGGATATAAGCAGGGAGAAACAGGAACTCACTCTCTTGTTTGCTGAGATGCTAAGGAGGTGACTTGCTCCTTCTCTCTGATCTCTCAGCATTTTCCTCTGTATCTGACTCTGGGATTTTATTATCTAAACCAATTAAGAACTGCATTTACAGCATGGTCTTCAAAGTCACCTGCACAACTTTAAACAATGATGAGATTCTTGAAGAGGAGGAATATCTGACCCATATTCTGGAAGCAGAGTCAGCCAATCGAAATGGCTGCATGTGATTTAGATGTTGGTATTACAATGATAAATGTAAGTTCTGGGGCGGGGGTGGGGTGGGGTGGGATGAGGGGTGGGAATGGTCATAATGAGTGAGCAGATGGGGGACCTCAGCAGTGAAATGGAAACTAAGTAAAAAATAGAAATTCTAGAACTGAAAAGTACAATATCTGAAATAGAAAATTCATTGAATATGGGCTTGGGAGCAAACTCGAGTTGGCAGAAGGAAGTGACAAAGGATGTGATATATCGATAGCAACTCTCCAATCTGAAGAAGACAGAGAAAAGAGGCTGTGGGGCGGTGGAGAGTGCTCTCAGTCCCCGTGGTACCGTGGCAAGTTGTCTAATGCATGTGCAGTTAGAATCCAAAGATAAGAAAAGAACAGGACAGAAAAACATGTGTGATTTAGAGGCATTCCCATAACTCGAAGGGATTTACATTCCTAGCCCTTTCTTGCCAGTGTCAGCTGTGCTGAAGAATTGTTTTAATCTCTTTAGTCCTCCAATTCTTGCTTTCACTGGGCTCTTTATCTCCCCCCCCCCACATATGGAAAAAATTTAGCGAAATATATGCAGAATGCTTGTGTGGATTCTGAGGGCCTCTTCACTTTCCAGGATTTTCCTCACTCCATTTCCAGTATCCTGAGCAGCCTTAAATGGTAGTCTTTCGACCTGCAGTTCTATAAGGCAATCGCTTTCTGCCCTGTGTCAAAATGCAGACTGGGGAGGGCTCTCTCATGGGAAAGCTATTCAGAGGCAGAACTCTCCACCTCTGTCTCCCCCCACCGCTCCTCTCTGATGCTGCACGCACACCTGCGTACACACATGGAGTCAACAGGCAAACATCAAATCTTCCTCCATAGCTTTCCACCTTGTAGCAGATGGCGGTGCCACCATATAGATGCCAGACACCAAAGCCAGGTTCTCCACGTGAACAGTGAGTGCTCCTAGCCACTGAGCCATTTCTCCAGCTCTGCTGCCTTATTCTTTTGAAACAGGGTCTCTCCTCTCAACCTAGAGCTCACCAGTCCGGCGATGCTGGCTTGCCAGTGAGCTCTAGGGAGTCTGCCTCTCTCCACTCACTCCAGCCCTGAGGTTACAGACCGTGTGGGTAGTGGCAAGCTGAACTCCAGCAGTACTTGCCTGGCAAGCACCATATTGACCAAGCCATCTCCCCAGTCCCATGGTTCCTTTCTTTAAATGGTTGAAGCCCCTGTAATAACTTCCAACTTTTTAACCTCAGGGATCTCTCATCTTAAAATAATTGATGGTTGTGTATACTAATCTAATGCAGTATTGTCTATCACTATGGAAACCTTATGCCAGATTGAGAAAGCCCAGCGTTTTCTGTACGGTATCTATGCTGTGTCCAGTGGTAAGGCAGCACCTACTAATACCCATATTGCCTGTCTTCCTAAGCAACAGAAGCCCACTTTGGTAAGAAGCGACTTTGGCTACCACCCACTCTCCCTTATGGCAATGTAAGTTCTGGCTGGTGAGCAAAGAGTATAAAACTGTTGAATTTGGCGGTCTCCTTTAAAGAGACCTGCACCACAGAAGGAAGACTTGCTCTCTTCTGTCTCCCTTCTCACCGGGTGGGTAATGAGATTGGATATGTCGTCCATCTTTGATCACCTGACACCATGTTTCCTTTTAATGAATCAAATAAATTGTCTCATTGTCACTCCAATATAAACAAACAGCAGTCTCCCACAAGTCAACAATGTAACTGCAGATACAAGTGTATCCCCGATATGGGATTCTTAGCAGAGAGGAAAGTGGGTGAGGCCAGAGTCACAGCCTGCAGACAAGGAGTGCAGACTGGGAGTCCTCAACTCCAGCCCTTTCTCTTCCAACCTATTGCTGGGGCTGCGGTCTTCACAGCTGTGCAATGTTAAGGCAAACAGCCTGATACCTTCTCTCTGCCCTGTGCACCTCACCACGCTGTAGATAATAAAATCAGGTTTTGCTAACTGTAAAGATCTATGGAGACTTCGTTTGTAGGAAATGCATTTAATGCGATCATGAGCTAATAAGCAAACCTCCCTTCCCATTAATTCCTAGGAACATTACAGAAAAGCTTATGTCCCCTCCCCCCATACCACACAGATCTCAGCCTGTTCACAAAGAAGAATAGGAATGCAAAGAATTCATTTATAGGGTGCCACTTTGCTCTCAAATATTTTGCTGATTTTTTGGAGGCTGGAACCAGTCACGGATACAAGTAAAACACATTTTCCCCCCAATGCTGAGCCTGAGACTTGAGACAGGGAAATGATTTTCTCTTCTAGATGACTATTTTTCAAACTAGAAATATGTTTTGCATCAACGATGTGTTAAGGTCAAGTCAAGGAAAGAGACAATATGTCCCATGTCACGGAGACCAGGATAATGAGAGTGTTCTCTGGAGCCGACTCAGAGGCTGCTCATTTCACCGGCAAAAGGTTAGACCAGACAGATTGTTTCTCGTTTGATGCCTTAAATTAAACCGCTGACATGGCCTGCCGCAAAGTAAGAAGCATGTGTTTTCGCCAAACAGACCCTAAAGAAAAATCCCTATTTGAGAGAGTTGGTCTCCCTAGCTGCTGCCTTTGAGGCGTTTCTGTTTCCAAGTCTTGCTTAGGAATTCAAACAGGTTTTCAGCTCCCGGGCAGCTCCTAATGTGGTCATGAGGGGACCCTGGTGGATCTGAGGCCTGACGGTTTGTTAAGGTGCTGTGGGATAGAAGCAAGATAAATGTTTTCTGAGTAGGATTTAGAAACATTCATATATACGAGACGTGCAAGTGTTTCGACAGGAAATTGCTGCGGAGGGGAGTTCACCTATTGGAGATGTGTTCTCGTCATTCCCTCTGTTCTAGTCCTGGCTTGCCCTCGTCTCTGACTGTTTCACCAGCTTCCAAAAGCAAGAGGAGATGAGATGTTATAGTGAGTGGCAAGCAGACCACTCCAGCACGGCAGAAGCCGATGGAGGAGCCCTGGACCGCATAAAGGTGCTCTGCCGGACACAGTCTAGGTTTGGGGGACACCGCAGTAATTATCTCAGGCAAGGCCCACTTACAGGGCACTTCCGTTGAAATGGGGAAGGGAGAACAGTTTCCGGTGGTGTTAAGGGGTAAGGCAGGGAAACAGAATGCTGGGATGGGGTGAGGGGCACCGCTATAAATGCTGATCAAGGAAAACCAGCTAGAGAGGGAAAATGTAGCAGGTACAAAGGAAATAAAGCATGAACTAGTGGGTCGGTCACTGATCAGAAAATGTGAATTCTAGCCTCAGGCCTCCTCTTCTCTGAATACCACATTATGCAAAACTCCTGGAACTTACAGACATTCCGTCCACTCATCTGCCAAGCAGGAATTAAAAAACTCACAGCGAATTCATGGGTGATGGGCCGAATTCCCTGGGATACTCGTCTGGATGTAGTGCTGGAATCCCTCAACACCAGACTTTGGGCTCCTTGACCTTTGTCTCTGACTCACGGAGAGGTCAACAATGGTATGATTTGAACATGCAAAGGGAAGTATAGGGAGCTGAGTTTTGCATACTTAATCTACAGCTCTCCTAGTGTGAGACACAAACTTGGCTTCAGCTCCCAGCTGAGAGCCTCCCTACCCTGTGTGGGTCTTTCCTCCCCGCTGGCCAACCTGGACACATTTCCGTAGGACTCTTGGGCACAGTCTCCTGGTGACTCCGGCCCCTCGAGGGGCTGCCCCTGACATCTTCTCCATCATCTTTCCCTTAGGCTACGGGTCTTCCAGACACTGACAGCCAGTTTCCCCAGCTTGACTCCCTCCCAGCATAGTAACTGCTGTTCGCTCTGTGTATGAGATTCATCTCCTCCTTGTCCCTGTTCACTCTAGGCCATACATGTGCAAGGTCCTCTGTCCTTATTACTGGGTCAGCAGATAACCGTGTCCCACCATATGATATATTCCGGAAGAGACCCCCAAGCATGCCTGGACTGCATTTCAGGTCATGGCATTTATTCCTCAGTCACAACACATTCTTTCTGGTTAATTTGAGAATATCTGTATTTGGTGTTTCTGTAATTTTATTTTGTGTTTCAGTTGAGTAAGTGTTGCTGAATATCTGTAGAATGTGTGATAATTTTTGTAAAAAAAAAACTCAATAAAAGAAACATTACCATAGAAAAATATTTTATGTTGTGTAAAACACTTGGCTGAGGAAATGTTTTAATGTATTATATCAAAATTCCACAGAGTCTTAGCAGTTAGAATACAGGAAAGAGCTCCATTTGGCACTAAAGGAGACCAAACTAAGCATTGCCAGGCTCGGAGAAGGGCACTGGGGGAGCCTGCATCAGAGACATAGGCTGACTTTCAGAAGCTCGTCTTCAATGAAACCCATCGTGATCCAGCCGCTTCTGCACTACGAGTTGTTCCTTGGGAGACACATTGATGGGAAGTACATCTGACCTGCCTTCCTGTGGCTTCTAGGCTAGTGAAGGACTGGGTAAGAGTGTCTGTTTGGGCATCTAAATGAGGATTGCTTCGAGCAAGGCACTGTGCAGGAAGACAGGAACAAAAGCAAAACCAGACGTGAACTCTGCCCTGGGTTCTGGTAGGGGTGAGAAGGTATGTTCACAAGTAGCCATGAAATCATGTCAAATATGGTGAGTGGTACCTTTGACATTCATGACTTTATAACATATTTTTAACCCAGTGCCTCCCGGCACTTCACAGCTCTGTTTGATGGACTTTTACAGCTGGAATTGAGGGGAGCAGAGGTCACATTTCCCCGCTGCTGCTCAGGCTGCTGACTGTACTGCCATAGCCTTCTCGGCCCTAGCCTCTCTCTCTCCAGCCGACCTCACGGGCATCTCCCATAGTAAATGCTCAATAAACATTTGCACAGGGAATGAGCCAGACATGCTGTTTGCTGGATGAGTTTTAGGCAGGAGTCCCTCTCCATTTAAGACTTGCTTTACCTCCTGACCTTAATTCACAACTTGAGCTGCCTCGAAATCCCTCTATGGAAATAAGAAGTGTAAATAGCATTCCCTCTACCTAGACGGGCAAATCAAATTTCTCCATATTCAACTACATCTCAGAGTCTCAAGGCTTCCTCTTGGGTGCTACAAATTGGCCGATTCCAGACCATGGACCATGGACATCAGACACTTTCTGTGGAAAAAAAATTGGTTATGAAAGGTGGAGATGGTTACCACCAAGTCCACTTGTAAATTTCTCCCTCCTCTCCTTCTCTCTCCCTTCCTTTACCTGACTGCAACTGGAGTCTCAGAGAGCCAGTGATCCATGCTGAGACAGAGTCTGTGGCTTATGGACCACGACTGCTCCTACAGCATGGAAGTGAGCATTCATTACAATAAACCCTGGGCTCAGATCGTTGCTGGAGAGTGAAGCAGGCCAGGCTAGCCCTGTTCTGAGAGGCTGACTAATAATCCCTGACCTACACAAATGCAACAGCCACCAAGGCAATCCTGGGAGAAATATCACAGGGGAGCCCTGGGGTATGAGTCTTCATATGCTCCAGCAGGGACTTTAAGAAAAAAGTTCCAGGACTTAAAAGCATTGGTTTTTGCTCCTTTATTTTTTGCATAAAAATAACCTAACATTGGAGTAAAAGAAATAGGAAGTACATCAATTTTTAATAAATACAAGCCACAAAATAAATTTAATAAATTATAAATGATAAAATTATTGAAAAATTAAATATTAAACATTCCCACATAAAAATGTAGAACAATTATTAATTAGGGACTTTTTCAGAGTAATCCTTGCACTTTAAGTGCTTTTAGCTTTTTAAAACATGCAGTGTTGTAGACCCGGAGAGAGTGTTGCCGCTGAGTTTCTGTGGTTAGTTGCACGAGGGAGGATACTGTTGGGCATTTCTCCGCAGAGTGAGTAGTATGGGGTGAGCCCAATGTAGCTAGGGAAGGGAGGAAATTATGGGACCAGCAGTGTGGTTTTCTGGCTTACATACACACAAAAAGGTTAAAAATCCCACTTTTCCTGTTTGGATTTCTAAATACTGGGAAGAGAAACCATGTTTTGACCCACCATTTTACAGAGCCAATGACAAATCCAGAGAAACCTGAAAGACCCAGATATGGCTGGTTGTTTTCAAGGAAGTGTTAGGTAAATTCTAAGGCCAAGTATTACTATTTTGGGACTTGGTCTGAAAAATGTGTTTGTGTAGCAGGCCACCAACCAGCTCCCAAGTCGTGCCACAGAGACTTGTTATTAGGCTTGGCCTATCTTTTTATTTATTTGTTTGTTTGTTTTGGTTTTTCAAGATAGGGTTTCTCTGTGGCCTGGCTTATCTTATGTGTGTTTCTGGCTGGCTCTTACACCTTAACCTGCTTCTCCTCACCTACGTTTGGGGTTTTTAAGCACTCTTTCCTTCTGTATGTCTGACTCCATCTGGCTGACTGGCGGCTGCCTAGCTAGCCCAGGGTGTCTCCCTCTCTCTCTTCCTTGTTCTCTCCTCCCCTCTCGTTCTCCTCCCCCCTACTATTTCATTGTCTCTGCCCACCAGCCCAACCTATCCCTCCTCTGCCTACCTATTGAGAGGTCAGCTTTTTATTAGACCAATCAGGTGCCTTAGGCAGGCAAGGTGAAATAGATGCAACACATCTTACATAATTAAACAAATGCAGTGTAAACAGATGTGACACTATGTAACCTTTACATAGTTAAAGTCATATTCCACAACACCTGGGTGTTAAGAGCAAAGAGGGAACCAAGGAAGAGGGGTTATACATCTGGCTGCCACTCCTTAGATTGCTATAGTGTCTTCTGTCTTTACTTTCAAATTTGCATGGTTAGTCTGGTACCTCTGTCATCTTTCCCCTCACCCTACAGTGGGAAAATATAAGACTTAATCTATGGTGTGGGTTGTAGCGTCACTTCAGGCCCCAGTTGATGCCATCGAGGTTTGATGAGGCCCCTTAAGACGTTTGATGAGGCTGGTGTTAGTTGTCAATGTGTACTTCGTAGGCCTCCTGCAGGGAGGAGCCTGTGGACCAGCTCTCTGTCTGATGCAGCTGGCAGAGCCGTGAGCTGATGGATGCTTTCATGGTTTCGGCATGGGTCTCAACTGTGGAGACCATGTCACCCACCACCAGTACCACATTCCTTCCAGGAAGTCCACCAAGACACTGACAGGAAACCTCCATTCTAGAGCACCTCACGAAGTAGGGCATAGCTTGGCTGAGCCTCTGCTGTCAACCAGTTTCCCATGATCCATGTTTTCGTGCCCACGCCCATTGCCTTCGTATTACTCTCTAAGAAATACCAGTTAGTGATTGCTTCTGCCTTCTGAAGAGGCAGCCTGATGACAGTTGGTTCTGAGAAGACTGAGAAATCAGGTGGTGAGAAGTCAGAGTGCCGAAACGGAATCACTTGCTTTCTGGCTGGCAATTAGCACCTGTTTCCTGGTGACAGGTAGAGCACGAACAGCCTCCACGTCATGTGACCCCATTGCTAAAACTTCTCACCAGCTGTGAATAGGAATGGTACATTGGTACAAGGGAACAAACCAGTAAAGTAAACTGTAGAGCACCTTAAACCCAGAAGGATGCAGCTGTGCAGACACTGGGACTGGAAGGTTTATTGCTAAGTGTCACAGATAGTCCGCCATAAGAACGTGAATAGTTAATTGGAATCACAGGCAACCGAGAGCCAGAGATGAAAACTTGTGGGCCCAAAATTAGTTTGCATTCTCAACTATACAGCACATAAAGCCAGGGCCAACCTCAAAATTTTAAATCAGAGTAGCTAAAATAACCAAGACAGGACTGCTAACCTAAGGTCAGATCCCTGTGTAGGAAAAGCGGGAAGTGAATACATTGAATATGAACATCTGAATGGATAACCCTAAAGGTGTGGTTATATTGTCTGCATTCTAACAAATAAAGCTCGCCTGAAGATCAGAGTGCAAAGCTAGCCAGAGCCATAGAGGCCAGGAAGTGGTGGAGCACACCTTTAATCCCAACACTCGGGAGACGGAAGCAGATGGATCCCTATGAGTTCAAGGTCACCCTGGGCTACATGACAGTGAATCAGTCTAAAAGAGAAACAGAAACCACACCGTTGATCCCAGAACTTGGGATGTCACACCCTTAATCCCAGCACTGGAGAGGAATATAAGGCAGGAGGAGACAGGGAGCAGTCTAGGAGTCTGAGGTTTGGTGGAGACAGATGCAGTTGGATTCAGTCTGAGGATTCATGGAGACAGGATCACCCTTTCAGTCTGAGGATTCATAGAGACAGGATCACCCTTTCAGTCTGAGGATTCATGGAGACAGATGCAGTTGGATTCAGTCTGAGGATTCATGGAGACAGGATCACCCTTTCAGTCTGAGGCAGAGGTGAATTGCTGCTGACTGGCTGCTTTGTGTCTCTGATCTTCAGCTTTGACCTCCAATATCTGTCTCTGGGTTTTTATTATTTGCGCTGCAAAAAGGCTCGTGGAAAGGTCTCACAGGAGAACACCATCACAGACTTTGGAAGTTTTGCAGCAAAGCCTGTTCTCTTGGAGAATTATGCCCCCTCCAAAATACAACTCTTAGCATGTCAACTGGACCCCATTAGAAGCAAACTAAGCGGCATCGGAGGGTCAGTAAAATCTAGACTCAGTGTTGGAGAATGGTGGCTGTGGGCTCCATGTGGCCTGCCACGGTCCTCCTCATTCACTCACAAGAGGGGATGCAATTGTTCCCTACTTCCCTCTGAGGAAGGAAGAGCCACAGAAATCCCGAAATTGCTGTTCTGGACACACACAAAGTAAGCCAAGCAGCCCAAAGGGTGGGCCATGATGTACACTCAATGACCAAGCCCCCCCTCCCCCCCCAACAAGTCACTCACTTGTCAGCTGTGTTATGAGCCACTCCAGCTGCAGGGGCGGCCTCACGTGACATCACACCCTTTGCAGGGCAGCTCTCACTTGGTGACTGGGTCGGGGTACAGAGAGCATGTCAACACGCCACAGAATACTCTGAGGACCATGTTCACTGCAAAGCGCTCTCTGGGTTGTCTGGGCTTAGGTAGGTCCGCATCGCAGCTCAGCTCCAAGCTCTGCCTAGCCCTGCTTCCTCATCTTCTTCCCCTTCTTCATGATTGTTTTAATATTCTGGACCATAGGCCATGGGCTTTGATGGGCAGTGGATGTTCAGAAGATAATGTAACCGTTGGCGGGGTACCGGCCAGTCTCAGCGGTACACCAGAAGCACAGGTGGCTGTTGATTCGTGTGTCTTGCTTCCCTGCCAAAGTGCTCTGCCCTCCTTTGACTACAATTCCGAGGTACTCCCTGTGCTTCCTGCGAAGCCTGGCATAGAATCCACACGTAGAAAACAAACCCACTTGTCAAAGGACTCAATTTTTAAAAAGTCAAAGGACTAAAGAAATCAAGATTTACATCCCAGATAGTTCTCAGACTCTGGGCCACTAGAAAGAATGGCACCAGCAAATACCACAGAGACCAAGAGGAACCGAATTCCAGGAATTGCGTGTGCATTTGTTAAAATTCTGGTTCCTCCCCCCCCCCCAGCGCTTGGAAATGCGCATGCACCACAGGCTGGCAGTGTGACTGGATCATGAAGGTGCTGACTTTATCAGTGCTTTGCTGAGTTCAGAGATTAACGGGCTCTTATCGGGTAGAGCCTACCTAGAGAATGTAGTTGCCAGGAACATGCCTTTAAAGAGTTGATCTTGTCCCTGGCCCCTTCCTCTCTCCCTCTTTACCTCCAAGTGCCAGGACAGAAGCAGCCCCCTTACCTCCATACCGCCCTGCCACCTCTCAGGACCCAGGGGGTGGAGCCAGCTGACCTCAGTCTGAAACTATGAGCCAAAAGGACATTGCCCTCTAAAAATTGTTTTTCTTGGCATTTTATCACAACAGAAAAACTAACACAATGAGATTATTTTTTACTACCTCACATATAAATACTAGCGACAGACTCTTCCATGCTTAATCCAGTGGCCCTGTAATGGAGGGCCATTTGGAGGTTTTGGATGGGCTGATAGCTTCCTTCCTCTGGGTGAGAAAGGCGGCCGCTTATTTGGAATCGTATGCCCGTTTTTCTTTTTCTTTTTTTAAGGAAGAAATGTTGTATAGAATAGTTTATGTAGTAGCAAATAGCCCTAAATCTCAGTGACTTAAAACAAACGTAAGTGCATGGCTTGCTTGCGTTCCAAGTCGCACACAGATTGTCGGATTCACAGATGAATCCAGAACAAGCGAGGCTCTGCTCTTGGAACTGCAAGATTTGTTGTGGACAAAGGCAAGGCTGACCCTGCCGTTGAGTCCGCTGCCCTCTCTACCATTTCCTTGCCTGAACCCAAAGGGGGGGCCCTCACAGGGTCCCTGTGTACCTACATGTAAAGGGAACCAGACATCGGGGAACACGAGCAAAGCCTTCTAAAACAGCCTCGGTAGATGCCGCGAGCCGTTGGTATCTTCTTCCCCAGAATCTTGCGATCCCAGTCAAACAAACCCTGTCCAGGTGGAATCGATCAGCACCGTCTGAGCCAAACAAACGCCTGTGCCTTCGAGTGAGGGGGCTGGGACACTGTCCGCCGTCTGCCCCGAAAGGACTTGGTTAGCTGTCCCCTTTGTGTCCATCAAACAGGTCCTTCATCGGCGATTTCCCTCAAATACAGAAATAATGGCTTCCGCGGGTTAGCTCCTTAGACGCCGGCAGCTCCTTAATCACGGTGAGGGGTTAAGGCAAACCGCTCCTGCAGTGGATGCTGCTAAGGATTTGCTTTCAACCTCAGAGGGTTTTGGAGGAATAAATGATAAACTGTGGACACATAAGGAACGCTCCAGTTTGCTAGGTGACCAAATCATAATTGACTTGGAAAGATGCCTATCCTTTCTTCCCGCAGAGCTGATGAGGGGCAGCTGAGGTTAGAAGAGCCCTCTAGTTTACCCCTTCCCGCCTTTCTGTCAACCCATCTCCTCTTCTCATAAAGTAAAGCAAGGCAACTAGCATTGCCAGTGCCCTTTTTGCTGCGGTTTTGGCTGTCAGATGTTTGCAATTTTGTGGCAGCATCAGGGGCGCTAGGTGAACGGTTGGGAGGGCACAGGAGAATTGCAGCAGATGGTTGAAATTCCGGAAAACTGCCCCGGCTAAGTCAGCCTCAACTAGAAATTGCTCTATTTCTGGGTGAATAGAAACCTGTAAGTTTCTCACCTATAGGTCCTTTGAAAGAAAAAAAAAAGTGGAGAATTGAAGGAGGGACCCAAAGTCTGGTTACAGACTGAGTCCTAACTATCCAACAGGGAGGCTGTGTGTGTGTGTGTGTGTGTGTGTGTGTGTGTGTGTGTGTGTGTGTGTGTGACATATGGCAATCTGAAACAGTTAAACATATGAAGAATGTTTTTCATTCACAGATGGCAAAAAAGGGCATTTTTTTCCCATATAACATATTCCCAGCTTTTGGAGCCAGCAGTATCAAGGGAGGGTAACAAATTCAGTCTGTGCCCTCGAAGACTCCAGTTTACGTTTGAAGGTTTGCTTCAGCTAAAAGATGAGTAAAACCGTAGTTATTTCAGACGGCTCCCTGTTGGCTACTGGGGTCTGGGCCACTGGATATGTCAACAGGCTATATGAAAAAGTCCAGTTTGTAACATTTGTTTCAGATGGGCCCGCCTGTCTAAGACAGCGGAAAGACACAATTTATTTTGGACTAAATGCTTCCCTTGACACATAGCTAGTATCTGTTGCCACAGTTTTTTCATGAGGGCTTTTGGGGCCAGAGTGAGAATGGAAACAGGTTTCTGATGGAAAAATACGATGTCCCTTTCTGCAGTGACTAGAGCCTTGCCCAATAGGTTCTCCCACTACTACGTGAACAGACCAGGAGAGAGTACCCAGGCAAAGCATCACTGCTCAGCATGACTGGCAAAGACAATTACTTCATTGGGGGCTTCTGATAGCAGAAAGGGAGAGTTAATTAAATCTCATTGTAAAATTAAGTAGCATAACTACACATTTTAGAACCAATGCAATTATGCCTTATCATGAAGCACTGTAAATCTTTGCTGCTGTGATGCATTATTAGAAATTGACATAGGAATCCAGAACTCAAGGGATGTGAGGGATGGCAGAGAGGCATATTCATTCTGTGAGATGAAAACGAAATGTGGCAGACCAAGTCCTACAACGAGCTTCCCAATCCGTTGACTTACTTTGAATAAAACTGAAGTCTACAACAGGTAAAAATAGCAAATGGTTAAAGCGTCTGGTAAGTCACCATGTTGGATGTAAGCACACATGTGCCAGCAACTCCGACGGCCAGGTTTGTTTTTAGAGCCAAAGCCACGGGCAGTTCTCAGGTGGTGTGGCAGAAAAGGTCATGGTGTGGTAAAGGGAACACCAGCATGTGGCAAAAGGTCTGAAGTCAAACAATACAGGTGCCCCTGAAGAGGTCCCGGAAGAGACCTTTTAGAAAAGTTCAGAACAGAACTTTTAGAAAGCTCTTATGCGAAGACTCGGGAGAATTCTGACCTCCCAAGTTCTATGGGCTTTCACACCACGCCAAGAATCCCACTCTCCCTTGTTTCTCTGAATTTTGAACTTCTTTCCTTAAATTATGCTTCTGTGCTGTTTGGAACCCCCATCTTGGACTGTAGCCTAGAAATTCTTCCTCGGCAGCAGCTGGGGCAACTGTAGGCTGCTCTTGTTCATTTCTCTGCTGTCGCACTCAGGGCTCTATCAGGGCCCTCTTGACGAAGAGCATGTTGAACGGAACCAATAGGATGTGTACCTATCAGAAAGAAGCTTGAGAAACCTGGCCGCACAATTATGAAAGGCCTTGAGTGTCTGCAACGGACAAGCTGGGGTCTCAGGAGCATCTAGAGATGTTCAAATCTAATGGTGGGTGAGCAGTCTCCAGGCCTGCTAAAGTAGATTGCCAGTTAATGTCCAAAGGCAAGACAAACCCATAATGTCCTAGCTTGAAGACCGTATGCCCAAAGTCAGTCAGTTGGGGTAGTGAGATTCACAGATTCGGCTTCCTGCCTTTCTTATTCTATTCACATCTTCAAGTGATTGGATAAGGGCCACTGGCATGAAGGAAGGCAACCGGCTGTACTCAGCCCATCAGTTTAAAAGAGGATCCCATTCAGAAACACCCTGACAGACACACACACTAATGCTTGCCCAGATATCTGGACTGGTGGCCCAGTCAAGTTGACACACATAATTAACAAACTGGCCCATGCTATCTGCTGTCCAATGGCTGTAGATTTCCATGTCAAATATTTTGTGTTTGGTCCTTCTGAAAGCTGTCTCCATTATTTAGGGTGACAGATCATCAGTTTGTGTTCATTCTGCTCTCTTGTGGCTGATAGTGGAGACCTGGTAGTAGTTGCATTAATTTGAAGGTCATTGCCGAGTTACCTATTGCGAGGGGTCGTCCTGAGCAGCAGCAAGCGAGAGGCCTAATCTTGCAGCCACCCCGCTGGGATTTGGTGGCCACCACTTGGACTCTTGTAGGGAGAAGTCCTTTCTGTGTGGCTGTCATTGCTTTATCTCACTGAGAACCTGGCATGTGCTTGGCTTCGTGCTTCTTTCTCTACGAAGCATTTGCTCGTGTCATTTGTCTGTTTTTATACTTTGTTAGCCTTTTTCTCTTTTCTAGAAGCTCTTTAAATAGAGCAACTAGCGCTGTATGGGAGCTGCAATCCTTTCTCTTTTCGGGAAATCCCCCCCCCCACGCTGCTTTCACATGGAGAGGGCGCACATTTTTTAATATGGTCAGATATATCCATCTTTTCCTTATGGATTCAGAATCCTTAGGAACAGATTTTTCCTTAGGCTTATTGCTCCATTTAAGACACTGACCTTGTAATACAGTGACAAGCACAGCTCCAATTCAATTCTCTATCACATGATACTCAGTTGTCTCAACACCCTGTCCAAAATTCCTGTTTCTTGTCATATACTACATACCATGTGTATCCGATTCGTTTCCTGTATTTCCATGTTCTTCCAATGGCCTATTTGTATGGCGCCCCTACAGAGTCTGAATCTTGAGAGTTTTTAGTAATACCTGCTAAAGATCGCCTCTAACCCCCTGGTCCTTTCCATTGTCCTTCAGAAATTTCCAGGTTATTTCACCTGTTTTTCTATTTAAACTTTGAAATCAGCTTGTTTAGGGCTAGACTATGCTTGCTGGAACTTTCATCTGGATCATGTGGAATTCATAATGAAGAGAGACCTGCCACATCTATTCTGATCTTGGCGAAGAACACGTTGGGATGTCCCAGTTGCCAAAGGTCCAGGCAGGGTGGGTCAAATGATTTCTGACCACAGTCCTGTAGAATAGGCATTGAGTTCTCTCAGACAGGTTTGGGCTATTTTCTTTGAATGTTGCATATCCCAGAAAGACAGCTGGAAACAGCTCAATGTTTTCTTTGGAGTTTTGTTAATGGCATGGTTAACAATGTAAAGTTTATATATACATATGTATATATGAATTATATATATATATATATTCTCAACTCAGTATTCTGAATGACACTTCCATGTAGCTCAGCAAAGCCATTTCACTACTTTAGATATGATTGACTGTATGCAAAAAAAAAATCTGAACTGACCAATTTTGGTTCTTTCTTTCCATTTTCTGTCACCCCTCAGCATGACACCTCCTTACTGTCCCTGAAGCCTACTTCAGCTAACAAGACTAACTTAATGACCTACGGGGTCCTTTCATCACAACCTGGTCCTGGGAAGCAGTCGTTCACACTTTTAATCCTTCTGCCAGGGAGGGGCAGGCGTGCTGATTTTAAAAGAATTGCGAGCACCTGGGAGCAATTAGAACAGGCAGGGAGCGAAGCCTGCCAGGTGCCTGAAACATTACCAGGCAGAGCTGCAGACTCCAGGCCCCTAATTCCAGGTCTGAGAGGGCCATGCAGGCCTCAGGCGATACTTTCGTCTCTTCCTTCCCTCACTCAGAGGAGAGTCCCAAGACAGGACGAGGGATTTCATTGTGACCACAAATGAATGGGATGCTATCCAGAGCGCATCCTTTCCCCTTATCTGCTGAGGCTTGGCAGCGAGCGCCTGGGATCCGAGTCGCTGCACAGGCCGGGAACCGTGTGCTTAGGAGAAAACTATGAAGTACACTGCCCGCAACTCCTCTCATAGCACGTGCAAAGCAATCAGCCTTAACTTCTGAGCCACAACAGGGCGGCTGCTTCTCCCTTTGCATTTCCTGATTTGCCCTTAGACAGAATTCCGTGTGCTTGTTTAGAATTCAGCCCGTTTGACCTCCTTCCTGGGATACAGACGGTTCATATCTGCCTTTCTCAATATTAGTGGACAACACCCACACCATATTGTACCATATTGTGCCCTATAAAGTTCACATCATTCTGATTTAGTGATATAATCTCTTTGGCCCTGCTTTTCAACATTTTAAAGAGCAGGGGGAGCACCATTTAGAGCTGGGTTCTTTCTGGCTCCATTTGAAGAGTCTGAGTCCCCAGCTCTTCAGAGCCCACCTTCTGGGAGGCCCCCCAGCCCTGCTCCAAACCTGCCGAGAATCCCTTGATGTGCCCCAGGCTCCGTTCTCATGGCTCCCACCTTGGAATGGAAACTCTGTGCCAGTCTACAAATGCTGCCTTGAACACTTGAAAAACCCAGCGCTCGCCTCAGGTGTAACATGAGTCTTTGGAGCCAACGTGAAAGGAATTTGTTAGTGAAGCTCCTGAATGCGAGGCGCTGAGAGTCCATCACACTCCATTACTGGGCGCCGCTGCCGAGTGACTGCTTCAAGCACACCGCAGTGCGTGATGTGGAAGGGCCCTGGTTTCCTCAGTCATTGCTCCTTTTCCTCTCGGCTTCCGAACTTCAAGGGACCTCTCAATGAGACTTGGGATGGCAAGCGAGGCTGTGATTGTGACAGCGGGAGAGCAGGCTAGCCAGATTCATCTCTACGCTTCACGTTTTTTTCACAGAGTTTACCTTTCGTTACGCTTGGCTCCATGAACACCGCTAATCAGGTATGAAATAGTTCTAGAAGTCAATTCTTACATGGCACCGGTGGGTTTCCTACTAAAGCCCGAGTCTGAGCCTCGCTTTTCTCTGGGGTACCATTTGCAGTGCAGGGACTTAATGGGGACACAGCACGGATGAGCATGGGAAGAGGTAGGAGGGCGGGTTGTTGACAGCTGTCTGCCAGCCCTTCCGTCTCTGCCTTGGTCCTTGGTTCCCCTTCAGTGGGTCCCCCCCAAAGTCAACTTCTCTGCAAGCATCCTGAAGTCATGCTCAATGACAACGGCTCCCCCTTTCATAGCATGGCCGTCTCCACAAGGCACCGAGCTAGGGTCCTTCCAGTCTGCCTAGGGTTATGGTGCAGGCACACTTCACTCTGGGAAAGCAGCGCTCCAGGCTCAGACTTTGCAGAGAATTTTCAATCAGCCTGCTTCCTGCGGGCCTTGCTGGGAGTCAGAGCCTCACAGCCACGCCTGCATCTCATCCGTGCTCACAAGGGCTTCCTTTCAGGGTCTGCAGCCCAGGCAGCGTGTTCTAGGCCGAGGAGTTAAGGAGAGAGGACAATACATGTTTGACCTCACTCAAATCCATGACTCCTACACCTTCAAGAGATTGAAGTAGCCTTGGGGCTTTTGCTGTTGATGGTTTCAGGTGTACATGCTTGTTGGTGACAGAGTAATGATTAGATACGAATCTACAAGGTTTATGGAGGAAGTTACAGTGGCTAACACTTCAATCTGCTGAAATGTTTTGCTTTATTGATGTGTAATAAACATATTGGCTCATAAGGTATGCTTTATATTTCAAGACGCGTATATGAAGTATAGTGATCAAATGAGAACAATTGGTACTTTCATCTCCTCGACGTTGTTCATTTGGACTCTTCAAGCTTCTCTCTTCTGGTTATTTATATAACATGCAGACATATAACTGACTGAGCTGTGAACCTACCCTGGCTGCGCTATACAAAACTAGAATGTGTTCCTTCTATGGACTACGTTTGGGTACCCATCATCCAATCTCCCTCTAGTCTCCATTCCTCCCACTATTCTGCATGCAGATCAGTTTTTTCACTCTTACACATGAGAGAGAACATGCGGCGTTTGTCTTTCTGCGCCTAACTTAGTTCACTGTTGTGGTATACTGTTCTAGCTATATAAAGACGCACTGTGTTTGTTTATGCTGTGGTGTATTACTTTAACTATATAAAAAGATGCATTACATTTGTTTGTTTCAGAACATTACTTTAACTGTGTAAAGGTGTGCTGCTTTTATTTATGCTGCATTTGTTTAACAGTGTAAAGATGTGTGTTTAATTGTGTAGAGACGTGTTTCATCTGTTTCACCTTGCCTGCCTACTGTACCTGATTGGTCTAATAAAGAGCTGCACAGCCAATAGCTAGGCAGGAGAAAGGATAGGCGGGCTGAGAGAGTAAATGGGAGGAGAAACCCAGGCTTTGGAAGAATAGAAGAATGAGAGGAGGAGAGCAAGGGATAAGCCTGGGGCAAGAGCTTAGGCAGCTGCCACCCAGACAGAAGCAGAAGTAGTGACAGAAAGGCACACGGAAGGAAAGAAAGTAAGAAGCCCTGAGGTAAAAGTCGGATAAAGAGAAACAGAGTAACTTAAGTTAAAAAGGCGATCCAGAAATGAGCCTAAGCTAGGCTGAGAATCTATAGCGACTAAGTCTTGGTGTGGTGATTTGGGAGCTGGGTCCCAAAGGAAAAATCCGGGTACAGCTCCCTTCCCATGACATCCTCTAGTCCCGCCCGGCTTCCCGCAGATTGCAGAGTTTCCATCTTTGTGTTTCTCATGCTGCAGTAATATGTGCACATACCTATGCTTTCTCTGTCCCTTTATCTACTAGTGTAAGCTCAGGCTTTGGGGGGACAAAAGCCAGGATCACAGTCTCTCTTTTCACCCTGCTCCAAGGGGAGACAAAAGCCAGGATCACAGTTTCTCTTTTCACCCTGCTCCAAAGTGTTCTCTCTCTCTGGTATGCATCTTAAAGTGAGTACATATAGAATGAATTGGCTAATATTCTGAGAGTAACTGTTGTTTCACCATTTTAAAAAAGATAGCTTCCTAGCCTCTGCCTGCTTGCTAAAGGGCGAGACACTGAAGATCTGAGTGAGGAGCCCGGGAGAACTCTGAATCTGAACACTAATTTCAGGGTTGTAGACACGTTAGTGTCTGTGCTTTCTCCGTCCTCACACCCTAGTTGAAGCCGAGGACGGCAGACTGCCTGCAAGGCCGTCTCTCCACGACCAACTTCAGGGTTCTCCTTACCACGGTCTGTTTTGTCTCCAATACTCTTGGTCTTCTTGGCATACTCAGGGAGCAGAATGTATATATTAACAAAACCATTTTTAAAAGACTGAGCGTGGTTCTCAGTACGATTTTGCTACCATTCTTTTTTCTAACACATCTTTTGAAAATAGTTTCTCTTTAATTTTTCCCATTTAGAATCCAATTATTTTGTTTGATACGAGAATTAATTTTAAAACACATACTTTTATATTCTTATTTTTCTCAGGCATATGGTCATTCATTTATACCTTTCCTTTTATTTGTTTTTTTTTTTTGTTTTGTTTTGGTTTTGGTTTTTCAAGACAGGGTTTCTCTGTATTGTTTTGGAGGCTATTGGTCCAGCCCAGCCTCGAACTCACAGAGATCCGGCTGCCTCTGCCTCCCGAGTGCAGGGATTAAAGGCGTGCGCCACCACCGCCCGGCTATACCTTTCCTTTTAATTACAAGTCTCTTTCATATATTTTGGGGGTCAAAAATTCTTGTTATAATGAAAATATATATTTTAATTGTACACATTAGAAATACAAAACTGCTTAAAATACTTAAAAAGACCTGTGCTAAGTAATATAAAAATGTTATTTTGAAATTTATAAAGGCAATCCCCCTAAATATCAGCATTCAATGATCTAAAAGCCACACATACAAACTTCTAGACTTGTGCATACACTCCCAAGTGACAGCTTATTTATGGAGCCGAGAAGACAATGGTGACTAGAGAGAACAAAACAAAGTTAACGCTCTGAACTTCCACAGACAGTACTGCTAAGTGGTTAGTACTTCTCAGCCAGCCACACAGAGCACAGACGTTGCTAACTCCATCTGCACAAAGAAAAACAAAGGCCCAGAAGGAGGAGGCAGCTTACCCAAGGCTGTCTTTATATTTAGCAACACAGCTTGACCTAGAATCCAAATGCGAAATTCTCTACAGCCCCGTGTTTTCACACTGAGTCCTAATGGTGGTCAATTCCAGGCCTGCAGCTTGGCAGTACTGGCATTTACACTTACTTACCTTGTGTTGCTTTCTTTTCATGTGCTTATAAAAATCCATGCCAAGGGCTTATCTCGAAGACACAAAATGGAAGAATGCAGCCAGCTATGCGCTCTGAAGCATATTCTCTCCATTTCACACATTGAAACCAGACTGGCTATAAGCGATCCTGTTGGAGAGACTCTGATTGGATCATGCCATCTTTCAAGACATGATCCAGGTCTTCAAGCAAGAGCTAAACTATTTTTGCAATCCATTGAGTGGTGACAGGAGTTCACTTCACACTGCCACAAATGTCCCAAGAGACCTCACAAAAGCGTGCAGCTTGGTGACATGTGGGAAAGCGCAACATTCTACCCACAAAGCAAAAGTTGTAGGCCACACTAATAAACCCTGTGTGTACGCCAGTGGGATGGAGCTAGGCAGGAGGGCAAGGGTGAGTCTTCACACAGAGGATGGATGTGTGAGCCTAGAAATAGTCAGAGATGCTGCCTTTAGGCAGCCAGTCACAATGGAGTCTCTTGTGACAGCCAGATAAGCAGCTAGCAGTACAAACGTCTCTATCCGGAATCCAGGCATTTTAATTTTAAAATTGATTTTTTTTTTTTGCAAACGCTACTCATTTGTTAACACTTTTGGTTCCTTGAGCCTCATCTCATCTCTATCTTAGGAAAGAAAATAACTTCTAGTTTCGCCTAATTTTCTTGAGTATTTAAGCTTTTGCATAAAATGCGTAGCAAACTATGTAAGGCTTGCATAGCTAATGCCTTAAAAAGTGGCCTGGAATGTTTCTCCTTCATTTAAACCACCCAACAGACAGACAAAAGCTCTCAGGTGACTGGGTATAAACCAAGTACTGTAAGTCTTTAGAAACCTCTATATGCTGAGTTCTGATCCTGAAAACTAAAGAGAAATTCTTTTAAAGACGGTCATAGAAATAGAGCAAGGCCTAACCAATCTGGTATTAATGCTTGACCAACAACTCATCCCCTTCCAAACAAGCTACTTCGGGAGAAGCGCAGCCTGGTCTCAATACACTTACTTTCAAAGACACAAAGAAGAAAGCAAACACTTTAATAAAACTAGAAAGTTCCAGGTGAACATTTTAGTTACAACTTTAAGTAGAATTCAGTGCTTTGCTGTGACTGTCTCTGTTACTCCAGAGGCATTTCTGGGACACACTCAGAATATCCCAGAAGGTTCTCAGGTTCCAGGCCTGGGCATGCTCCTTCTTAATGAGTGTATCCTCAGGCAGTGGCTTCTTGCTTGATCTCACCACACTTTATTTCTTAACTTATAAAAATTAAGACAACAAGTCTCATGTCTCCAAGCATGTAATGTTTGAAAGTTTCCCCCACGCTCTGAAAGTTGGTATAGAACAGCTCATATCTGAAATGCTCCATCTTTACAACAGTGTAGTTTCCGTACGCCACACTTCTCTGTGGCACCGTAGAGGATTTCGACACATTGGGCATTAAATAATTTGGTCACTTGAGCAGGCCTGCAACCACTAATACGGCTGTGAACATTTGCTTCCATAGGGAAAAAAAATGAGTTGATTTGTAATCAAATTCAGCCCACCCCACCAACTTTGTGAACTACAGCCCACTTTCTTCCTAGAATGTGAAAGGAGTCATCAATACATGGACTTTTAAAAAGCAAGGTCAGTCTTTGCATCTTTAGCACCATAAACAGTGAAAGGGTAGTACGTTTATTAGAACTAGATGGAAATGAAGCACATACTGTATAATGAAGGGGTGAGGGAAAGAGCCGTCTGACGTGATGATAACCCCTGACCTGCGGAGATCCTGCTCAGGGCTATCGCCCACTGGAGAAGGAAGCCGGGGCTTGAGGTGGCTCCGTGCAGAGGCAAAGGGCAATCCTGCTTCCCCGTGATGCGGGCTGCACACGTGTGTGAGCATGTATATATATATATGTGTGTGTGTGTGTGTGACGTTAAGTGAAGAGACAGTATAGGTCAGATTTGGATGATGGCTACAACTTTATGACATTGCAGTAAGATCCCTTAAAATTCTAAAACGTCTTTTAAAAAAGAAACCAAGAACTTCTTTGTCATCACCCCGAGTTCCCTAAACAAAACTTTGTTTTATGTATTGTATCATCATGTCGCAGCTCAAGCATGTTTCAAATGGGAAGTAATGCAAGAAAGAAAATCAGTATGTTGTGAATACACTAGTGTGTTTCTTCACTCAGGTGCCTTCTGAACAGAATTAGGCTCTAATGGCACCAAACATGCGTGCTGGTTTCACGGGGGAAAGGCAAGATGTCAGTTTTAATTCCACGTTGCTATATCCTTAAACAATGCATCAAGCATGGAAATGTTGAAAATATCTTTCCTTCTGTCGGATTTCACTTTAGTCAATCTAAATTTGGCACCATTGCTTTCTGAAATATTTTTAATTGTTGAGCAGTTGGTGATTTTAATAATTTGGGGTAGAGGATAGGAGAGAAAGTAATCAGAATTTAAAACACAATGGCAAAAAAGTTAATTTAAGTGGATGTTTCACTTAAAAAACAAAAACAAAAACTAAACCACATAGTGATGTCAGGTGATTGAACAGTTAATGGAGATGGTGGGACTTGTCCTGGTGTGTCGTGGAGATCTCTGGGGTCAGTTAAACAAGCTTGTCAATTTTCCATCAGACTGATTTTTCTCACTGGCCTGAAAGCCTTGTCTTGTTTCGCCTTATTTCCTCGAGGCTCTTAGCACTGCAGACACCTTCGTGCTCCTGTGTCCCTCCTGGCGGCCAGTGGATTTGGTCCCCAGAGGATAATCTAAGTCTAGTGCTGTACGGACAATTTGGTGTTTGCATTTGTCATCTTTCTCTGCTGGAATGAGGGGCCTTTGAAGAGCGATTGTGGATGTCTGCAGCTGTCTTCCAGTTTTCATTTTTCCACCCTGATATCTGCTTAGAGCAAAGGTCTAAGCTCAGCAGCTAGGTTGCTCCTCCTAAGACAAGTTGCTAAACACAATTACGAGGAAATGTAGCACTGGTCTTTAGGAGGCAATGGTCTTCATGGCACCTGCAAGGGTTCAAGCCCTGAGCCAGGCAGCCCCCTCCTCCTGCCTTGAGGCTCAGTTCCCTCATACTGGGTCCTTTTCTCTTCCTTTCTTTTTTCTTTTTTCTTTTTCTTTTTTTTTTTTTTGTGTGTTCTTTTAGTTCCAAAAATGAAAAATCTTTTCTACTCCAAAAAGAAGAAGAAAAAAAAGTTCCTTAAAATGACTTTTAGTCTTATGACTTCCTTTAGAATTTTTTGGACCGCTTTTAAGAAAAACACCACATTTACATAAGCAGACTCAATTATAGCCTCCCTTGCTGTCCTCACACGTGCCTGGTTACTTCTCGTTTAGATAGGAAGCCGCAGAAACACACAGAGTGCATTTCTGTTTTCCTCAACTTTCAAATGTTGTCTTCCCATACATCATCTCTGCCGTCCCTTCATCCATTGCCACGAATCAGGGAGACTGGGCATGTCCACCCCACCCTTTCTGAACAGATGGCACCCATGTGTCCTGCCTGCCTAAGGCTCACACTGCGGCGGCAAGTATAGCATTGGGCCCCCAGGCGCTCCACCCTGTTCCTCAGCCTGTGCCCCACCCGCTTGCATGCCACAGCTGGGAAGAGCCTGCCGCCAAACACTACAGGCCCCATCGCATGCATTTCCTGGCCATTTTTTTCCTCCCAGAAAATGGAAATGTTTTCTGCACCCTCAAGACTACAATTACTCCGTCACATTAATATTTATCTTTTCTTTGGAGAAAGCCTCCTCATTTTCAGACTCCTGACAGATAGCACAGTGAACAAATGAACCCTGTGCTCCCCTACCTGCTAACTTATTAGTTATTTTAATATTAATAATACTCAGGGTTAGTCTTTAGAGGAGGCAAAACTTAGGTGCTCCTGATGTCTGAAATGATACTTTTACTTCTTTGTGTAATTTGCCCCCAGTGAAAGTGCAAACCATCCTATAGAATCAGGAGACGCTAATTGAAATTTAATATGTGCTAGTCTTTGTAGTTTTAGACACAATTGGTAATTTAAAAAATGTATTGAACCCTAGTGCCAGGAGGCCCTCCCTGAGCTCTTCTCACGTACCCTTCTTCGCTTAACTGTTCCTTACAAACACCACCAGCAGGTTATTATTCTCCTCATTGTACAGATTGGAAGACTGAGGTTTCAGCGGACGAATACTATGTGTAAAGTTAACGGTGGGATCAGGGTTTTGAGCCCGGTCACGATGGCCTCACTTGACTCTGGCTCTGAGAAGCACTTTGCTTGCCCATGGGAGACTGTAGCTGAGCCAGGGAGAGAACGCCAAAGGGAAAACTGGGAACTGTAGGAAGGAAAGGGAGGGAAGGCCCTGCTTTACCTGTCACCAGAGGAGGCGACACAGAGAGGACGCCCCATCCTGGGTCTGATGGATGCTGGACAGCAGTTCTGGAGAATGGCATGGGGGCTTCTGAACATTCTAGAGAGAGACGACCTGCGGGGAAGATCAGGAGAGCATAAAAACTCGTGGTGTGATTGGGGATTACAGCAGGTTTGGTGTAGTTGAAACAAACAACCACCCACATTGAAAAGATGCTGATAAATGTCCAATTACCAAGAACCCAGGGGTTCTGTGCCTGGGCTTTTTGTTGCTATTTGTTTGTCTTTATTCTATTTATTTACTTATTTATTAGAACACAAAAGGACCATACAACATTTTAAAATAGGTGGGTATGGTTAGGTTTTGGTAAGCAGCGGTATGGTGCAGAAGGAAGGACGGCATTCACCAGACTGTTAAAACGGAAGAAAACGGAAGCAACATCGGTTGCTTGTGTTCCAGAACATACTGCCCCCATCCCGCCAAATTAGCTTGAAACTCAAATCGTTGTCTTGTGATTCTGTGGATCAGGACGCCAGGCGCACTTAGCTAATTGTCGCTGACTCAAAGGTTCCCACCGGTTAAATCAAGGTTGTCCTTCAGGGGTGCAGTCACCTTAAGGTTCGACTCCCGAGTTTCTCCCCCGGAAGCCAACTCAACAGGGCTCAGACACTCGTGGCTATTGTCAGATCCCAGGTGCCTGCTGGTTGTTCGCTAAGACATCAGCTTCTTGTCACTTGCGACCCTTTCTGGGGTCACCCATACGGCGGCTGGCTTTCCTCGGATGGATACACAGGAGACACAAGAGAAGGCGTGTGGGCTGAATAAACGCGGTAGCCTTAAAGAGGCTAAAAGGCAGGAGCCAACAAGGAGGGAGTCTAAATCAGAACTGCGGTCCCCTGCCTTTTAGCACAAGCTGTCTTCTAGAAGAGAGTTCAGTGACTCAGGTTTAGCCTACTCAAGAGGACGGGGTGAGCACCGAATATGAGTTCCAGGAGGCAGGATTCTTGGCAGTCATCTTAGGGCTTGCTTACCACGCTGGCCTTGTAGCTGCCAGTAGAACCCAAGGTACTGGTGGCAACTGATAGTTTAAAGTATGGATTTGGAGCCGGGTGTGCTATCCCAGCACTCAGTAGGCAGAGGCAGGCAGATCTCTGTGAGTTCAAGGCCAGCCTGGTCTACAGAGTAAGTTCGGGACATCCTGGTCTATATAGAGAGACCCTGTCTCAAAGCAAACAAGCAAGCAAACAATATGAATTTGGAGTCTAGAACAATGGCTCTGTAGTTAAGGGCATGATCTGCAATTGCAGATGACCTGGGTTCAGTTCTTAGCCACCCACATACCAGTCCACAACCATCAAAACACTTGCGCACGGAAAAGTAAACATCTTTTAATAAGACAAAATGTAAGTTTGAAATGAAAAAGGAAATTTGCGACAAACTATCCTCTTGCATAAAGCAATTGTTTTTAGAAAGCTCCACGATAGTCATGGAGCATGCCTTAAGTGGCTTCCACTTTATGCAGTCAATATCTATCCCCCTGTAGGCATTAGACACCATTAGGTCCTTTGAATACCATTCCTGTGTTTCAATTCTATTTCTTAATGGGATTCAGCCTCCCACGCCTTGTGATATTAAGGCTTTTGTAATAGTGTGAGAAGGTAAGGCTGCAGACTTCCGTGTCCTCCTGCAGTGCAGAATGGCCAGAGGAAGGCCAGGGTTTGGGACAAAGCAGCCCACTATATACACACAGGATGTTCTGGACAAGACAGGGCAGCTCTCAGATGGAAATCTTACAGTGCCCCTGCCATGCACAAGCTGATCCAAGCAGAATGCCGGTGACGCCAAATGGACTAGGATGGGAACCCTAGCACACAGCTGCTTTCATTCAAGGAAACCCAGAAGCCCTTGCTCTATAAGACACATAGTTGGTTTTTGTAGTTTAAGGTATATTCACACACTTAAGGGAGAAAGATGTCTAGGCAAAGGGGTGCATCTACCAAGGCAAGGGTGCAGGTCTCTCAAGGGAGTTATACACAATCAAATGTCTTAACAAGGGCCACATGTACAGTACTGATAGTCTCTGAGTTACACTGTTCAGAGGTTTTCAGATAACCTTGAATTAAAAAAAAATCATTTGGCAGTGATAGAGTTCATGGTAAATATATTATCAATATGGACATTTTCTACTTTTCTTTACTCAAGATAGATTATTAAAGAATAAAATCTTCATTTGAAGTGTTTAAATGGAATTAGCTGAGACAGGGGTATAACGCCTAGATGTCATAGACTATCAAACAGAAGCTCCATGTCAGGGGCCAGTTCCCTCTCTTGAAGTTGTTGGCCAGGGAAGAGAACTTCCCATCGATCACCCCTCAAAATACAGGCTCTCAGGACTGGAGAGATGGCTCAGCGGTTAAGAGCACTGACTGTTCTTCCAGAGGTCCTGAGTTCAATTCCTGGCAACCACATGGTGGCTCACAACCACCTTGAATGAGATCTGGTGCCCTCTGCTGGCATGCAGGCAGAAGACTGTATATATAATTAATAAAAAAGTATTAAAAAATAAGGCTCTTGACATTGTTTTTGTTTACCCATCAGAACTTGAAAGTAAGGTCCTATCACTGAAGATGACATCTACTTGAATGTGAAGCACAGGAAGAAATCAAGCTGGTACCAACATGGAAGCCTCCTCCCTACTGGTTAGCTTTTGTGGGGCTTTAAGGGGCATTCAGGTTGCTAAGGGAGACAAGTCACCAAGTGAGAGCTACAATAACAATCAGCCTATCAAGGCACGCCTACTGTTGCTATAGTGCCATAATATTATGGGAGTAGCCAACTACTTTATGTTTGGATTTAAGGTCCATTCCACAAAACAGAATTCAGGTCTACTTCTGTAGGCCAGCTCAAGAATTCATGGCTGAAGAAGCCCTAGGCCTTAGGGAAGGACCTGCTTCTCTTGGCTTGTTAAATAAACACAATATCAAACTGCCCTCCAAATATGTGTCTCTATACTGGTAGTTTGGCGCAGCTCTCAAGCATCATCAGACATACTTCTTCCACGGTAATTGTGGCTAACAAAGATACTCAGAACGTGTCAGGATATAGAAAATAAGAGACTGTGGAGTGCTTGGCTTCTAATGGGACATATGTGTCAATTCTCTTTTCCCAAAGCTCCTGGGTTGTCACGGGAGAAGGCTCAGGAAGGGTGTCAGAGCCAGTGCCTCCAGAGAACTGCTACAGCATTTTCCACACATGATAGGGCACATAAGAACCCAACGGCTGTGGCTGCGTACACAAGATCTGTACAAGATCAGGACAGTGAAAATTCCAGCATGGATGAAGCAGCTGAGGAGATACTGACGGTTGGTGGCCACTGGGGTGGGAGGGTCAGTTTTCTTTAAGGATGTGGGCCCTGATAGGTTGGCTACCCTTCAGTGGATGGGCCTACTCCCATGCACATACCGACTGCATTAAATGGACTTAGTGAGTTAAGAACAAAATTATACATGAAGTTAGGAGAAAAAAAAAAGTGTAGGATGGGATGAGTTGGGGGGGGAGCAGATTTGATCAAAGCACACTGTACCGCTGTATAAAATTATCAAGCAATAAATTTTTTAAAATAGTTTCATTTAAAGTGCTCAAGATCCAAAATAATAAGGACAGCAGCTCAAAGTTTGTTGAAATGAGATTTTACGTAAATCCAGATAATTAAGATGACTCAGTAGTTTTCCTGAAATCTCCAGACAGTTGCTTCATTTATCCTCTTGGGGTGTATGTGAATAACTGAATTCTCATGGGACCTACTGAAGAGTCCCCAGTGTCTCTGAGAAGCAGCGAGTACCTCTTACTTTGGTGTAGAATCAAGTTCATTACCTAAGAAACGATGAAAGCACAGCAGCCCTCGGATAATTAAATGCCCCCCCCCTGTCAACACCCACTGTGATACGTTAACACACAAGAAGCTACAGTGCATTACAACTTTGGAGAGAAATTTGTGTCTAAATCTGTAATGACATTTTGTTTGTGTTGTAACAAATAAAGCTTGCCCAAAGAACAGAGTTCAGAGCTAAAAACCACTGGAGGATTAATGGCACATACCTCTAATTCCAGGACTTGGGATCCCATACCTTTAATCCCAGCACTAAGGGTATAGAGACAGTAGTGATATGGCTGGGGGAAGAGAGGAATATGAGGCAGGAGAAGACAGGAGAGCAGTGCAGTCTAAGGCAGTCTAGGCAATCTAGGCAGTCAGAGGACTAAGGATGAGGACAGGATCACCGCTTTAGTCTGAGCGTTGGCAGAGGTAAGAATTCTGTCTTGTGGCTGGCTCCTTTACTTCTCTGACCTTTCAGCACTTACCCCAATAATGACTCTGGGTTTTTAGTAGTAAGACCAAAGACAATCATGCTATGTAAATCTGCGCACAGTCAGGCTTTGGAAGAAAATATTATCAGAGCTGGGGAAATACCACTCTTGGATTCAACTCTTCCACGCTGCTAACTTATCTAGTATCCTGCCAAGCTGTCCTTGGTTTCCTACCCAAGACGGTTGTGCTGTTTGCCATAAATGGGGCCGTGACTTCCCTACTGAAGCAGGAGCCCTCTCAGTGGAAGCCTTGGGACTATACTCATTCCACAATTCCAAAGAACCTTCTAGAGGGATGGCCTGGCTTCTTGATCTTGTTCTAGTCTGGTCTTTCTTCGCCCGGCTTGACTTGTAACATGCTAATAATGGGTGGTGACATCTTAGGGTCGGTCTTCTTGAGACACTGGTGTCTCATAATATGCCAGCCAGCAGTTGAAACTGGTGCCATGCTAATCTCTGCTGTGTTTGAAATCCTGCACTGACCTCCCGGTGTCGTGATCATGTCTTAGACTCTGAAAGCCATTGTACTTTTATTTTCCCTGGCATACAAGACCAGTATTAGTATACTGATATTTTAAACGAAGGGACATTCATTTCTCATCTAAGATTCACGCACATTTGGCGACAAGACAGTAACATATTTTCTGTTCCGAGGAAGCTGGTGAGAATGAATTTTCAGTACCTCTCCTGTCTTCATCAGTTAGTTCAGCAGCAGAAGCCACCTAGCACATGGATTCCAAAGAAACTCGGAGCCTCACATCTTTCTTCCCTGCGCCCTGTCCCGGGGAGGCTGTTTTTCCTCTCCCCTGACCCATCTTCCCGATCTTCACTCAACCCCGTAGCATCAAAGCGTCCACCTTGAGGCCTGGAGGTGCTGGGTTCCAGTAAGTCAGGGGTTTTAGTGTTTCCCCAGAGTGCTCTCTCAGTTCTTTCCTCTAATTGACACCGAGGTCTTCCCCAGTGACTTTAAATCCCCCGCAGCCCTTTCAAGTCTGCCTGTTTATTCTCTGTCATCCACTATGCCCTATGGCTGGCAGGAGGGGTCAGACTCCTCTTTGCTCCCTGCTGCTACTCCTTGATTGTAACCACCCCTCTTCCCTTCTTTGCAAGGCACTTCCATTGTGAAGGAAACCTCTCTCCTGGCCTGTATCACCCTGCTCATTTCCCACTGCTCGCTCACCTGACCCGTGGGATCCCGCACGCCTGTCTCTTCAATTGTCTTCTTATCCAGAGCAGACTCCTCCACTTGTCTTTTCAAAAGTGCATGCTTTTTGAGGTGCTCTTGACAGTCTAATACCTGTGTGGTTTTCTTTATGATGCCAGTCACAAGCCCCCGAGCCCATAGACACTGCTGGGCACAGAACTTCCACATCAACCACCACTAATGCCATTAAGACTACTCCAGTGCTATGACTGCGTCTGCTAGGACCACTAAAGTACATGGCTCACCACCATCATCTGCGTTATTCAGATCAGAGCCCATGACGGTCTTGTGTTAAGCATTTCAAATAGTGACTTTTCTAATTTTCACAACCCTGCACAGTATTATCTTCATTATTATCTGCATATTAAACATCACGGTTGGGATTCAGAAAGATTTACTACTTGGAACTATTAGCAAGCACCTATATGAGTTTTAGAAGCGTTCCCAATCAGTTGGCAATTGCCTTATGGGAGCTTGTACCTTATCTATCTTTGGCACTCTTGACCCTAGAACCATGGTTCACACCCATAGCGTGGTTAGTTGTCATCAATGAAGGTGACTTGTTATACTCATATTTCTTTGAAGGTCAATCATGAAGCAGGATTGTACCCAATGCTGGAGATACAGTGATAACTGACTCTCCATAATTTTTGCTGACGTAATGAGGAGAGATAATTACACATTCAATTACAACCAGGCATGCTTATATTTTGGAGACCAGGACAAGAGTACAAATAAAGGCCCACATACCATATGCCTAAGTGCTTAAAGCTAATAAGCTGTCAAACAAAATATGTTCTGTTTTCCTTCCTTGACAATCATATTTCACAGAGACAAAAATTGAAAAATGTGAGTAAAATTTTGGCCTTTCTATGACTTTAAGCTGGCAAAATGACAGGAATGACTGAATTAATTGTTATTGCATATGTCTGGGTATTCTGCTGAAAGAGCTTGGGATGAGTAAGAAAATAAAGGCATGCATAATTCATAAACCATCATAGATTCCATAACTTTTTCACTCTAACCAAGTCACTAGTTTAATATAATTACATGTTCATATAATGATATATTACTGAGCTTGATATCTCAAGGGTTAAAATATTAAGATAAAGTTACATTTAAATTTTGGCAATTTCTGAATTTATTTTCATGAGAATTGAAACTACAGCTCAAAATAAAAATAGATTAAATTGTCTGATATTTTCACAAACATTTGTTTTTTAGTAAAATTTAAGGGACAGGCAAGGAGGACAAATTATTGTCAAAGGGTATAGTATTTCAGTTTTGCACAATGAGAAGTTTCTAGAGACTTATTGCACAACTAGGTACATTTAGTAACGCTACTATGGTGCAGTTATAAACACTTACAAATTATTAAGACAGTAGATTTTAGGCCGGGCGTTGGTGGCGCACGCCTTTAATCCCAGCACTCGGGAGGCAGAGGCAGGGGGATCTCTGTGAGTTCGAGGCCAGCCAGCCTGGTCTACAGAGCGAGTTCCAGGACAGCCTCCAAAACAATACAGAGAAACCCTGTCTCAAAAAACCAAAAAAAAAAAAAAAAAAAAAAAAAAGACAGTAGATTTGCAAACCTGGGAGCCTGGGTTTGTACCTCTAAAAACCTATGCAAAAGCTAGAGACAGGAGGATCATGGGAGCTCAATGTACAGTCAACCTAGCTCAATCAACGACTCCAAGGTTCACTTACAGACCCTATCTCAAAAGACAAGGTGGAGAGTGATTGGGAACAAAATTCATCATTAACCTCCGGCCTCTACACATATGTGCACACACGTGTACATGAACCCACATGCACATAAACCATAAATCACACATGCGCAAAGAGTTTGAAAACCAAAAAGTATGTATTCGCTTTAAAAATATTCAAGATGAAATTGTAAGATGAAAAAGTGAAATACAAGCTAAAAAAATTTAAATATCGGAAATTTAAAGACAAAATATTGACACAAAGCCTAGATACTGCGAAGAATATCACCAAGCGTGCAGGTGACATGCTGACACATGCGAATACACACATTGCAAACAGTGCCTCCGGCAACTGTGAGTCGCGCTTTGACTGCCATGCTAATGCGGGAGTGCTTTTGAATCCCCAACTGCATTCAAATAAATGGACACTTGGCACCGCTGGGATATGGTGTTTTGATACCCATTGCATTCATGCTTTGTGAGAGGAAGAATTTGACAAGTTAATTAATTTGTCTTTCTCTGCCTAAGTGGTTCTGCTGATGAAATTGTCCCTCTTCTAAGTGGAGTCTGCCTCCAGCATCTCCTATCATAGAGTGTGATATTTCATAGACTTTCAGGGCATTTGGATGTGGTCATCATTTTTAAAGTTTACTTTAGGAACGAAAACAAGAAGTGTAACAAGTGTTTCCTTGGGATTTAGACAGGTCTCTCAGGGCATGGGGTTTAACCACGTGCTAACCCTGACTTTAAGGAACACGGTAGGGTAAGAAGAGAGGAGACATGGGAAGGGTTCCGAGGGGAGAATTGATACAATTATAAAAAAATTCAAGTAAATAAAAAGTGCAAAAGGGCCTACCTAAACTCTAGGTAAACGAGCATTAGCATCCATCCCGTAGTTTCTCCATTCCTGTTTATAGAGCTCCTCCTCCGTGGGGTCTCCTCCTCCTTGGGGTCTGTTCCCTAGGGTTTCAAAGCTCCTCAATGACACCCTGTGGTGGCAGCCTCTCTTGTTAAGGTCACCAGCTCCATTCTGTTTCTTTCCCTTCCCTTGCTTTTTCTCTGCTGTGGAATTCCTGTTACATCTGGTGCACAGTTTGTACTTCAGCTGTGATCTGATTTCTTGTAAGTAGTGGAATAAATTCCTCTTCCCCGGGAGTAGGAGACCTGAGCAGAGCTATCCTTAAATTACTGTATGTTTCATTGTCCTTTTTGGATCCAACATCTTTTTCTCCCAGAAGATCAATTCTAAAGACTTAAGTAGGAAAGATAATTGGACACGGATGTGGTAGACTTTAGCATCTCCAAAACGTTCGTTATGAATGTGTCACAATTGTGAATTTGTTCAGTCCAATATGAACACTCTTTCCTTCAGTTAGCTAATTCTACTCTATCAACCAAATCCTCCATTAATTCTGGTCTTATTGTAGTCTACTTTTCTAAGGTAATAATATTTAGAAATATTTAAACCAGGAATAATAGTACACATCAAAAGCTTGCCACTCATGAAGTCTAGGCAGGAGAATCAGTAGCGAGTTCAAGGTCAGCCACAGATTAGTGAGTCCAAAGCCAGACTGGGTAGCATGGAGCCCTATCTCACAAAAGTAAGGGGTAGGAGAGGTGGTTAAGTAGTTGGATCTTTAGCAAACCTTTGCATCACATGTAACATGTTTTATAAAGTTGGGTACTATGTAAAGAACCCCACTTTAGATGCTAGTGACCTTTCCTGAAAGCAATTAGGGACTGTTCGAAACACCTCGCTAAGGAAGGCAAGAAAACTAAAATCCTTATAAAAGATAATGAAAGTTAATTTCAATAGACACTTTTCAAAATTAAATAGTTGAGACACCTTACATTTTTCTCATAATTCTAAAATAATTAGATCACAATGTGGATTAATTTCTTGTCACGTTTAATTTTTTATACAAAAGCAGTTGCTCAGTTACACGCACACACAAACATGTACAGAAACACACAGATATATAGGCACGTGCACAGACCCTCCACACACACTCCCTGAGTGGAGTGAAGACTTACAGGCAATAATGTTGCCTTAAGAGAAGCAGCAGCTGGCAAAAAGTTATCAGTGTTACTCCTCATTTTGTCCTTGCATCACTTTTTAAAGAGGTAAAGATTACTCCCTCCAGAATTAGAACTATAGACAACATGGCATGGGGTTTGTATACTTGTTTCTAATTTTCTAATGAGACTAGGGTCATGATATAATTACATAGTTAAGAAAGAAATCCTTACATTAACCCCTGATGTAATGGCTCAGACTGTCAGAAGAAATCTCATTTTCAAAATCCTAACGTGGAAACAGGTGTGCATATTGTATCCTACACAGAGGGCTATTGCTTCAGGGTACTTTGGTTGCTGATCTTTGACTCCAGGGTCAGAAAGATCTAGATTTCTGATCCAATATCCTTCATTCATTCATTCTCCAGGTGATGTCAAGCAAGTACCTTCTGCCCTGTGACCCTGGTCTCCTCGTCTGTCATTAGAGTCTGCAAAGTCAAAATAAGAGAGTGCAGGGAGGGCAGCGAACACAGGTCCCATAGGCACATTTTAGAAAGCACATTGAAGGAGCCATCTTGATTGTTCAAAACATCAGATTGTACTGTACAGTTGCTATGGAGTGGAGACTTACAGGCAATAATGTTGCCTTAAGAGAAGCAACAGCTGGCAAAAAGTCATCTAAATCAAAGTGGGGACTACCTGACTCTTGTTCCAGGAATTAGGTGAGCTTCGAACTCTCAGCCAGATGGTCACTCTTCTGTATTGGAGCATCTCCCAACACCAGACCCTGGGACGAGTGTGGCAGTAGGAAGCTGTGAGGATGCAGGAGGGACCTGCTGCTGGGAATGCTGGGGGAGGAAATAATGGCCAGTTTGAATTCATCAGGAAACAGCTGGAAAGGCCAGCTCCAAGCGGTGAGCAGGATCTTCTCAGGGTAACCAGCCTCATCATCCATGTTCTAAAATACTCCCCAAACAGCTGAAGTGGAGGCGATCTTGGGGTGGAGCCAGAAATCTATATCCCTTGAGCTTAAATCAGGAGAAGGTTCTCCCCCAAATCCACATTCATCACTCTCCCTGCTCCCCCCACGCTAATCCACTTTGCTTTCCCACCCTACCGCTTGGTCTGACCATGTGACATTGTCTGCCCGTGCAAGGCGGGAGAGCACAGGAGAGCACAGGAGAGCACAGGCTTTAGTACCGGGCTTCGTGGATTAGACTCCAGTCTCTGCCTTTCAATAGCATTTGGCCAGTTATTCGATCTGTTAATTCTCCATGTACTCATCACAAGAAGGGACAAGACGGTATTACTTATCTAATTATTAATCATTGAGTATTTAAGTTGGATCACAGATTTCTCTATAAACTTTCAAGAAAGAACTATGTGGGGGGGGGAATTTCAGGCAGGGTGCTGAAAATCAAGGAATCAGCTGGGAGTAAAACCAGCCCCTGGTTGTCCTTCAGGAAGAGGGAACAGATACCAGCTACTGTAGGGTGGTCATGTGGTGGGAGACAAAGGTACTAACTTGCTTCTGGAGAGTGTAAAGCCTGGAAAAACCACCCAGAGGATGACAAGTCGGCTGCCATGAGAAGAAACTAGAATAGTGTCTGCCTGTCCATATAGTCCTGATCTCCTGCTGAGCCCTGTTAAGTCTAAGTCCTCCAGGACAAAGGCTGTTTGCTGTTCTCTATCCTCAGAAGTCAAGCACCAATCCTTGCTCAAAGAGACCCAGAGCCAATTACCAACACTCTCTGTCCCCCTGCCCTCTGTCCTTAATGCCACTCTGAAACAATCAAAATGGTGTATTAGCCCTTGAGGGGTTCCTGTTCCGTGTAGGCCGGGCAGGATTATGTTTTTGCAGAAGATCCTTTAGGGGAACCATAGTTATGAATCATCATGCAATATGCCTCTATATTGGAGAATGTTCTTCTTGGGGGTGCCATAGTTCAAGGATGAGTTTTTGATAGTGGGTTGAGACTGTGGTAGGTTTTAACAGACAGATCAGTCTACATGAGATAAGCCGGAAAGTGGATGGGTTTGTACCATGGTGACCGAGGTTGATGATTTCAGCACTAGTCTTTGGTTGCTACACACTTTATCCAAAGGCTTTGCTTTCTAACGTTTATGACTCTGTTTACACGGCAGAATCCCTCAGTTCAGCCCGCTTGCTCCCGTTCTAGCCTGCACTCCCTGACTCAATGAATTCGTTCACTGCTTCCTGTCCTGCTGAATCTTGTACACCTTCTGGAAGATCCTTCTACTGACATCACCTCAAATGTCCCATGGCCTCTCTTCACACTTCCACGAGGCTCTTTCCCAAAAGCAAAGTGACCACTACATCTTCTATGACATCCACTTACCTGGCTCACTTGCCAGAACAAGGGGCTGATCGAGTCCAGGAGGTAACCCTGTACTACCTATACCTAGTACATTGTGGACACTCAGTGAATTCTTGTAAAATTTGTTGATTCCCAATATCCCTGAAGCTCTGATACATTGCAAGCAAGAGCCTGTCCTTTTCATAGAAGTCAACAGTAGTTTTAGAAGAAAATACTTCTGTTTTGTTAGCTCCTTATTAAACATTAGCTTCCAAATCTTCAACTCTTTGTGTTCTGTTCTTATCCAAAACCCTATCCTCATTTTAGCTTTGAACATATACTTGATACTTTGTAAAAGTTAATAATAATGCATTTCTATTTCATGCATTTGCTGAGAGAGAGAGAGAGAGAGAGAGAGAGAGAGGAGAGAGCGAGAGAGAGCGAGAGAGAGAGGAGAGAGAGAGAGAGAGAGAGAGAGAGAGAGAGAGAGAGCGAGAGAGAGAGAGAGAGAGAGAGAGAGAGAGAGAGAGAGAGAGAGAGAGAGAGAGAGAGAGAGAGAGAGGAGAGAGGAGCTCTGTGGGTATTTATAATATTTGACTCACTCCAGAATGATTCTGGGATTTTGTTGGGTCAGCCATCTGGCCTCCTGTACTACAGGCGGTCTGGTGTCTGATTGCAGTATCTCCCAACCTTCTATCTCCTTATTTAATTGGGTGACAGCTTTGCTTTGGTGGTCAAATCCAGACCCCAACCTGCTTGACCCTTCCTGTTGTGGAAGCCAATCCTGAAACGGTTGCCTTGGACATCACCAAGGGAGTGTTTGCATGCCAGAGGTGGAGGACGGAGAGGGGGAGAAAGAGGGAAAGGGGGAGATCCCAGCTGTATGACTGTCAGGGGCTTTTGGTGGGGGAAGCTGACAGAGTCAGGAGGTGAGAGGAGGACCAGCTGCTTAGCAGCTATTTATAAGACTGTCATATGGGAAAGTGTGTCTGGCCAGCAGAAGCAGAGGGGGGTGGCGGACTAAACTGGCTCCTTATTTAGCTTGATGACACACACGAAGCCAAACTGTGAGAACCCACTCCGTGTAGAGACACCTGGTCAGATCTGCCTCCGCCAGACTGGGAAGAACATTGACATTTCTCAATGAATTGAAAAATGCACTGCAAATGGATTTGTGGCAAGAACAATCGAGTTTTCCTATCTTCTTTCCCACCCCCACTAAATCTCTTGGACCCCCGCACCCAATAAGCTGGCATCACCCCAGCCCCTGCACACCGTTGGCCAAGTAGGCTTGATGAGGCAAGAACCAGGCATGGAGGCTGTCTTCTCAAACTGGGCAGGAGCAGTCAACAGCTGCAATTTGTGTGTGTGTGTGTGTGTGTGTGTGTGTGTGTGTGTGTGTGTAACCAGCTAAGCAGCAAGAAACAGTGTCTCATGATCTCCTGCAGTGAGAGGTTAATAACATGGTGCATGGTGCATTTGGGGTCCGTTTGGGGACCAATAGTATTTAATGTGTTTATTATTGATTTGCAGAAACCGGTGGATACTAAGTTAGTGAAGGCTGTCGAGGGCACTAAGTTATTTCACTTAGTAAACACCATGGAGATTTGTGGAGAATTCAAGATGGATTTTCCATGGAGTTACAGAAATTAGAAATGAAAATGTCTTGTAAGAAGATTGTACTGTGTCCCAACAGGCCAGCATAGAATTGTTGTCGATATTTCCTCGACTTTAATTCAACCTCAATTTTTAAATGCCTTCAATGTGTTCACCTTCCCCTGGGAATAAGGGAGTTCTGACTCATCCTTAATATCTCTCTAAATTCCTCCTATTGCACCTCATGGTTATGTCATAGGCATAAGAAAAGTGTGTGTGTGTGTGCCATTTTCTGTACAACACCACGAAGTCAGACAACATCCTCCTAACTAGTCCTTCTCTGAAGCAATACATTGGTCTTTTCTTAAGTTTCTTCTTCATTATAGATTCTTTCTAGTCCCTGGGTCCTAGTGGCTGTTTCTTAGGTCTCCTTTTAGGTTTCATCACTCAACTGATTCCCAGTCCTGAGTGATTGTCCTTGAAAGGGCTCATCTCTGATTCCGGAGGGAAGAGGGGAGGGGTAGTTATGAAAAAATATATATATTCACACAAATAGTTCTTTGAATGTTTGGCCGACCCAGTAGCCCATGGTTGAAGATCAAAGGTTTAACAGTTGTTTTCCTAGTAAGTATGTTGAAGATGCATTTCTCACTTGTCAACAAAGCTGGCTGCCAGCACCCAGAGTCCCCAGTGTGTACCTGTGTTCCACTTACTATCCTCCAGTAAACTCATCAGCCCTTGCAGCTCCCAGAACACAGACTTCTGGGTTCCATGGATGTTTAAATATTCCTGAACCTGCCTGAGGATGGAGTGACTTCGTAAGAGGGGGCTCTCTTTGAATAGGCATAAAATGGAAAATGTAGTTGAGACTTCTTATCCTCTGTTTTTGACTGAAACAGGAACATGAAAAACTGTCTTGAGAATGAGATGTTCCGTGTTTGCCTGAGGTAGCAGAGAAGGCCCCCGATGTGCTGCTCCATCTTCAGCCCATTTTCTTTTCTCCTGTTGCTACTACCTTCTCATTTGTGATCCTTCAGCCACTGTGTGTTAGTTACCCTTTGACCTCCTTACAGAAGGGCAGAAGGAGAAAAGGAAGGGAACAAATGTCCCCTTCCAACCGTGGAGAGCGTTAGCAGAGCTGTGTGGCATGCCTGTTCCAGCAGGCTGGCCTTTTACTTAGATGTCTCCCTGCATCAAGTGCTCTTAATTGCAAGGAAGCCTGGTTCTCCTCACCCAAAATAGCAGACTTGAGGAATCAGGACCACAGAGCCAGAGGAACCATACAAGCTGCTTAGATTAACTCCTTCATTCCTGGATGTGGGACCAGAGATACACATGGGTCTGCATGCATAAAACACCTCATCCTTGAGTGGGAAGGTCAAGAAAAATACGTAGCAGATGCAAAATAAGGAATGATCACTTTTTTCATCATTTAAGTTGATGGCAAGAGGAGGCTCTCAGTTTGTTATCAAAAATAATGTCTTCTCCCCCCAGAGCATGACTCCCCATCCCACGTGGACGTTTAGGAGAGGTTTAGGGGAAGAATAGGATTTTTGCCCATCCAAGCAGCACTGGAATTCACTGTGTGACCAACAATGATAGCCAGATGATTCTCATAAGAAAAATGAATAGCATTCAAAAGTCCTTGTCAAGAGTATACTTATTTATGGATTAGGGCAAGAAAATGAGTAGTTTCTTATCTTTTGGAGTATTTCCAACCTACATTTTAAATCTATGCAGGGCACGGCGATGTGCAGTGTGGGATGTCACCACCCGTGGCCCTATGGGAGAGAGGCCTTTGTTCTCTGGGAACTGGAGAGGAAGTGGTGACCAATAGTTGTCATTCACCACCTCCCCAGAAACGAGGCTAAGGCCGGACAGCATTGCTTTCCTCCAAGCCACACCCACTCCTGGAAGCAGGCATTGGCTGACTACTTTATTCCCAACTAGTTTTATCCTGAGATCATGCCTGGGTAAGCTTCCTAACCTTCCTTCTCAGAGACTGCACCCTGGGGACTCTGCCATGGGATAGAAATACACACTAGACATACAGAGGGAAGCTCAGAGAAAATCCCTTCATTCCAACACTTGCCATATCTTATCCTCTAGTTATGACTCACTTTCCCCCAGGCAGAGTCCACCCACATAGCCCAAGCACATCCCCAAAACTATATGCCCAGGTTACCCCCCGGGAGATGCTACCCCGAATCATTACGTCTTGGGTGGTGGGGTCCAGGCAAGGGAGCTTTGAAACTTCTCAGGGGATTCAGAAGCCTGGCCTGTCAGGATCCTGGGGGAAAGATCTAGTCTTTCTTGAGTCATTGTTTCACCTCTCACACCTTAGACAACACCTGGGATACATGAAGTAACATATCAAAAAAGTTGAATGAATGAATCAGTTTTCTGTGGTCATAGGAATAGTTCACACCCTGGAACTCTGGTCCCTTTGCCTTTGACACCAGCATTGCTGGAGGCATCTTACAGACACACGCAAGAAAAACAAAAACAACTGTCTTAGCAGTATCTTAATTATCACTCTTTTGGCAATTGCTCATTTAGCCTCTTAAAGTTCCTCTTAGTGATGACGACAAAGATAAAACCACCGAAACCTGCACACTAATGGGCTCTCTTAATAATCTCACCACCAAAGTCTTGCACACAGTCTCCCCTGCCACCCTGCCCTTCAGAGGCCTCTGTGCGGGGAAAGATGATGGATTCGTATATTAGGCTCTGGCTGTAATGAACACATCCATTATAAAAGCAATAGTAACTGCACCGGGAATTATGTGCTTGGTGAAAACATCCCCAGTGCCTTGTAAACCCCTCAGCCTTCTGGCGGCCCCCCTGTGGGCCTATTTACTGCTGCTACTATGCAAGGTAGCTACTGTCTAATTATACACAACTGGCTCGGTTAATCCTGTACAGTAATAATTAAAAACAATTCATATTTTTTCTCTTACTCCTCTTTATTAACTTTAAACTTTTAAAAGCTTCAGAGGTTCCCTACAGAATCAAAAAGCTTATTAAAATATCAAGACGGGTGAGCCTTTTTAAGTGCATATTATTACATTTGTTTTTGTTAACATGACAAGGCCCAGAAGAAACTCGGGCAGAGCCGTGCAGATCAAAACAAAGGCATTGTGAGAGAGTCTGGATCGCCTGTACAATGTCACCCAGGCTTGTGAAGAAAACAGCGGGCTCCAAGGAGCTTCCCTGGGCCGCAGCCCAGATGGGAAGGGCAATGGCAAGGGAGATGGAGGGCAGCTGGGGATTCATTCAACCCTGACTGCTTGGAGCCTGTGGCCTTCCAGCTACCCTCAGGGAGATCCACCTGGGCTCTGGGATTTGGGGTTACCTTGGTTACAGGGCCTGTGGAGCCTGGCGTCAGCTGCAGCCTGTAAGGCACTATCAGAGAGGGAGGAGCAGGAAAGTACAGGCATTCCTCCAGGCTCTGGGCTTCTGGAAGACTCAGAGAACACCAAGTGAAGGAGGAATGCTTGCCTTGTAGGGAAATGCAATTGTAAATCTCGCTTACATAAAGGACACAGACATGTGACTTACATGCGACTTACATACATGAGACTTACTTACATGAGGACATCCTTCGGCAGACCACACGTGTCAGAGCAGGCCCAGTCACTGGGCTGTGGGCCTCTGGCCGCCCACCATACTTTAAGCCTCCCCACGCTTTTTGAAATTCCTTTTTTTTTTTTCTTCATTGCTCCTCTTTGTAAACCTGGGAGTTGGGACTGAGTTGTTCACGGTTTGTCTGGGCTGCTGACTTTCCCGAGGGGGCTTCATGTGCTAAAGGCGCTCAGGTCAGACCAGATAAAATTTCCCACTCAGTCCCAAAGTGGATCTTTGTAGTTCCCTGATCAAGAAAGGAATCCTGTGTTCTTCCACGGAACATCACAGCAATAAACTCATGGTTGAAAGCTGGAGAAAGAGAAGAGTCCCTGGCTTCCCCATCCTGACTAATGAGTACTAAGTAATTTTAATTGGTCTCAAGAAGCCAAGGAGAGTGTAAATCCATGTAGGCCACGCAGAGGCAATTACTATGCCGAGCAAAAAGTTACATATTAAGCGCCGCTGGGGTCAAGAGCTGGGCTAGGTGTTTTACAAATATGTAATCTCCTACTTGAGCTGGGGAACTATCCGTTACTCTAATTCAAGTCCCTGGCACAGAGACCACATTTAGTACATACTTATTAAACGGATTAACTCGTTTATAATCCCCATAGTGACCTCACATGAACATTAATATTCCCGTTTAGCAGGTATGGAAAGGGAAGAGGGGAGACCTGTCCAAGTTCTCTCTGCAAGCATTTTCTCCTTGACTTGGGGGGACCGCACTGTCCTGAGCTCTGTGACACCCACCCCGACCCTCCTAGTTATTTTTTTTTAGAGAGAGTGCCTATCTCTCTGCACTTACTGCCTTGCTTATCCCATTGAATCCCATAGCAGCAATCATTGACAACACTCCCATATATAGTCCAGCCCAGAACTTTCTCTCACTCCAGGCTCGTACATCCAACTGCTGTCCGGCATCTCTCCCATCTCTTTGGACTTCTAGTGGAGATTTCGGCCTCAGCGTGTTGAAAATTAAACTCTTGCTATTTCAGCATCAAGCCCCTCAGCTTCATTTTGCATGAGGTATTGTTTCCCAAATGAGGGCCTCGCAAGAGTTTTACTTAACCTTTGAGATAAGAGCAGAAACTGCAAGTGTGTAGCTCGAAGATGGTTAGCGGTGAAGAGCATGGGTTGCCTCTGGGTTTGGTTCTCAGTACTTACATGATGGCTCATAACCGCTTGTCGCTCCAGCTTTCAGGGACCTGACACCCTCTCTGGATGCAATACATAGACATACATGTAAGCACTAATACACAAACTAATAACTATATATATATGTATGTATATAGGAACTTTAGTAGCAAATTGTCCCCAACACCTACGTGTGCTGTCTCTTGATCAGACAAAGGACAGACAGGCCAGGTGTTGCCACATACACAATTAAAAACTTGACTCTTTAACCAAGTGAGTTTGAGACCTAGGGCACACAGGTCTCAGATACTTCCATTTACAGCCAGGACGTGGGAGTGAATTCTCCCCACTGTCTTCAGGAGGCCTGACCCTTTTCTGCTCTTGTAAGTCCATCTTATTTTTTTCTACCCCTGCCCCCTTTTTTTTCTTTATATCCAGACCCTTACTCTTCCCATGGAGTTGCCTGTGGCCCACTTCTCTAGCGGGAAGAGGGCGAAGGAAGGGAGAGGCGGAGCTACCGCAGCAGAGAGCACAGCTGCTGGCCCTGACAGCTGCAGCCTCTGTTTCTGAAACTGGGAAGGAACAGGATTGAAGAGATTGCATGGGATCAGTGAGCTGTCTTGTGGGACAGACCCTCTGGGACCCAACTCCTGTGGCGCCCCGCCCCTGCAGATGGGGCTCTGGGGAGGGGCGGGGAGGGGCCTCCTGAAGACCTCGAGGGTGAGTTCTAGGCCTGGGTCAGCTGGAGGCACAATCAGCCGACCTCTGCCCTAGCTCCGGGGCTTAGTTTCCCCAGCTTTGCTCGCTTGTGGAGTCATCTCTGACCTCCTCCCAAAGTAGACATTTTTCCTCTTCTCTCGCTCGCTCTCACCTGTGGGAAAGTAGTTATCTCGATCAGGGAAGCATGAAGGACTCTGACATTTTAATTATCGTCTGTCTTCTTGAACAACAAGAATAAGAGGAAAAACAAACCCCTAAGAGCTACCTGTTGGAGGCTTTTGCCATGTCTCGCTTTACCCCCCCCCCCCACCTCTCCCTGTAGAGTTAAGCACGCCTGGGAATTGGGGGGCGGTGCTACAGCTCCAAGAAGTCAGACAGCCAAGGGAAGCTAGGGTCAGCTGCCGGGGCTGGGGAAGGTCGGGGAGAGTGGCACTGTCTTGTCACTGCCATGGATCCCAGGAAAGTCACACGACTTTTCCATGCCTTCCTCCAATCTGAAAACAGGACTACTGTAAACATTGCCAGGCTGAGAACTTACTGTGTGCACAGAATGTGTGATCGGCCCTTAGTTTAGCCTTGGGTATCTCCTAAGTGCTCAGACAGTAGACAGTGGTAGCAGGTGCCTTGTTGTGTTTTTGTGAGTTTTACAGATTTACTATCTGTTTTCCTGTCCATTCCCCTCTGTCTTGGTGTGTTAGTGAGGGCAATGCCCTTCCCAGGACGCCCGCAAACCCATCAGGATTCTTCTGGCTAGTCAGCCGACCTCATGTGGACTGCTCGGGAAAGGCCACTCTTAGGTGAGCGGAGGAGCAGAAGACAGGATGGAGAGCTCAGCACAGCAGCTGGCTCTGAGGATCGGACAAGGGCAGCCTCCAGGCAGGGGCAAAGGCGAGCAAATGCCTTCCTTTCCAAGCCTAGAAAGGAGGAAGGCCTACCAACGCCTCCCCCGTGGCAGCTCTGCGAAGCCTGTGTAGACTTTTGACCTCCAGAACCGTGAGAGAATAGATGTGCGCTGTGTAAGCCACCGCATCAGTTGCCATCTGTTCCTGCGGCAACAGGAAAGGGAAACGGGCGCCCCGATGCTCCTGCATCTGTATGGACGCAAGCCTCTTCCTTGGTAGTCGCTGTGTGCAGCCCACACTCCACTAAAGGACAGACACCAGAAGGAACGTGACACTCAATCAGGACTTGCTACCTAATGGGAGGAGATAGGTAGAATGTGAAATTTATGACTCAAGTGGTTTGAAAGCCTGGCATGGTGGTGCAAGCCTATAATGCCAGCACTCAGGCACCAGTAGAATTATGGTGAGTTAGGCTAGCTTGGGCTACACAGTGAGACTTTCACTCAAACAAGCACTAACAAATCTGCCCCGCCCCCAGAGTTGTTAAAAGAGGTTTGGCATTCGTTGTGGGTGTGGACCGGAGGGTTTTTTTGTTGTTGTTGTTGTTGTTGAGACCTGGATGATTATAGCCTTGAAATTCATATGGAACAATTATGTGTGCTTTCTGATCCGCATACAAAAGAGCACAGCCAGTGTGGCTTTGTGCCTGTGTGACTGGTGGTAATGGAGTGAGTGAGGACCCGTCCTAACTCTATGGCTTCTCAGCTAATAACCCTTAGGACACATCACTCCACCGTCTTCACCTATAAAACTCGAAAAGCACTATGAGGAGTCTTATAAGGATTAAATGAGGCATGGCCTATGTACTCGGCATATAGGAACTTGGTAAGCTATGTAGGATTCAGAAAGCAATATTTTTCCATCCAATCTCTTTTGCAAAGATGGTTATCCTGTGCCCAGCTGCCACCCTCAATAGCCTAAGAGTTAATGTAAGCACCCCCTGGCTTAGTCCAGAGATGACAAGGCAAAGCCCAGGATCATTTTCGGGAGTCTGCTAATTATAAACAAATAGCTTCTCTCATACAGCTAGACATTCCTGTAAAAACCAGAACAGGAAGGCTTCTAGAGAAACGCTTCTAGGGGTAGAAACCATTTGCTCAGGATTACAGGCTAAGCAATGTGTGCAGGGTGGGAGGAGAAAAGATCTATGTGATTATGGCTAGAAGGAACTTCACAAACACTGGGGAATTGGTGGTGTATTTAGTGTCCATAAGAGCTCAAGGGGGGTAAGTCTGTATCACAAAATTAAATCCTCAGCATTGGGCCTGACAAGGACAGGTAAAATACCTCAGCCTAGACCCCAAGGCAGGGTCTAAGGATGAGCCACTTTTATTTCACTCTGGGGCTAGCCTGAAATACATGAAACTCTACGTAAAATGGTAGTCCAAGCCCATCCACACGACCATCAGAGGTAGCAAAGGAGTGGAAACTGAGTCTAGCAGACTGCACACTGGTGGTCCTCAAGCTTCCTAACACCGCAACCCTTTTAATACAGTTCCTCAAGTCGTGGTGACCCCCAGCCATAAACTTGTTTCATTGCTACTTCAGAACTGTAATTTTGCTACTGTGGCTCCTTTGGTTTGGGTTGTAACTTTACATAGAGTTTCATGTATTTCAGGCTAGCCTCAAATTCACTGAGGGTGACCCTGAACTTCAGATCTTCCTGCCTCCACATCCATAACAGTGGGATGATGGCCGTACAATACTACTCCAAGTTGATTCAGTGCCGGAAACGAGCCCAGGGCTTTGTTCTCGCTAGAAAACACTCGGCCAGCTGAGTTACTCCTCAGTCCTGGTGTCTGTCTTTTGTTCTTTGTAACTCTAATCTCTTTCCAAGTCTTTGGAAGATATGCTTCTCACAATATCTTTTCAGGGCCTGGGCAGCGAGTGGTCATCATCACACTGAACATGCAACCCTCCGTGTCTGGAGCGTACTAAGAGAGCATTTTATCTCAATGCGGAGGGCACGGTGGTGCAGAAGCACCTCTGGGAGCAAAGGCACCAGACTCATCTCAAAAGAAAACAGCGAAGGTTTAGAGACAGCGAAGACTCCAAAGACAGTTTTGACGGCTCAAGTGCACGGAGATACTTCCCGCCATTGAATAGTTGTTTAAACTAATTCATCTCTTCCTGTCCGTGTTAGTGGTTGGAGCCATCCTAAAATCCTACAGATGTCAAGAAGGGGATTCAAGTGGCCGAGACAGGCAAGATGTGAGACACCCTGGGTCCCGAGAGGACAGATCTTTGCCTTTGTCCTCTCAAGAGCTCGGGCTCCTCCCCTCTGCCCCAGTGCTCCCAGGTGATAAGCTTGTGTTATCAGGTTGTCTCGTTGCGTAAGAAGAGCAGGACTTCTGGTTTTTAAGGGAAGGCCTCCTGGGTTTTTAAGTGCAAGTCCCTTATTCACCTTTTAAAATAATTGTTGAGGAGATTACTTAACTCCTGGCACCAGCTGGTGAATGCTCGCTCAGCTTTCCTAAGGGGTTTTTCCGGCTGGTGCTCAGTGATATCCAGCTGGGGTCTCTTGCACCTGTCCCTGTACACGCCCTGTTACTCCAGCACCAGCTCCACTTAGGCTCGCTGGGTAGAGTGATGGGCTCCATTTCCAGGGGGACTGGCTTTTCCTACAAGATTTCAAAACCAACCAACCATAAGAAGTCCAGTTCTCCTTACCACTCTGTGCTTACTCCTTGATTACGGTACATTGTAAATTTTCATGATTAGATAGATACATGAATAGTATGCACACTTCGTTTTACTGCCATGAACTCTAAGGGCAAGGCTGCAGTAGGAGAAATCTTCAGCAAGGAACACTTGTGTGCTAAAATGTGCTACCGTTACCAAGCCTGAAGTCACAGCGCTATTGATAAGACAAAATGACTCAACTTGGCACCTTTTGTTAGGTTTGATTTCAAGCCAAATTTTAGGAGAAATACAATTTGCTCTAAAGTGTATCCTGCTGTCAGCAAATGTACATGCACACACGTGTGCACATATGTACACACATGTACACACACTCACACACGTACATACTCAGGCTTCACCCATATGCACACTTCACACACATACACACTTTACAAACACTTCACACTTTGTAAACATTATTAAAATATTTAGAAGATGAGTATGAAAACTTTTGCATTAAAAGGTTGCATGAAGATGTCTGTCCCTATGAACATGTGAGATTATGTTTATTGAAAATATCAGTGAGGACCCATGTAAGACATATGGGAATAAAAGTTGCTTTAAATTCAGGTCTATTTATTCCTCTTAGCTAAGTTGGTTTTCTGCAGAAAATGCCACTTGAAATAGAAGGTGAACTAGGCCACCTAGGTCTGTAAAAATTAATAAGAGCCCAGGATGCTCTTCTTTGTGGGCTGCATCCCTGTTTCTAGAATGTTCACTGGTGACTATTGTATAACACGCTCGAGTGTAGGGTTTAACTTCCTGAAGGCTTCTGCTCAGCAGGTGTGTTCTGATGCTATGTTCTGATGCTACTGAAGTCCTTCCCACATGCAACGGCTTTGAAGTAGTTAAAACTTGCGTGAAAATGTGTGCTTTTAGTGGAAGGAAAAAGGAATTCCACATGGAAGCCATGTTTATTTCTCTCTCTGCCTGAAAGACTTTTCGGCTTTGTAGGCAAGGAGAATTAGCAAAAACTTACTCAAGACTAAAAGACGGAATAAAATTGAAATAGTAACCCCTGCACTTGGCTTCCCTCTCCACAGATGAAAACACTTCCATATGGCAGCTGTCTGAGCTCTTTCCTTCCCCTGCTCGGTCCCTTCCCGATTCCTGGAGAATGGAACTTGTTTTCTTCCTGCTGGTTTTGAGATGACGACGAGTCTTCTATGACAGGCAGTGCATTCCTCGGACAACTCCTAGGCCAGGTCTCCTTATGGCAACGAGGAGATCCGGGGTTTGCATGTACGGACTGCATCTTATCAGTTGTATATTGAGGGCCAAAATTCTCCTCAGCTTTCCAAGGGCTCAGGGAAAGCGTTCTGTGCCTGTGGGCAGCAACACATGTGTCTGTGCACAAATGAGGGGACGATTCTAGAACCACTCTGGGTCAGACTAAGGACCTCTGAATTATGCACCAGCTGCTGCTTCTTTGGGCTTAGAAAAATAGACATGCCATATAAGCCACAGCTCAGATTAAGTTGGGGACAGTGAGTTTATCAAGGCTGGGCACAAGGCTCAAATTTAAGCCTGCTATAGGGCACCTGTGACCCATAGAGAATACACTAGTCCAGGATCAGGAATATCAGGCAAGCTCCTTATTTCACCAGAATCAAGAATGCGTCAGGCAAAGCCTTGTAGCTCAACATATTTGGTCCTGTCCAAGGTCAGAGGTCATCTTTGCTGTCCCTGTTTCCTCATTTCACTCTAAACCCAGGTCCAACCCCCGAGTCTCAAAGGAAGCTACGTGAGTGTGAATCCATCCGTTTCTGTTCTTACTGCCCAGTAACTTTTCTGGGCACTTGTCCGACTTCTACACACAGCGTTTGCCAGTGCTCTTAGGTTTTTGTTCCCCCTTTCAATATGTAAAGCCATTCTAGGCAATGAATTAGAGCCTCCAGTCGTTTCTACCTTAGTAAGAAGTAGACTGTGTATACCACTTCTTTCAAATGTATTTATTGGCCGTATGAATTAGACAAACTAAGGAAAGTGTTAAAGACAGGAAGTTCAAATCGGGCTGGAATAAACTTAGGTGTATCAAGAACAATTTACTCCTTTCCCTTAGTCATCCTCAGTTGGAGTCCTGGCCTCTTCCCTGGGTAGAACAGCCTTGAGTGGGCTAGCCACTAACATGAGGTCTCTGACCCGTATGTAGCTAACCCTTTAAAGGTCTCTGTGAATTCCCACATCTCTTCATAGGATCCTCTGAAACGCACAATACATGTAGCATGTGTGCCTCAAGAGTATGGAATGAGACAATAGGAAAAGGCCGGAAGGTCGACGAGCTTATCACAGGATTCACACATTTTGTTTCTTGCCTTTATGCGATGTGGGTTGCCATGGAGATGGGAGGAAAAGATGAGGCTGCTCCATGAGACTTTTGTGAATGTTTCCCCTCTGACTCCAGCCTAGACTTCCAGGCTGTTGCCTGATTCTCATCACGTGTTGAAGGATGGCCACTGAAGCATCTTTGTCTTATCACCTCTGCTGCCACTGCTATCTGGAGACCTTAAATGGAACAGTGCTCCCAGAAGCCTAGCCCTTTCTTGTTTGCATTGTAAATCTTATTTCTAACTTTGGAAAGGAAGAGGTTAGAATTGCAAGCATCGTCCAGTGTGTGTGTGTGGGGGGGTGATTTTTGTAAAGGCCATAGGAGAAATGGTACTCTTGACATTGTACCCGGAAGTCACCAACAGTTGCTGCAGCTTCCTTCCTTGGGATCTCTGCAAGAGCAGAGGAGGCCAAGGGGGTCTTTCCTTCTTTTGCTAGTGAGTGCAGGCACTTTGGGGTTATCTCTACTCACCAAGCACACTTAGTTGAGAACTAATAGTACGTCCTTCATCACCAGCTCTTTGGCTATTTCTAGGCACTGCAGATTCACACGGGAAACTCTAAGAAAAATGCATTTGTTACCTAGAGCAATTTGATTCGTGGAGTATCTGGCTGGAGTAGAGGGTAAGAGTCAAAAGTGACTTTGGTTCCTCAGGCCAAAGGTTAAGGGATTCGGTATGACAGTTAGACCTTCTTGCAAGTGTTGGCTCTGTAGGTGTTGATAATCAGAAGGCAGGAAATGGCTACCACACAGTAGTCTTCTCCATAAAATGGCTTCTTCCAGTCTTCATAAACTCCAGAACCGTTTCACACACTATAGCGCCTGCATGGTTCAGGGAAGTCAGTGTGGGAAGGGGATCAAGTAGGGAATTTGATGGCACAAGAGAAATTGTCAGGAGAAAAATGTAGTACCGTTGTCTAGTTTAAAGACTAGCTCACACACACACACTAGCTCTCTCTCTCTCTCTCTCTCTCTCTCTCTCTCTCTCTCTCTCTCTCTCTCTCGCTCTCTCACACACACACACACACACACACTGTCCACGATGCTGACTTTTAATGCCCAGTTACCAATTTTGCACTAACGGCTTGGATACAGAAACAGCATTTCCAAGGATGCTCTGAATGAGTGTCTAATGATCTGAAAGAGTCGGAACGAGTAGGGGAAGTGATGCAGAAACTCAGCTACAGGAAGGAAGAGGACACTCTGAGGAACTCTGTCTACAGTTCAACTGTGTCGCCCTGCCACAGCAAATGCCTCCTTCTGAGTGCCCAGGATCTCTTGTGTGGAGAACTCCCGCAGCTCCAGAGTTGTGCGATTGCTCTGTAGGTGGTTCTCTCAGCCCTGCAGCTCGAGTCAGCGTATCTATTCGAGGCTCTTCACTCCTTCTGATCCATCTATGGCTTCCGTTTTACCAGGGTCAAAGACAAGGCCTTGACCAAGGCCTTAGAAGCTCTCTGTACATGGACCCATTCCCCCTTGGCCTTATTTCTAGTTCTTCGTCCTTTACACAGTCTGCGGAATGAACTTTTCAACTCCTTTGTCTTTCCAATAGCCATCCCCACCATCTTGAATATTCTTCCCCGTGGGATCCGCATTGTCAACCTCCTTGAATGATGAGGTCTACCCTAACCTATTGTCCATCTTCCCTCATGATAATATCACCTTTGCATGATTACAGTTTTTCTTGGAACCAGAATGCATATCCTCTTTGCAAAATATATAGCTGACATATTATATCCATTGTTCATTGATTTCGAAAATACAGGCTCTGAGGGTAGAAATATTGTCTGATTTGCTTAGGGGTCGAACTTGAGTGCAGAGACTAGTGTGTACGCAAAATACAGAGGATTTTGGATGTGTGGAACTATGCATGGAAACCCCAGCTCCAACAGGCGACACTGCTGTGAAGAGCATTCAACCTGGAAATCCAGTGTCTGGTTAGCAGCCTGCAGGATCTCCTGGAGTTTTGCCTTTGTGACAGTTTCTAGGGCACACAAACTGAACCTGGAGATGGTTGGTCTGAAAGAGCAGCAAAGCCCGGCGCTTGTACCGTCTCTCTCAAATCTGGCCTAGAATGACATCTCCTTGGCAAACGTTCCATCTCCACAGCCCTGACTAACATTCCGTTAAGACCTTGAGGTAGCAAAACCATGTCTCCCAGGAGTTTGCGTTGAGCACTGGCAGAAAGACAGGCAATCCATCCCTGTGCTCTCTCTGGCAAGCGCCTCAACATCTGCTCCTTCAGATTTCCCTCTTACCACACACATGCCAATTAGTTTTAACTCCATTAGAGCTCACTTCCTGCCACGCCACCTACTTCCCTGGCTCCCTTGCTCTTCAGAGCGATCTTTCCGCATCAGTGGGAAGGTTCTCAAGGCACGATCCATGTGAACTTTGTGAGGTAGAGAGGTGTCAGGGCAGCCTCAGTCTAGCCCCAGTCTGCTACACAATGTTTTTCTTAAGTGAAAACTACATGCAATAAGACAGTTCACAGTTTACAGAGGAACTTTGAGCTTGAAAACACGATTTGCTTACTGTATCAAAGAGTCTCCTCTGCAGTCATCTGCTTAGCGTAGCTTGGCTCAGAGAAAGCCTAGGATTGATGACTGTGTAGAGAAGGGGCGGAAAGCCAGCCAGAGGCCAAAAATACAGGGAAAGCAGTTTACAAGGGGTTGTCATCTAAGGACTGTGGAGTTTCATTTGTTGCCTCAACAGATGACGCCCAGAGGACAACACCCAGCTCTAGAGTCCCTGAGTCCAGAAGGGAAACATAGAGAATGGTGCTGGTGGCCCCTGGGAAATGGGGCCAAGAGCTCCTTGGCTGGCCTGGGTTGGGATTTTCAGTTGGGTTGGGCTCATGTTCCCCACAATTTTGCTCACACTTACTCCTCACTTCCAGCCTTTGTTCCCTTTATACATCTTCCTCCCAACCCACTCACATCCATCTTAAAGAGAAACTCCAACCCTTCCTCTTTCATGGACCCTCCTGTGTACCCTAATGCAGCAAATCCAACATCTTGATGGCTTTGAATCCCCGAGCATACAGCTCAACACTCCACGGCTTTGAGTGATTTCATTCAGATGGGCTCTTATACTCTTGCCTTATTGACTCACAGTCTCTAAAGCACGATGCTGACACAGCAATGCTGTGATAGTGATGACCCAGGGGGAGTGCAGTGAATTCCAGGTTATTCAGAATAGGGTGCCAGTGAGGAACTAGGTGTGGTTGTCATGTGGAGGAAAAGGATACCCACTCCGGAGGCACATCCCTTGAGGAGTTTTGCAGATGGTCAGTATTGGATGGTAAGAAGATAAGATGGCATTAGAATTTGTATTTATTTTTAATTCTCATCTTCAAGGTTTATACTGAGAGCATACAATGTATTAGACATGCTTTATACAAGGGTAGCAGTACATGTGCTCATATTTCATCAGTTAGCGACTGAATTGAAAAGGCATAGTTTAAGTAGGTGTGCAATTAAAAAGGCTTTATCATTATGAGACTAGAAATCCAAACAGAAACAGCTTTATTTTTCTACACAGTCTTGAATTAAGAAAAGTAAACTTTTTTTTTCAAGGAAATGGTTCGATAGATGTATAATTGATTGTAAACCTAACCATTATCATTTCTCATTACAGTCAATTTTATGAAAACTATTTCCTTTTAAAAGGTTTTGGTACTAAGTTCCCAAATTATGGGTGGAGAGTGAGTTGATATTTATTAATGTTGAGACAAGAAGTTGTGAGCACTGAGCTCTGGGCCGCTGTGCTGAGGCTGGTAGGGTCCTTCAACCCCTGAAATTCTGAGTGAACCTTCCTGGCTGAGGTTGGGGTGGAGGAAAGAGAACTGAGTTTCTCCCATGAAACAGACCCAAGGGATGGGCACCAGCTTCATCTGATAGGACTGTACTACAAAGAGGTAACCCACAGGTTTGAGTTGCATAAATCCTTCAGATTCCAAGGAGAAGACAGACCCTACTGGCTCTCAGAAGACGACTTCTAAGTCTTTGAAATATTCTGCATATTGAAAATGCTTTTGTCTACCTGGCGCTGGGTCGGATTCTATCAGATGTTCCTGAAGGAGGCTGGGTATTGCTAAGAAAAACAATCTACAGTTTCCACAGGGAGATTGCAAATTAAAACTCCTGGTCTCCTCTGAATTTTCCCTATAGCTCTTCCCACTCCTGACTACAATGTATATCTCTTCTCTATAATAAACCTTTATCTTAGGTAAAACATTATTTTGCTATTCTGTTGAATCCTCAGGAAATTGTGGAACCAGAAAGTGGCCTTGGGGAGATTCCCACAGAGCACTGATGAGTATGATCGTTGATGTCACGTGATCTTGTTGCATGGAGGTCTGTGAATTGCCTGACTGGACAGATGGGAACAACTGAGTCAAACACTTGGAACAGAGCTGTCTGATATTAAGACAAACATTGGCTTACACTTCCTGGCTGTAGGACTCTCTGCAAATTATTTCACACTTCCATGTCTTCAACTGCTTCCCCTATGAATCAAAGATGATAAAATAGTTAACTCCTCTGTAAAAAAGACATGATAAAAATAACCTCAAAAGGCTGTTGCAGTTGTGAGGGTTTTAATGATGCAGTGCATGGAGAGATGGTTTGAAGAGCACTTGGCATATGGTAACGCTCAGCAATTATTAGTTAACGTAATCGTCCTGCTGGAAGCAGTGCTTAAGACTAAATTATTCGGAACTTAAAGACACAGACACTAGGTACACAGAGAGTGTGCATGCACATGCGAGTGCATATGAACATGTGTCAGTCCTTCCAAAATCTTATTCCTGCTGTTGCCCTACACAGTCATCTAGTTCACACATTGCTGGTCCAGCATGACCTCCCTTAAACTCAAGATCTGAACTCGATCTTCTTACTCTCTCATCCTGTTGGATGTAGTTTCCAGGGCAAAGGGCAGCCATGTTTGTCATGGACCAATGTTGATGCTGCTGAAAGAATGGAGAGAAGAAAAGACCCTCAGAGTCATTGTTGCTGTTGTTGTGCGTGTGTGTGTGCATGTCCGCGTGTGTGCATGTGTGTGTGCACGTGTGTGTATGTGTGCATGCATGTGTGTGCGTGCATGTGTGTATATGTGTGTGTGCGTGCGTGTGTGCGTGTGTGCATGTGTGTGCGTGTGTGCATGTGTGTGTGCATGTGTGTGCGTGTGTGCATGTGTGTGTGCATGTGTGCGCGCGCGTGCATGTGTGTGTATGTGTGCATGTGTGTGTGCATGTGTGTGTGCATGTGTGCATGTGTGTGTGTGCGCGTGCGTGCATGTGTGTGTATGTGTGCATGTGTGTATGTGTGCATGTGTGTGTATGTGTGCGTGTGTGCATGTGTGTGTGTGTGTTGTGACACTTGTGGCATAGGTGCCACAGTGAGCATGGTAAAGTCAAAGGACAACTTTGGAAGTTGTTCCTTTCCTTTCACTTTCATGTGGGTTCTGCGGATCAACCTGAAGCTACCCATCTAGCACGGCTGAGCATCTCTGTGTCTCAAACCTCTGTTCTTGATATTTGGCAGCCACCAAGGCCTTGGCATCTTTCTTTCAGGTCTCCAGTTATAAAATCCAGCACACCTGGTTGTTTAAGTCACTTTGACCAGATTACATTTTTGTGACTTGCAACCAAGTGAATCTCAGTTAATACAACTGAAAGTCCCTTTGTTGACTTCCAATTTTGCTACTCTCTGTCTTGGAACACTAAAGGCAGTGAGGTCTTCCTTCCTTCCTTCCTTCCTTCCTTCCTTCCTTCCTTCCTTCCTTTCTTTCTTTCTTTCTTTCTTTCTTTCTTTCTTTCTTTCTTGTAGTATCCCTCACATTCAGGAAAGAGAAAACTAAAGCACATTGTAAGTTTCCAAAACACAACAGTGTGAGGTAAGGAACCAACACTTCATTCCAAAAGCGGGAAATTATAAGGAAGGAAGACTAGAACAGCGAGCACCCAGTAGGCCTGAAAGTCAACAGGGAAATTCTTTTCAACCTTTAGACTTGAGTACAAGCATCTCCTCATCCCTCAGACCCACTGTCCTGTCTTGTACTACCTTCACAATCCACTACAGTAGTGGTCCTGCCCCTAAGTTTTGTTGAACAGGGGTAGGGACTCCATGACTCCAGAGAGTCAAAACCCCATGCTGGTGCTGGGTACCAACCATTCTAGGCTGGGCTTTATTCCTGGACCTGGGACACCAAAGAAATTGGATGCTGGTATGTGAAGTGTGAGCCTACCCTGTTGAGAGAGGCTGGACCATACTTGACGAGGCACACTGCTCTCATATTCCACCACTCAGCAATCCCTTATCCTCCACTCTCATATTTATTCCCTTCAAAGTTTTATTTTATGTGTGTGGTGTGCATGCATGCATGTTCATGTGTTTATGGGTGTTCATGTGTGCATATGCATGTATGTGTGCATATGAGTGGAAGCCCAAGGTTGGCATCAAGAGTCTTCTTCTATCTCTCTCTCTGCCTTATTCTTCAGGCAGTGTCTCTTAATTGAACTTCTAGCTTGACAATAGTCTAACTTGACAGCTTTCTCTGAGGGCTCCTGACTCACCTCTGAGCACTGGAATTATAGGCAGGTTGTCCTGGCCACCTGCCATTGCTGTGGGTGCTGAGGGTCTGAACTCTGGACAACACTCTCATATTCCAAATACTTTATTCACTGAACCATATCCCCCGCACCCTCCTGTTTATTCTTCGTAGATATGTTTCTTAATAAATCTCAAACGCAGCTACTTCTTTTATTGAATCTGCTCCTCAGAGGCCTGGTCAACAGTATCTATTGCACATTTCGCTGTTACATTTAACTGACCTCTTTAATGCCCTGAGTCTTTCAATTCTGCACCCGAGGACTCTTTCATCTCTTTAGTCTAGGTGAAGAGACTTGGTGGCTTCGGTATGAAATGGGTGACACTGTTCGTTTTCAGTCTGACTATAAGACCTTTTATGGGAATTAGAGAAGAAACCAAACACAAACCAAGTAAGGCTGTAGATGGTCATTGAGATGAAGGCCGACACGACAGTACCAATTTGCTACAATGGTAGTCTGAAACAGCATGAGTCTTAGATCTCACCTGGCTAAGAGTTACAAGTTTCTGTAGTAAGAAAGGAATGACAAACGGTAGGATAACTTCAGAACCGAAGATAAAACTCAATATTATTTATATTTTATGACAGAGCAAGGATATTGCAGTGTTAAAATTTCATCTCAAAATATAAATCTAAAGACATATTCATCTGTATCTGCATTTCTGAAATAGAGAGATCGTTCTGCAGATGAGACAGTGTCGGCTCATTGATGTTCACCTTGTCCTTTACTGATACTCTGACCACCTTGTAGGAAAACAAAAGCAAATAAAGATTTTCTGTCTTCCAAGGCTCATTGATGTTCACCTTCTCCTTTACTGATACTCTGACCACCTTGTAGGAAAACAAAAGCAAATAAACATTTTCTGTCTTCCAAGGAGTTCTGCTCTTTTTTTTTTTTTTTTTTTTTTTGCCTAACAAACTCATTTTAGCAAGAATCCAATGAATAGGTTTTTATTGTTATTTTGTTTCGTTTTGGTCCTGTGCAGTGATCTCAACAGGTATCCCAAAGGAAATAGTTGTTTTCTAACCTATGCCAAAAATGAGATTTCTAAGTACAAGGAAACAATGTAAAATACTTCAGTGCCAACAGGAGGAGAAAACTCTAGGCTTTATCATATTTAATCAACTTTCAGACTGTCATGTTAGGAAGTTGAAGGAAATTTTATAAAAAGTCTAAATTAAATGTCATCTGCCTTGCAAATGGAACCAAATAGATCATAGAACATCTTTATTTTTAAAATTAATCTCTTTTATCATAGAAAGACCAAATGGAGTAATAAATAAATACAATCGGAGAATTACTTGATTTTGCATTAACCCTCGTTCTTGCCTTAGACTGGTGGGCAGGAAATGATGAACATGGAAATCACAAACATGTTTTACAAATAACAAACATTCATGCATATATATATGCATATATATGTATGCATATATGTACCAGTTTGGTTGTTACTTGAATAAAAATGTCTATGCAAAACATTTTTCCTGGCACTTCCTAAGTCCCAGCAGTAAACTCTGTCATGATCTCAGCTCAGCCTGGAATAGTCGGCAACAGTTAAACCCACTGAAATATTCACTCCTTCTGCCACCCTTACTAACTGTCGACCTCACTTTTTTTAAGACTGACATTCAAGTCGGTACATATTCTTATTAGTGATGATCTGGGGTCAAATACACAACACTTTGCATTTACAACTTCAGTTTGCTGATTTTTTTTTTTCTGGGTTATGTTTACCAGATACTTGCTTTTCTATGCAAACCATGTTCAGTTCTCCTTCTTCCAACTGGATCAGACTAGCACTTCAAAAGTCTCCAAGTTCAGGAAAGGAAGTTTTGCATTTGTGATAGAAATAGGAACTATAGATTTTCTTTTTTTCTCTCAAGAAAAAAATGTAAATTCTCATGCCAAAAACCATACTCTGGTTTCTCTTTGTTCTTGTTCCTTCTAGTGCGCATGCTTGACCTGGATGCCGTGCGTGCCTCACGGGCCCTTGTGTTTTGACACTTGGTCCTCAACTGCTGGCACTACTTTAGAAGCTAGACCTCGCCAGAGGGAGTGGCTGACTGGGAGTGATCTTAGGGGATGACTTCCTGTCCGCGAGGACGCGCTGAGATGGGTTTTCAGGATTGAAGGGATGGCACCATAGACTCCTGGCATGAACCAGGGCAGTGCGAGTCAGCCTCTGCTCCATCCAGGAGCAAGGAAGTCAATGAGGAAGACACTGTCAACATCCTTTCCAGTGAGGAGATAGGAATGAATATGATCTAAATTCTAGAGCGTATAAGGACCATAAAACACCATGTGACAGCAGGGGTCAGAATACCCTGTAACACCAGGGGTCAGAATACCCTGTGACACCAGGGATCAGACTAACCTGTGACAGCAGGGGTCAGAATACCCTGTGACACCAGAGCAACTGCGAGATTTCCCAGGTGGAACACAGAAAGCACTAACTCCAAAAGAAAATAATAATGAAGCATACTGTTAAGAATCCTTTTTTAAATCAAATCACACTATTTAAAATAAAAGGGGGGGCAAACCACAGAGAAAATATTTGTCGCATATATACACACACACTGAAAACTGTTCATATTCAGACTATGTATATAATATCTATAGGTTTCAGGTTGTTTTGTTTTTGTTTTTAGTTTGGTTTTTTTGAGGCAGGGTTTCTCTGTTTAGTTCTGGCTGTCCTGGATCTCACTCTGTAGACCAGGCTGGCCTTGAACTTAGAGATCCACCTGCCTCCACCTCCTGAGTGCTGGGATTAAAGGCGTGCACCACCATGTGTGGCTATAGCCACAGCTCATTTTAAATATCTCACCGGGCCTGATCTAAACGGCAGAGTATGAAGGCGTAGTCATGTACATAGCTACCTTTATCTCTAACAGCCAGCTTCGAGTTTGGGGATTCCCTGAATCATCATGAGGTTTGATAATTTGCTAGACATATCTGCTGACAGCTAGAATCCTCGGAGCACAGTGAATTATGGGAAAGAATGCAGATTATCAATGGAAAGTGGAGACGCAGAAGGCAGGGGCTGGGTGGATTCCAAACCCAAAGCGTACCCCCCCACCCCTGTCCTCAGGCTGTGTCCCCATCGAGGTGTGACAACACTCCTGAAGCCCTGCCAATCTGGAGAGCGCATGGCAAAGGTGTGAAGTCACCTCTGAAAGGAAAAGTCAGGCCGGCTCAGAGCTTCCAAAGGAGTTTTCAACTCAACAATTTAAGATGCTTTAGGAAAGAAAAGTGTAAGCCAATGATTTTATATTCAGCCAAACTTTTTATTCCCAGCAAGTGCAAAGACGACAGACAAAAGTTTTGAACGTGAGAAACTCTGGAAATAAGAGAAGTTCTTTTGAATTGGCAGGGTTAGGGCATTCAGAAATCTGGTCTGTATAAAAGCAACAACAACAACAACAAAAAGCCTGGCAGAAGTTGTCAAAACCAACTTTTTCTATGCTCTGGAAATTAATCAAAGGCTTGCAACAATCAGAGACGCCTGTCTTTAAAAACAAATGGCTGGCCTTTGGTAAGAGTAGTCAACAGTGGGTTTTTGTTTGTTTTAGTTGGTGGTGGTGGTTTTTTGAGACAGGGTTTCCCTGTGTGGCTTTGGCTGTCCTGGAACTCACCTTGTAGACCAAGCTGGCCTCGAACTCGTAGAGATCTGCCTGCCTCTACTTCATGAGTGCTGGCATTAAAGGCCTGTGCCACCATCTGGGATGATGTGGGTTTTAAAGAATTCTATTCCTGTCTCTACTAAGAGGCTGGAAGACCAGTGGCCTCACAGCCATAGTATAGCAGAGGGAATCACAGCATAGCGGCTTCCAGAGGCCTCCAGGTTGGAACTCTTGAAAAGCCTATACTGAGACAATTGCACTGTTTTAACTGCCAGCCCCCTGGAAGAACCCCATTCAGGCCCAAGCATTCTGGCACATGTCTTTATCCCAGCACTTGGGAGGCAGAGGCAGAGGCAGGCAGAACTCTCTCAGTTTGAGGCCGGTTTAGTCTACGTAGTGCTCCAGGCTAGACAGAGCTACATAGTAAGGTTCCCATCTCAAACAAACAAATAAATATATCAAAGATTTAAAAGACCCATCCAGCATACTTAGACACTGGCCGGAAAAAAAATTTAAACGTGTTGACATAATGCAAGGGCCTTAGGGTTTTAGAGAAGGTTTGACAAATTCTGGGGCATCCCAGAGACAATGGTGTGAGCAGAAAGGAAATTGTACACAATCAGGAGGTGAAGGCTAAGTCAGAGCTAAAGTTTCCCAAGTGGCGAAGGTGTGCCTCAACCCCTTACACATCCACAGAGCCCCTCAGCAAAGACTGGGAGAAAGTGGCTTGGGAATTTAGGGAACTCTATGTCCTGTTATTAGCTGGCCGCTAAGCAAACCAAGCAGAAGCTACAAATGTAGCACACTAAAAAGAATGTCAACAGTAAAGAATATTCCAAGAGCTGTTTGTCGTGATCTCCATATGTAACCCCAGCACTTGGGAGAAGGCAGGAAGAGCACACACTCCTGGCCAGCTTGTTCTGAAAAGAACGACTCCGTCTCCAGAAATCCCAGCAAAACAAATGACACTAACAAAATAACTGCTCTAGAAATATGATTTAACAAATAACCGTGACTCCCCAGGGAAAGGAATGCTATACTCAGAAGACAGACAGAGCACATGAGAGGAAAAGAGGATTTATAAGGAATTAGCCCAGGCTATTACGAAAGGGGCTAAGTCCTAGCATCTCCTCCAGAAGCCAGAGAGTCAAGAAGATGCTACCATCCTTCTATTCTGAAGTCTGGAGAGTCGGGAAGAGCCAGTATTTCAGCCCAAGTCTAAGGGCAACAAAAGCAGTGTTCTGCAGGCAGACAGGCAAGATGCTTGCTCCTCCTGCTCGTGGAGGATCCTCCTTTCTTCCTCTTTAAGCATTGGGTGTTGAGGTGATATATTTTTTTATCTTCATAAAAGCAATGAAGGTGTATTCACATAAAACGACATTGACCGACGTGCCAAAGTGGATGGGGGAGAGACGACAAAGCTTCTTCAGCCCCGCACGAAGAACTAGAGACAACTAAACAGTGAGGAGAGTAAAGACAGCCTTCCCCAGGGAAGAGCACAGCCGCTGGCTATCCAGTGCCGAACGGTCAGCCCTGAAAACATACATGCAAGTCACGGTTTATAGGCTGCCACAGGTTGTATTTGAAAATATCTGCCGGGCGTTGGTGGCTCATGCCTTTAATCCCAGGACGCTGGTGGCAGAGGCAGGCGGATCTCTGTGAGTTCCAGACCAGCCTGGTCTACAAAGCTACACAGAGAAACCCTGTCTCGAACAATTAAATAAATAAATAAATACATAAATAAATAAAATATTCATGTATACACATACATGCATGTAACAATTAATTTAAAAAATAGGCCATGAGTTTGAAAGATAGCAAGGAGAAGTTTTGGAAGGGTTTAGATCGAGAAAATGGAAAGGAAAATGATGTAATTATATTATAATCTCAAAAAATACAAGAAAAAAGACGAAAGGGGGACGTGTAGTTATGATGATCATGACATGTTGGGGGGGCAGCTCTGAGGAGGTTGGAGGGATGATGAATTTACATTGTGTACATGTATGCTATTTTCTAAGAATAAGACATTTTTAAACAAAAAATATTTAAAGTGAAAAAAATCTACTTGGTGTTTGATTTGAATTTTCCGTTAAAAAGTATTGATTTTTCCTAAACTTGAGTTTTAAAGTAGAAAAATTTATGAGAATAATGACTAACAACATAATTTTGCTTATAGGTTCTGGAGACTGACACCAGAAAGAGCTGGGCACTAAATGTTTGAAGCATAGAGGGTTTTTGTTTGTTTGTTTGTTTGTTTGTTTGTTTGTTTGTTTTTTCTGGAGTCACAAAAACGCTCGGTAATGATAGGTCTAGTGACTGCACAACATTGTGACTATACTCAGTTCCAGAAAACTGGCCAGTTGATATTGATTAGCCTAAATTTTAAAAATATTGAACATACAGCTTTTCAGAAGGAAGTCCAGGGGGAAGGCTTAAGGAATAAGCATTGGCCAGCAACTTTTGTATCGCTCTGACAAAGCACCTGATATAACTGACTTGTGGGAATCCCAGCCCTCTGTCATTGGCTCTGTTGATTCTGCTCCTGCTACAGAGCATCATGGTGGAAGGAGCTTGGCAAGGAGGGAGCTATTGGCCTCGGGGCAGACAGGAGGCTGATGAGAGGACTAGATGGGGAATGCAATAGTACCTCTGAGGCACTGCCATCCGTGACACGCTTTGTCCAAGTAAGTCCCAGCTCCTAAAGTTTCCATTGCTTCCTAAAATAGTACCATCAGCTGGTGGCCAAGTGTTCAACATATGTGTCTGTGAGGGACATTTCATACTCCAACTCCAACCTTCTGCTTCTGGCCCCTAAAGGTTCATGCCCTGCTCATAATGCACATCTGCATGGCCTACTCTAGTCCTAATAGCTCCAACATTGTTTAGAAATCGAGTCCAAGTCCCCTTTGAAACTTAAGGCAGCCCCATAAAACAAAAAGGACTGTTCTTATTTCTAGGACACTGTCACCAAGTAAACATCCCCTTTCTAGAAGAGAGATGTGACGAGGTATAGAAAGGAGGGATGAGACTCAAGTGGCACTAAACCCTAGCAGGACAAATGTTAAATCATATAGTTTCATGTCCACGATGGGACACATATGGTAGCATGGTCTTGGGCAGCCCTACCGTGACGGCCTTCCCATTCACAACTCAGAGGGCCTCTCTCGGGGGCTGTCTCTATTTATTGCCTCCACGGTTCCTCGGGAGACATTCAGCCTTCCTCCACGATCCTTGGGTTTCCACGCCAGCTTAGGCTACGTACTCATGGCCTGGCACATTGCCTTCTCAGGGGCTGCCAGATAGGATTCTGTTCCTTCCACACATATTTTGGCTTCCTAGGTCATCTTCTGAAAGCCGGCTGCAAGTCTCACGACCATAAGATCCTTATGCTCGGCCCGCCCGTATACTGGTGTCACATGAATGACACGAAGCTCTGCTGCCAGTTTGAGCAGTAGCCAGCCTCCTCGGACAGTGTTTGCCCTCTTCTTAAGGCAAAAGTGTTTTAGCAAGTGAAAGTTTTGTACCCCGTGGCATCATGGGATGAGGGAGTCCTGACCAATTCCTGAGATTTGCCCAAGTCTTCTTTCTCATTGGCCTGATGCCAAGTATTTTTCCTTTTCTCTCTTTATTCTTTCTTTTGGTTGAGACATGGTCTCACTCTGTAGCTCCGGCTGGCCTTGAACTCCTGGTGATCCTCAGCCTCCTGGGTGCTATGGTAACAGGCATGAGCCATAATCCTCTGCTTGATTTCTCTTTCGTTGTGTTAATATTTTCAACAACCATGCTCTAGTTTGTATTGAACCGTCCACGCCCTCCCTACACACACTTTAATCTGTCCATGGCTTGTAAATGCAGCCTCACTCCAAGTTTCAGGATGCAGACTCTTTGCTGGAATGTGACACAACTGACTTTTAGTGAGAGCCCCAGTAAAGTCTTTATTTCCCCTCTGGAGCTTTCGATCCCGGCCTCGCCTCATCGTCTGAACTCCTGTCAGCGTTCTGGTCCCCTGGGCTCACACTGGAACCTCTCATTAAGTTGTTCCTACAGCACTTAGAGTGTCTCTGCCCCACTTCCCAACTTCCTCCCACAAGTCTCTTCCAGAGGCTCAGCAACCACACGGTCAGGTTTAGTCACAGCGGTGGGCCTTCTCTGACACCGACACTCTGCTTGCCTCGGCTCCCTGATCATTAAAGGTTTAGGAGCTTACTTTGGCTCACAGCTCTGGGAATTTTTGTTTGTAGCCCTCGGCTGTATCGACCCTGGGTCCACAGTGAGGCAGAGGACCACAGTGGGAGGCAGGGATGTGAGGATGGGTTTGTTCATCTGACGGTAGACAGGCAGCAAAAAGGGAGGGGACTGGAGACGAGGTGTAGATCTTTTCCACTTCTTCCAGCCAGACCTTAAGCCCTAACGGCCCTACTGCTTCCCCAAATGGAGCTATCCAGTGAGAATCAAAGGTTCAACACTTGAACTGTGGGAGACATTTAATATTCAAACTATTACACACACACACACACACACATATATATATATATATATATATATATATATATATATATATATATACATATATACATATATTGTTAGGCAAAGGCACCTCACGGGAACGCTCAAATGACCCAGGCTGTTGCCAAGACTTTCGGTAGCTCTCCACAAACTGATGCTCAGGAAGGATCGCTGAAGGCAACACCTACGCGTCTTCTTGAACATGATAAGTTGAGCCGGTACCTAACTAGAGCCTTCTCTCCCACTGAGCAGTGTCTCTGATACTGGGAGGTAGTCTACCTACTACCAGAGACGAAAGGGAACTACAAACCCAGCTACAAATCTTGCGGTCGGCAGCAGCGACCCGAGTGGATGATGGGCTGGTATAAACACCGCGAGAGTAGCCAACCGCTTTCTGATTGGAATCTAAGGTCCAATCCAAAAGATGGAGCCAACGCATGACGCTCTTCAGGTTGCCAGGAATCTGAGACTAGATAGGCCATGGATCTATCGTTCTGCTAAAGGGACATAGTAACGAAACGGCTCCTGATGACATTCTACTCTACCTATTGATCAGTGTCTTGCCCAGCCATCATCAGAGAAGCTGCTTCTTGCAGTACATGGGAACCAATACAAAGGGCCCCCAGCAGAACGTGTGTAGAAAGGGAGACTTTGGAACACTGAGTCCTAAGTGGGATGTCTTTTGTCAAATTCCTCTCCACAGGGCACAGGACTTTGTAGAACAGGCAGAAAGACTGTCGAGCTTGGGGGGAGGGGTGTCGGGGTCTGGTGATGAACGACTCCAAGGAAACAGACACAATAGCACTGATGCATACATTAGCTTACACTGTGGTGGCATGCCAGTGTGAGCTCATGCCAGATAGGGTCCCAGCACTGAGAGGGGAAGAGGACATAGTCTCCCAACCCTGTCCATGAAGTTACCTCCAATTGACAACCTCTTACAAAGGGAAAATCAGTTTTCTCCAGTGGCGTCTCACTGGGTTCATAAGCCATACTTAAGAGCCGGCTCCATGCCTAGATGGAGATGGCCAATCCAATATAAACTCAATAGTATTTTTGTAGATTTTTTTTCTCAGATTACTTTGTTTGGGCATTTTTATCTCACTGGACTTTTGCTTGCATATTATTGTTTTTAATTTTGCATTTTTATGGTGTGTGTGTGTTTGTTTCTTGTGCTTTTCTCTGTTTTATTCATTTATTTATTCTGGTTTGTTTGCTTTTTATTTGTTGTTTGTTGTTCTAAAAACAGAAAGAACAAATGGAGTTGGATGGGTGGGAAAGTGGGGAGGTTCTCAGAGACAAGGGGAACCATGATCAGAATATATTGTATGAATTTTCAATAAAAAAGAAAATGACAACAAACATCACTCCATTTTGATCTTATCCATGTACATTTGTCAAGGTAGAAGAAAACATTTTATCTTAGTTTTAATGTATGATTTCTACCATTTTAGATAGAATATATATAACTTTTAATATTGTGACATTGTATATACCCTTGTGCTCCCAGGCCGGACCCCACTGTGTTAGAGAGGGCCTTGCCTGTAGCACACAGTGCACAAGAAGGCAACGCAAGGGACAGTTGGGAGCAGTTCTTGAAGCCGAATGGTAAGTGGAGAATGTTACAAATGCTTACCAAGTACTATTTTGGGGTAAGTGATGGAATTCTCTACTTTGGATTAATTTCCCAACCTGATTTCCATATGTTTAATCTTCGTGATTCATTTAGTGATATTTCAAAAGACAATTTATGTAGGGAGTGGGACAGTTTATTACACTAGCAGTATCATTCCAAAGGACTTTGCCAACCCCACAAAAATTATACATTGTCGTAAGTTCTGATCTGAATGCCAGTATTTAAAACAGACTATTGTTTATCCATCACTGGATTTCTTAAATACAGTAAACAAAGTGTAGTGTGATACAATGTGAGGGAAACACGAAGAGCCTTCTTATAGTGCAACGGCGTGCCTAAACTAACGAGCACACCGCCACAAAGGCCTACATAGTCTACGGTGGCCATTGCAAGGCTTACTGTGATTGCCAAGGAAAGTTCATCTGGAGTTGTTGGGCTGTTTGGAGCTCCACCTTGAAATGGCATTGGCCAAAAGGGCTCCTCTTCTTGAGTCATTTCACCCAGTTTTACCTTCAGGGGGTAATTCCAGGCACATGACAAACATCCTCCGTTAGTCCGATCTGCAAAATTATGCTCGGTTCTTCACGAAAAGTTGGAGACTGCGGATATTACAAAGGTCAGAGAAGTGACCTCCATCTGTTTTATAGAAAGAAAAACTTCCCAGTGCTCTTGACTTCAGCTGTACTAAGGGCTGTGGTCACATTACAATTCTAGCGGTGTTTGATTAACAATGCTGCATGATAGCCCATCCAAAAAATTAATCTGTGTTGGAAGCAGTGAGACACCCTGGAGACACTCAGTCAGGTGGCTCGTTTTCACTTTTTCTTAGAGTTTTTAAGGATTGTGCTGAGTCCCCTGTCCTTGAGAAGAGAAGCAAAGCAGGTACCCAGAGAGCACCAGGTGTCTGTGTTTTCAGAGCCTCGGCTGTCTGATCTGGGAGCTTTAATTTTCTTCACAATCATACCGAAATGTCACTTTTGTCCAAAGATATCATCATACCCATGCCAAATACCTGGGTGGTGGGGCCACGTTGGGCTCTGGAGACACTATCTCTTGAGAGGGGATCACAGGCATCGTTGATCTGTCCCTTTGTCAGCCCTTCACAAACCCCTTAGTAACCATGGAGTTCGAAAATCATCTTTCATGTGAAGCATTTCAAAATGTCACATTACAATTGCTATTCTTCCAGCTAATGTTGAGTTTTAATGGGGCCAAAAGAGCAGAGAGGAGAGGAGCTTTTGAATGTAAACCCTCAGATGGCAGGGCCTAGTCCTTTCCCATATCTATTTCTGTCCTCAAAGATACAGAAAGATTGGAGCATGGGCATGAAATGACTCTGAAGCTCACGTGTACTAAAAATGTGGGATGACCTCAAAGACGAAGCCCCCCCACAAACCCTCATGCCAGCTATTTATTTTCCAGCTGTTTATCTTGAGTCTACCGTCTCTCGCCTTCGACCTAATCAGTGACCTTGGTAATCAAAGCATGGCCAGGGCCTTCCCCAAAACCAAAGTCGCAACCCCATGGTTCTCCCTCTGACCCTCTTGCTGACTCCGAGGCCTCTGAGAGTGGCAGACTTGCCTTAGCTTGTTTCTTATAAAACACACAAGAAAACCTTTTTCGATGAGGAAAAGAAAAATCAACATGGCAATAGATTGAAAAAGGTTCCCACAGGCTCCTTTCTCCCCTAAACCATCAGAAAGATGACAGAAAGCACAGTCACTTTGGGTTGCAAGGCTGACCACGAACTCTGGCATTGGAGTTGTGCCCTGTGTTGAAGGAAAAGATCACAGCTATTTTATTTAACAAGAGATTAAAAATACCATGCGCAGAACAGCCAGGCCTGAGAGCGATCATTCCCCACTAACTGTAGCCTTGTGCTGGCTGTAGCCAGCTGAAAGATGTTATGGTTGACCGACCCTCAAAAATAGGCACTGTGATGGTGATATATTGTGGCCCTTGAAGAATTTAATTGTCAAATTGACATTTATCAAAAGCTTTAGTGCATTTAAAAGATAAATCGTGCAAGTTTGGTGCAGATCAAAGGGCCCTTGTCCTTTTCCATTCATAGCCCGGGCTGGCTTCAGCAGACAAGTCATGTGTGAAAAATGATCCCTTCCACTCCCCGCTCCCTTAACTACTGCACTGGTGACAGATAATCAGAAATTTAAATGTTAGCTTCTTCTTCAGAAAGTTCTTAAAATAATGGAGGACCCATTGAGACCATTTGTATTTGAAAAGAATACTAAATAATTTAGGGTTCTGAAGCAGGATGTGCTGTGCTGTGCTGGGCAGATAAACGAGGAAGCCCCGGCGCACGCTCTCTTCAGCAGTGGCCGCACTAATTACAGATCAATTACTTCCCAGTTGTTTGCAACCTTATCAAAGGATGGTAAATTTACTGAGAGCAAAGTGTGATAAGATGACTTTTCATTATTACAGTAGATTTGTTGAAACAGCTTCGACACTGAGATTAATAAGAGCTCTCCCAGGGGTAATAAGATCTGTGCACATATAGGAAAATGTTTAAGAGCTGAAAACCGGATGCTTGGCGCATCCTAGAAATCCTTCCTCTCATTAATTGTTATCACCGAGTGTGTTCGTAATGCGGGAAAGCGACCCCATTCACTGAAAAATTGCCTAAAACAATGTAGCTCTTTACATTGTTTTAGATACTCTGAAAATTGAAGTATTTTGATCTGGAAGCCAGAGAAAAATGTATTTTGGGGAATGTGAGGAGCAAGCATGTGGCAGCCGGGTAATGCGCATGCACCCAAGAGATGACACCCTGTAGGGCGTAGCTGAATTGCATTTGTGCTGGGATCATAACAAGAGGCGGGGCTGCCTTGTGCCACCATAGAAAGACTGTCGAAATTTTTGAGGGCGAAGTCTACAGAAGGTTCCACTTTAGGATGGAAACCATTCAAGATTTGGGGTAACTGGCGGGGTACACCATAAATTACTCCTGGAAAGCGAAGGTCCGCAGAAGCCAACAAATCTTCCAAATTGGGCAAACTACACGCAATATTCTTTTGTTGTCCTGAGAAGGGATCCTTGTCCTGTAGGCCTCACTCTGTAGACCAGGCTGTCTCACACTCAGAACGATCTTGCCTGAGCCTCCGAAGTGAAAGCACCCCAGGCATGATCCATCTTGGGATGCTCTTAACACATGTAGGCACGGTGCCCTATTTTTCGTATCTAAAAAGTATCTCATTGAGGAATGCTTGCACTGAGTTAATATTAAGCCTAGCCTATGAATCTGCTAGCCGTTTCTGTCAACCAACCCAGGGCCCTGTACATGCTAAGCCCGCACTCCACAGGAGGCACCCATCCCTCATCCCCTATCCCCGGCACCCTCGTCTCTCCCGTTCGCATCAAGTGTGAGTGGGTACTGGGATGTCTGGGAAGCTGTTTAATTCAAAATTGCAAGCCATTCCTGTTTCCCTGTTTCCGGTCTTGGCAGAACCGTCTGAGGGAGAAGGAGAGGACGCTCCAGGTTGACGTGGAACCGGATTACAGTTCCAAGTCCTGATGTAAGTCAATGGAGTCCACAGGCAAGAGCGGGCTTCCGAGCGATGGGCGTGGCTTTACAAGGTGGTTTGCTAGCTGGCTCATACCTTTTCCTGGTTTTCAAAAGGAAATAAATAACTACAGGACAAAAATCTCAGATCTCTGTGACCTGATAACTGGTTAGAAGAGGGAAGCGCTGGGAGCCTGGGAGGGGCCTCAGGTAGGGCATTCTCTGCCACTCTTGCCCAGAGCTGCTGGCCTAGATAATGGACTGAATGGAACTTCCGTGAGTCATCTTGAATTCCTTAATTCTAGTCTATTCGGGTCTATGTGAGTCCGCTTATCGAAAAGCATCTTCAGGTAAACAAAACAAAGCCTCAAGACTCACGGCTCCTCCGGGCTGTCCTCACAGTTGGTTTCAGCTCTGCCTGGGCTAGGCCATGGGACCTTGCCACCAACACCCCGAAAGAATGAAAACAATTCTAGATCGTTTCCAGAACCAAAAAATCGGAAAAGTGGCAATGAAAGCCACTCAATATTTAATTTAGTTAAAAAAAAAGACCAAACAAAACCCAAAAACAAACACTCCCCCCCCCCAAAAAAGATGAGAATGATTGGGGAAAATAATTCTAACTTCTTACTTAAAATTTAGTTCATAAACATACAAACTTAGTTAGTGCATGCCTTTGTGGAAGGGACTTGGGAATAACCCTTAACCAATTAGCACTTTTTTTTTTTTGCTACAATAGGCATCAGGGATACCAAGAAAACCAATGTGAAAGTAGCCAATATGGTATCAGTAGGAATATTTTGATCATTTCCTTTGCAACATTTTTGTCACTCTGAAGAAACATAAGCAACTGTGTGTTAATTACGGAACACCTTATTTTGAAAGTAAGAGAAACACTCAGAGCAAACATTCACATCTGATTCTTAATGAGCCCAGCAAAGTCAGGCTATTTGTAAGGTGATAATAGAGAGGAAGGAAAAAGCTCAGAAAAGGCTTTGAAAAATGAGACAATGGGAACCAGCCCTGGGCTGCTCCCCTCTCCCTGGGCAGCCTCCTCTCCTAACTCCCCTGTAACTGCTCAGTGGGATTCACTCATGATGGTTGTTTGACCTCAACAACACAGCACTTTCAGCCTCTTGTCACAAATTTATATTCCTTTATTTTTAAAAACAGGCTGGAAAACTAGTGTGTATGTGTGTGTGTGTGTGTGTGTGCCTGTGTGTATGTCTCTGTGCATGTCTGTATGTGTGTGTGTGCCTGTGTGTGTGTGCCTGTGTGTGTGTGTTACATAAGACTGAAGGTTGGAAGAAGCTTGCCTTGTATATGAATTACACATATTGAGACCATTTCACATGGACTATCTTGAAGCAGATGTGTTTGGTGTATTCAAACACGTGCGTATTCACAAGCCCAAGAGAGGTGTTAGAAAAGGGATCATTTCTCTCCACACTTCCTGCCCAGAGAGCTAGTACAAAGAGTGGCTTGATGAAATAGAAGGTTAAGATTTATGAAGGGCGGGAGTGGAAAATGAAAGGAAATTCCACTTCACATTACGTTCATTCAACCTTCTGAATCTGCCTCCATAGAAATACTAATTTGATGCTGTAGGTGGATTTTAATAAGGTTAATTTTCTGACTGATTGTACCACTTCTACCAGATTTAGCTGAGATTATGATAAAAATAACAAAAACCTCATTTCTGGATTGTAAGCCATCCCTGGAACGATTAATTTGATTCTGTTCAGAATTCTGGCAAAGCCATCCGAGGGAAGGTTTGGATTTATTTCCTCTCTGAAGCCGTGCTTTTGGATCACTGTGGAATCAGAGGAAACTTTTGCTTTAGAAAATCTTCTTCGGGACAACATGAAACCCACTTTTCTGGGAGACTGCTTCATTCTGGGTGTTAACTGTCATCTGTAGCCTTTGTGCTTAAGCCTCATCATAAGAATTTTTGTTATAAAGTAATACATGCTCATTTAAGAAAATGCAGTCAATTAAGGGGATGGGAAACTGCTATAGCTCAGACACAAAGCTACTGTTAACTTTTCAGTGAATTTTTTCTTTAATCTTCTGGCTGGCATATAATATATAATCATGCCCATTTAGAATTTTGTGTCTTGACTTTTCTGACAACACCTTAAGTGTTTCCGATGTTATTGCATACTCTCTATACTCTTCTCAATGGTTGTATAACATTTCCCTGAGAACATAAACAGTGCTTTGCTTAGCATTCTGCTATTATTGAATATTTAACTTGTTTTCATTTTTATTTCCGCTGTTGTTTAGAATTCTTTCCTTGGAACAAATTCAGACGAGCGGTGTGTTACCAAGTTGAAGGGTATGAATATTTAAAACGATCTCGCTGATTTGAAATGCAAATTACGAGTAGAAGAAGATTGATGGGTTTGTTTGATTTCATACTTCAACATTCAAGCAGCGAGGCTCTCTGTTAGGTGTAGGGGAATGAGGGATAGGAGCAACAAAGACATGAGTGGTAAGCCATTTTGAGTCAGTTGATGCCTGCTTCATCATAAACGTGACCTGAGGTCCCTTCTGGGGTCTGGTGTCCTTTAATAGCACCCATACCATGATAAGTGACCATCATTTTTATGGGACATCAGCTTCCAAACTGGTTTGTTGACTCTTGCTAGCAACCTTTTGTCATTTTTACATAGCAGATTCTCAAATTCCCCTTGTGGAAAACATCCACAATTGCTGCCCTGAAGCTGCTTGACAATATTTTCCTTTCTCTGCTTATGGAAAATTGAATTTGCTCTCTTTCTGCCTCTTAGGAGAGAGAGAGAGTAAACTCACTCAGGGACACTCAAGGGCAAATTTGCTAACATAAATAAGGACTGGATTACAGCGAGAATACTTGAGAACGAGGAAATGGTTTAGAGTATATCAAGTGGGTTTTAAAGAAAAGCTAATTGCACCATATTCAGATCTCTTACCCATGCCTTCTCTGACTCTGGCCTGCTGGTACAAGAGCAAGCAGTCCGTTGGTGGGGACTGCAGTTCTGTCCCTGAGGTCCTGGGAAGCTGGAACACCATGGCAGGCGTGGACTGTCACTGCAGCCTTGCCTCAAGACACTGTTAGCTTGGATATGCTTAAACTGGCACCAGCTGGAGGCCTCTCACTGAGAAAGACGAGGTAGAAGCAGGTGCCTCTTGGGCTCACTGAGGTTTGAGGAAACGGTGGCCTCTGACCAGGGAACTTCTGTGTGAGGAAAATAAGGTCATGCGTCGATGCAGCCCACAGACTGGGTAAACATTTTAAAATAAACTCCTAAGTTTCAGAAACGGAAAAAGGTTGATAGGAAACTTTAGCCCTGCTCTTTCTCATAACAAAAAAATAGGATAAGCGTAGTTTACATTTCTATTAGATACTTGTCCAAGTAGATTCTCTTTTTCACTAAACATTCTTTTTCTATACACTGTCTTCCCACAAATCCCTATTCATTTTTTTACTCCTTCCAACCTCAGTCACTTTCATTTCATAGCCAAGAAGAAGGCATCTGAGTTTTGTGACCTTCAAGATGTAAGAGCGTGCCTAGGAGGACTTCTGTGATGCAACATCTTAGCTCAAATATAACTGCACCTTGTCTGTCTCCTGGATGCTACATGCCTGTGTTGCTGACTGTCCTACCCTCCCTGACCAGGGCTGTTTGCTTTTAACTTAACTGCACAAACTCTTGTTTGTTTGCCTGAACAATCACACAAAGGACTCTGTCGGCATTGACAATGGACTTGACTTCATATTTTCTTACAAGTACAGAGGGAAGACTTTTCCTTTTTCACGAACCAAAACTCTGTGGGATGTTTTGCTCATTGCATTAGTGTGCTGTTCGTTCAGTAAAGAAATATATCTCAGTCACTGAAAACTGGTATCTCTGCGAAACTGTCAGCCTTGGCTTCTCGGCTCTGTTGAATGAACCAAAGTTTACAGCAGGACAGAGGTTTCCTTCCCATCACATACCATTTCACAGCGTGTTGATTCCCCACCACCACCATATAAAGGTTCAATTTTCACTTGCACCAACCTGATGTTAGTTTTTAAGTAACATGATGATAGAATAGACTTGCTCTTAAAAAGTGAGAGTGTGGGGGGGGGATGCAGCTCGGCTAGGAGAATGCTTCCCTCGCATGTACAAAGCTCTGGGCTCAAAGGCAAAGCATGCAATGTTGTGGTGGTACACACCACTCTGGAGATGGAGACGGGAGGATCAGAAGGTCAAGGTCATCCTGGAACACTTGAGACCCGTCTCAGAAGCGGGGGGGCGCGGGGAAGGTAAGCCAAAACATGATATTATAAATACAGTCTTTTAATTTTGTAAGAACAAAATGTGCATATTAAATATTTGTGGCTTCTGCCTCTGCCTGTGTAGACCACCAACCTTTAATTTCCCAGGCAACAGAGTCTGAGAGGCCAACAGGCCTCTAGAAATCAAAATGTCCACAAGACTAGACCATCCTTTCTTTTAAAATCCTCTTTTGTTAAGGAAAATGCTGGCCCTCGCCCTCACATACACCAGCCCTGCAGGCAGACAATAGTCCATGGTGGAGTACGGTTCAGGGGTCTGAGGAAGCTAGCAGAAGAGGATGCATAGCCTCCTGTCCCCGCAGACCTGAACCCCATGAACAAGAGGCTGCAGAGACCAAAGGCTCTTCCTCTCCTGCACACATCACCACACGGACCCTACTACAGCTAGAGAGATCGGAGAACTTGTCCTGTTATTTATGTTTTTTCATGTAGTATGCTATATGACATTCTGATTTTTTTTGTTCTGTTTTTTGTTTTTTGGTTTTTCAAGACAGGGTTTCTCTGTGGAGCCTATCCTGGCACTCACCCTGTAGACCAGGCTATCCTCAAACTCACAGAGATCCGCCTGCCTCTGCCTCCCAAGGGCTGGGATTAAAGGCATGTGCCACCAACCCCTTTTCAGCTGTATTTCATCCCCTTCTTATTTCTACATCTTTTCTTTTTTCTTTTATCTTTGGTTCTACCTCATTTTATCTCCTAATTGCAAAGTTCCACAAGTTTAGCAATCTCTACAACTGTGGACCCTAACAATATCCCATTACATCCAAGTTCCATTTGATCATTGCCATTACTTCAACTGAAAGAATATAGCTGATTTAACAAGCAACAAAATAACACCAGATATTTGAATCTCAACACTGTTCAACTTCGTGCTTCTGGGGGGGCTGAGGTTTGCCCATCAGGGAGCCCAGGCCGCTCAGCCCCAGCTATTTCTTTCTCTGTTCGCGTCTGTAATTTCTTTATTCCTTCACTCGACCTAGTGAGGTCTGTCCCTACAGCTGTACAAGGATGCCGCAGGAGTATGGCCCCAGAACCACATACATGTTGGCAGCTCTAATTGAACTCAGTGGGTTGTAGAAGAGAAGGGGGGAGGGGGAGGGGGAAGAGGAGGACATTGAAGTCCAGAGGGTGATGTGTTGGGGTGTTGGGAGAGTAAGGGTGGGAAGGGTGGGTGGTTATGTTAAAAAGACATTGTATGCGGGAATGAATTTACAACATATTAAATATTAAGACAGTTGTCATATTTTAAGTCATATTAAAATAATTAATTTCAAAATATCAAAATATGACTGAGTTTGTGATGTACTTTTACCCATGTGTGTTTGCGTATGCCAGAATGATGTGTGCCGTGTGTGTGTGTGTGTGTGTGTGTGTGTGTGTGTGTGTGTGTTTTGTAGGTACCTGGGGAGGCGACGAGAGGGCATTATATGGGTTTTTCTGTTGTTTTTTGTGTTTTTGTTTTTCAAGACAGGGTTTCTCTCTGTATTGTTTTGGAGGCTGTAGACCAGGCTGGCCTCGAACTCACAGAGATCTGCCTGCTTCTGCCTCCCGAGTACTGGGATTAAAGGCGTGGGCCACCACCGCCCAGTAAGAGGGCATTATTTGCCCTGGAGCTGGAGACACGGGTCCTAAGATCTGAACTCAAGTCCTCAGAAAACAACTGAGCCATCTCTGCAGGCCCTAGTTAGTTTATCTGAAACTCTCTCTTTGGCTGCTCTATTATAACCTGTCCTCTTAAAGGACATTTTGTGTATCACTGGGGAGGGAGTGAGGCTAATTCATAGAACAGTGTTTTGTAGCTTCTTGTGGCAGTCACACATTTTGAAACAGTGTTCCAAAAATCTCTCTTTGAAAAGCTACTTTTGCTGTAAGGAGACTTGGCCACGATGAACTTCAGTGCCGAAAGCACATGACCTGTAAGGCGGGAATCACACTTTCTTTGCAGTAACTGTCAGAGGTGAGACCAGCCCATTTCACAGACAGCACAACTGAGGAAACGCCAGGGAACAGGAAGAAAAAGTAGAACCTGACATATCTGATATTTATAAGCCTGTGGCGTTTTTCATCCGAGTGATAATTCTTCACGCCTCTTTCTGCTTCCTAGGAACCATGGCAGAAGCAGTTGGATGGAGCTGTCGATGCTATGGAGGGTGGTCACCGTCTCCTTGTGCAATTGAGCAGTTCTAACGGTAAAACTAGCAGCTGGTTACGGGAAAATCTTCTCAGAGTGTGAGTATATTGAATACTTTCATGTTTTACTTTCTAGGGGGAAAGAGGTATTGCATTAATAAGCTGTTTTTTTCACTTTGCATTTCAGTAGACACTATTATTTCCTAACAGAGGAAGCAAAATCCAGTTTTCAAAAGTAAACACCACACTCTAATAACCATTATGATATTTCAGTGTTTTATTCAACGGGGAAGACCTCAAAGGGGAATGTGCAGAGAGCCTTCCGGCGGTTTGTTTACTTAGCTGAGAAAAAGCATGGCATTGGATCCGTTGGGCTAACCCCGAGATGTGCCTGGCCATCCCTAAACAGAGTTGGGACCTTTCTAAACATCATTCGCATCCCTGTCTGGAAACCGTATGCAATATACTACTGGGAGGACCATGTGCATTGTTCTCCCAAAATCACAGAGGAAATCTGAACTAACCATAGAAATTTTCATCCTTGAGAGTCCTGGTGCCTACAGAGCTCTGTGCACCCAATTAACCCTGTAGGTTCCCTCCCTGGCTTCGTGTCCTTCTCAACCCCTACTTCAAAAGGGGATGATTAAGGCCATTCTTTCTGGCATGTATTCTAGCTGCAACTATTCACTTTCTTCTCTCTCTCTCTCTCTCTCTCTCTCTCTCTCTCTCTCTCTCTCTCTCTCTCTCTCTGCAGACTTTGCATTTTCCCACTTTGATGCATCTATGGACAGGCACGCCAGAAAGACAATTGTTTTAAGCAAGTGGGCGCAAAGTGAGACTTAGAAGTTCCTGAGGCTTTTATTTCAGTGAAGGGGCATCTGTTGTCCCAGCTCCTCTCCTGGAGAAGGGAGGCTGGGCCTGTGGAGCGTCCGTCTCTCTGTGCTGTGGAAGCCTGGGGTGGCGTGGAGACAGAAGTAGACCAGAGCTTCTTGTCCCTATGCTAACTCCATGGCCGTGAAAGGCGTGACACAGTCCTTTGGTGCACTATTGTCACTCCCCATCCTTTCCAGTCACAGAACAACTTTTAACTCTACCTCCATAATTAGCATGCCTCAGACAGCTAAAAGCGAAGTCCCTCGCAGAGGTGCTAAAACATTTTAGAAGGTTTGGACTAAGGCCATTAGCCTATGCCACACTTTTAAAAGCCTCTGAAGTCATATATATCTGCCCCCCTGCCCCTTTTCTTTTCAAAATTCTTTTACCCTGAATGTGAGGATTGGAACCTGGGCAGGGTACTGAGTACTTAAGGCCTTACTCCCAGTCTACTTCCGACTATGGACTCCAGCCTACCAAGAAATATGAGTGGTTTACTCCCTCCAGCAACATCAGCGTTCCCAGACCGTGACTCTCGGCACTCCCCCTAGGTACCGAATGGTCTCAGGCAAAGGGCCAGTTACTGTTTTAAAATCCAGAAACAGGTTAGTGGTCAAGTATACTGTAAGACCCAACAGCCGATGGCCAGCTTGCCCCCAGGTGAAGGCTGGCTCCCCGTGCAACCAGTCTCCTCTGCTTTGGGTGTCCGGGTGTAACACGGCTGAACTTCCAACTGCTACTAGACCAGCTTTGGAGAGAATTTAGGAAGCTGTCATCACACAAGGGTTTCTCTCCCCCGGATTAGTCAAGGTTCCCTACAGGAACAGAGATGACAGGATAAATATTTATTAAAAGGAGTTTTACTTGAGTGGCTTATGGGCTGTAGTCTGGCTGGTCTAACCACAGTTGCTAGTCTTCCAAAAGCAAGGTTGTCCCAGAGTTAAGTTCACTAATAAATCAGATTCTAATGCTACCAAAGAAACGTCTCAGCAGCAGGAGAGACGAACCTTGCCAGTGAGAGTGAGGGCAAGCAGGCAAACTTCCAACTTCCTTCTTCCTTGTCCTTCTGTATATAGGCTGCTACCAGAAGGTATGGCCCACACTTAGAGTGGACCTTCCTACTTCAGAAGGTGTGGCCCACACTTAGAGTGGACCTTCCTACTTCAGAAGATGTGGATTTAGGGCAGGTCTTCCCATCCGATCCCCACAGGTGTGTCCAACTGCTTGGGTTATAGTTGATCACAGATACAGTCAGGTTGACAACCTAGATTAGCCTCCTCAGGGCTTGGTGTGGTGGCGCATGCCTTTAATCCCAGCACTCAGGAGGTAGAGGCAGGTGGATTTCTGTGAGTTTGAAGCCAACCTGGTCTACATAGTGAGTTCCATGACAGCCAGGCTATGCAGAGAGACCCTGCCTCAAACAAACACACAAACAAAACCCCCCAAAACCAAAACCAAATCAAAACAAAACAAAAAGACAGAAAAAGAAAAGGATTTGCCACCATCCCTCCTCCATTCTTTTTGAAAAGTTCCCAGTAAAGCGTTTGCCACGCTCAGGGTTTTAAACCTGGCACACATATAATAAGCCACCCGTGGTGCTACATTCCCCAGCGCTGAGGCAAAGGTATCATAAAAGAATGATCCGTTGTGACTGAGTCAGTGTGCCTCAGGTCCAGTGAGAGACCCTGTTTCTAAACATCACGTGGATGGCAAAGGAGAAAAATGATACCCAATGTTGATCTCTGTCCTCTACACTCACAGGTACATATGTACATGTTAATCCAAACGCACATGATCAAGGGTATGCACGCACACACACACACACACACACACACACACACACACACACACACACCCTACTCAGCTCCTAAGTCCTTCCCCAAGCCAGCACCCAGCACCCATTTCCCTGAGCTGTCTGACAATCCTTTACATGGGTCTACAGCTCCGTGCCCGAGACTCACTGCTTCTTACCTGCTCGGATCACAGCCTCCCTCCCTCACATCTGAAACATGATCAAGATTTCCTCTACTCTCCAGGTTGAGCCTCCTGGTGCACATTCTCATGGAACACTAATTGGGACGCAAGTTCTGGTAGAAAACGTGAGATACGTGCTGTCGTTCCTCCAAGTCTTGAAGAGTCTCCAAGAGACAACGCTCTCGTCACGCGATCAGCCCGGGCATAAGAAGGCAGCTGCCCATTTGTCTTCCATCGCGGTCTGTCTCTGCCCTTAAGTATGTGTGCAGAAAATTGAACTGAAGTTAGCAAACCTTGTATTTACCCTGACCTAAAATTATTTGCTTGGAGCACTCACTGATGCCTCTTTTCTGTCATGCTTTTTAAACACAATTCTCCAAACATGGTTATGACTTTCCTTCTTGCGGCTCCAGAGCCTTCCTGACCGCGCTCAACTCTGCGCATGTGTTGTGATCAGCGGTGAGATGTCATAAGGAATTTGTTACCCCGTGATAGTTCCTCTGAAGCCTGCACAGTACTTGCTTGCTTTTCTTCCTCAAGGAAGAGAGCTTTTGGGACTGAAGCAACCACCTCAGTCTTGTCACCGGTAGGATTACCTGGTTGGTGGCCCTGAGGGTACCGGTCACATGGGAACCACCCAGGGCAGGCGATGGGAAGAAAGGCTGGCGAGGCGCACAGCAATGGGTCCACTCATGGCGTGCGAGGGGAATGACGGGATCATTTATTCCAGTGGCTCCTTAAACTCTGTACCTAGAGAAGCAAGGCAGATCATTCCCAAAAAGGGGTAGGGCACAGCGGGCACCAAGACCTAACACCAGGTCATCACGGGAAACAGCTGCTCTCCTCTGGCTGACCGCTGCCACGTTATAAAGTAAGCTCGTGTCGCCATCATTTCCAGTGTTTTTCAAAGATGCCAAGGACACACCACTTTTACCACTTATAAACATGAGCGTGTAGGTAAAACACGGTGCCTACCCCCCCAGTTTATTAACTTTTGCTTAGGCCTAGCGGTCTACAACCAGCCAGCTTGGTCAGCAGGCCGTTTATAACTGGAGAGACTCAGAGTCCATTTAGTGTTCAAAGACGAGTCAGACCTGGCTGCAGGGGACTGATAAGAGCAACGGGGAACACCGAGGTTGGGTAAGGTTGGGCAAAATACAGAAAACACAAAATGACCAGTTTCTAGGCAAACATGTCTTACCCCAACATTTCTCTTCAACTTAGCTACGTTCTTGAAAAGTCTTTCAACTCCCTAGCAGAAAAAAAAAAAAAAAACCACACCCCCGACTACTCTACCATCACCGGAGAAGAGCAGATGAAGGACTTTTGAATCAGGGCCAACACTCTCCGTTCACATGACTTGTCAACAATAAAGAAAGGTCACAGGGGACAACTTGTTACACACAATAGGGGTTGCCTCTTCCACTCTGCAATTGCAAACCCTGCAACAGGATGACCAGCGTGGGCAACAGATTGTAGGACGTGTTTCAGCCACTTTTTCCAGGACACAAGGCTCAGTTGCCAACTTGCTCAGTCCCTTACCAGCCTGCGTGAGCATCTCCACACGCACTGTCTACACCAGATAAAATGTAGACTGTGTCGAAAGTTCTTTTTCCTGCAGTCTTCCTACCTGCCGTGCGGATGAAAATCAGGAGCCCTTGGGATATGGAGCTATTTAAAAATAAATGTGGCATATGTAACCATAGCGAGCGATTATATCCATTCTAAATGGACTTTGCCCTAAGAAAAATAAAAAGCCAAGCTTTGGGGTTTTCTTTCATTTACCAGAACCCAAGTGAATTGAGCATGATTGAAGTGCCTGTGTTTGGCTGGGCTCCTCTATGTAATGCTGGCTTGTTGGACCAGTTTGAGTGGACCCAGCTGTAAAACTAAGAAGCCCCTCTGGACACAATCTCTTCCCAGATGCTGAAAACACCTCCTCTTTGAGACGCTGGAGGAATAACTCTGCTCCAACAATAGGACATTCTTTCTCCTTGAAGGTTTTATTTTTACAGGGAATAGGAATAGAGCGAGAGGTTATTGTGTGCCACAAGGCAATGCCCAGAGCAGGGACAGAGTCCTAACCTAGTTAGGAGACTGGGAATTTGATCCAGCACCCTGAAGAGAATGTTGTTCTATGTTTCTCATTAGACACAGCACCCTTGTCCCCATGGCACATGAACTGTGTGGGGGTGGCTGCATGCACATACCTGCTCGAGTATGTGGAGCACGAATCCCTTAAGATCCTTGGAACCCGTCTTCGTTTTCATTTCTGAGGACACCCCAGAGCTGAAATAGTTCACCAGGCTGCATGACAGTGGCAGGGCTTATTGTGTGTGTGTGTGTGTGTGTGTGAGAGAGAGAGAGAGAGAGAGAGAGAGAGAGAGAGAGAGAGAGAGAGAGAGAGAGAGCGTGCTCGGGATGGGGGGGTGCTCTCTTCCTACACATTACTTTGCAGATTGCTGTGTCGCCATAACCTCTGCTGGGAACATCACCTTCTCTTTTGTTTTCCTCTCAGGGTGAACTCAGTAGTCATCCCACACAACCTTGTAAAAAGACAGCTATTTTTTTTTCTTTTTCATTTTTTTTATTCTCCACTTAGTTTGAAAGCCTTGCTTCTTGATTCAGTTTGAGCAACCATGAGAGTTAAGACTGAAACAAAACAAAAAAGCCTTACCTCCCTGTCTGATGTTGACTTTCAAGTTGGCTAGAAGGCTCCTGGGATTAAAGAGAAAATACTTGCTATCTTCTAAGGAGGATATTTTTTTTCCTTTATTCTTAATAGAAAACATCTGACTTAGACAAAGAGGCCAAGAGAGTCTATTAAAAACAACAACAACAACAACAACAAAAACCAGAGTATCTCACGTGTCTATTCCAGTGGAAAACAAAAAAGGTATATAAGCCTCATGCAACACCCTTCTTCCTAGGCAGGGGTCACAAACTTTGGAAACGAATGGCAGTAGCTTGGCTCACCGGAGAGCCAAAGAAGCCAAGGGGGTGTTGCAAAAGCTCAACTGGGAATGGATTCAGTCTGGCTCCACACCGGCTTCCGTGGGAAGGAGGTGACAAATTCACACGCTGATGAAGCATAGGAAAGCCAGTGTCTGGGACTCGGGGTGTTTGCCCAGCACACAAGGCCCTGGCTTCAATCGCTGCTTGGTCAAAGAGAAAATATTTTTCAGTTTGATTCCACACCACCGTGTACCATTTACTGCCTGTCATATCTGAGCTGGTCTCCCTTATTCACACAGTAAGGAAGCACTGGTGTAGCTTGCTGTGTTGAAGTTTCGAGGATCACGCTTACCTAGCCAAAGAAAGCCTGTCGTTATTTTTCTTAATTATTTTAGAAATGTCATCTCTAATACCATCCACTCTTTTGTAACTCTGGGGAGAAAATTGAATAAGCACCCATTTCCTGAGAACCACTTAAAAAAGTTTGCAGTCAAAAAAATTTTTTTCTGGATGGCTATGAAACAATTCAATGATACGGGTAAGCCTGCAGGACGATAGGAGACCCATTACGTGTAATCAGGAAAAAAATATTACGGTATACACAGGCAGACTGCTTCACATAGTTCAGTTAGTTTAGGTTAAGAAATGTTTTCTCTCAGGAAATGCCTTTAAACCAGGGCTACGTTTTATTTAATGATGTGGAAAAATTCCACAAAATATCCTTATGAGAAATGTATTTAATTTTCTCTTTTTAAGCCAGTCAGCAAGTAAAGTGAGCTGCATATTGCTCGCATTACTAACACCGCCTGGCAGCGCACACTGAAATATGCCTGGCCATGCACATTCGGAGGGGACATTAGTTGGGAGCACGTGGATTGGTGGCTTAGCACTTTCTAGAGACTGACTGACCTCCGCTGCTAAAATTTCTGCCTAGATACCGACAGATGTTGGAATCCCGGGCAAGCTCCTCTTGCTTTTTTTCTGTCCCTGCATACAAAGGAATAAACTGAAGCGCGTCTCGCCATCACCGAACAAGATTCTTGCCTTCTCCCGGCTTTAACCACTGCACCGAAGAAAACATTTGCAGCCTTCAACCTTGGCACGGTCAGAGTAGGCGGGAATGGAAAGGCTCAGGAAATGGGACCGTTGCTATGGGTGTGCACCTTACTTCCCTCCTACTCAGGCAGCTAGCCTGACTCAATTTATCTTTTTCAGGGTTTAATCATAAACAGGTCACACTGTGTCCCTCCCTGGGTCACTCAGCTTCTTTTCTGCCCTGTGGTGGGGGTGGGCTTGCTCTACTCTGCCCTATAAGCGCTGCAAAGGCAGTAATGAGAATTCTCGGAATGCGTGAGGTTCGGTTATGAGGACCACTGGGTCGACCGTGATAGGACAGTGTTCTAAATTACCTTTCCCCCGTACTTACAACCTGCAAACTCTAATTTTTTCCTCTAGTAGCAAAGTAAACGGGAAAGATAGGCTGACTTTTGGTAGAGACCCGTGTGATAGGAAGTTCTTGGTGCTAATCAAACGTATCTGATTTATTTAAGATCTCCTTTCTCGGTTGACCTCTGTTCTTGCTCCCAGCTCAAGTGAGTACGACAAAGAGAATGTATGTTCTCAGAATGCAGATATGCAAGGGAAGGTTTCTATGGGCAGGGCTGCTTAGACATTTCAATTTTATTAAAGCTGCCACAGAGTTCATTTTTTGTTTTGTTTTGTTTTTGAATAGCACCAACTCCTACAAACTTTGATTATGTGCACTCGGAGGTACGAACACAATGAAATGGCAAAGACCCAAACAGTCCTTGTTTACCTACCTCAGAAGGCTAATTGTGAGGAGTCAGTGGGCCAACAGCTGCTGAACCCCATGTGAGCTTGCCCTCAAAACGAAATGTGTCCTTGCCATGTTCATAGTGCCTGCCCTGAAGACTTCATTGACATCAGGTCATAGATAACTTGAGGGTCTATGACTGGGCAGCAGCCCAGTGTGTGACTTTGTTCTACTCCAATGGGAATTAAAAAAAAAAAAAAGACAGTTCTGAAAGCATAGTGTATCATCTCTCAGACCTGGAGATGGGTGTCTCAATCCCATAAAGTTGATTTTATACTCAGATTTGGGTTCTCCAAGGAAATGTACTGGTCTTTTGGACCAAAGACTAGAAATTTCTCATAAAGAAGATCTTTCAAAAGTAAGTATCTCCCATCAGTGGTCACATCTTCCATTTCTCAGGAGTTTTGTTCCATTAGTAGCCAACAAAGGATAATATTCCGTAATAATGCCCATTGTCCCTAGTGAGTGTGGGTTCCTGGAGATGTCACTGGGCAAGAAAAATGAATGCTATCTTTTATATAGGTAATCAAAAAACACCCTAGCTTCTTGATAACTTCCCATCATTTATGAGAAATTGATAGAATTTTTTATTTTTATAGAGATAAATATAACTAATGATTCAAAACAGAAGTCTCTCTGGTTTTCCCGTTATAATCTTTGACGTAATGGTCTATACATTTGCTTTATGGACAGTAAAGTAGTCACTTTTTAGGCGGAATTTTATAGCTATTAATTTCATACGGTATTCCTTTTCCTCTTTAGCATATATTGGTTAGATACAGAATTAATGAGATTGTACTGAGAGTAACTAACGAAATCTCAAATCTTTTCTGTTGCAGAATAAAATAATACTAGACTGTTCCATTTCAAAACACCCATCTTATGTGCTCTAGTTGGGTTCTAACCCAGGGTGTGTAGACTTAACTGTCATTATGCTTGCCTATTCTAAATCTTTTTGAGTAAAATCACCATTATTAATTATAGCCCTAAGATAAATGTATTATTAAATGGTTTATAATTGGTGTATTACAAATACTTTGTTTCAAACATGTTTCCCAATTCTGGACATCATGCATAGTTTTTGTAAAAAAAAAATGGTTGTAAAAAGAACCAAAATTGTGAATCACTTTTTGAAAACCGGATTAGCCACTTTCTATTTTGTTGTCCTTCTCTAGAAACAATTTAAATTGAATATTGATTTTATTTTTTAACCTCAGAATATATCAAGATTGCAACTGCATATTGATTCAATTAGTCTCAGAAACACATGTCTGAGAATTCAAGAGGTTCAGAGTTTTTTAATTTTATTTTTTCTCCTGAGAACAGACTGACTTTCTAATTTCCCCATACAATTCCCCTGGACTAATAGATGATGAGACACAATCCTCAAATCTTTATTCAAGGAAGCCTCCCAGCAGAACACTATGATTAGGCAAGAAGGCAGCACTGGGGCCTGTATCTTATGCCCTGAGCCATACTATGGCCATGCACGTGGGAAGCCTTCAGGGCCCCGCAATGAATACCATCTGGCTTTGGAGATCTGAAATACGTACATGTTTTAAGTGCTACGTAATGACTTCCTGGAAGTTTTTCTTTCCCATCAGTGCTGTATGAAGACTGATTGCAAGAGAAATGCTTGCTTTACCCCTAATTTATTTTGTTAAAGCTGCATCTTTTAAATTATTGGCTTTGTGTCATATTCCTCTGTGTGTGAGTGTGTTGTGTGTGTGTTATATACATATGTGTTTGTGTTTCTCTTGCTTTCCTCTTTCTTTTAAATTCTGGTTGGTTTGTTTTATTTGCCTGTTTGTTTTCTAGAGAGAGAGAGAGAGAGAGCAAGAAGGCATGAAGGTGAATGGGAGAGGTGGGAAGATCTGAGAAGAGATAAGGGAGAGGAAACTCTGATCAGAATATATTATATGAAATACAATGTCAGTGATCTTTTATCCAACTTACGTAGTTTTCATAAAAGTGCCCAAAAGTCTATATTCTGCGTGCCCTTTGCTGATCCGCTCCATCTGGTCTGAATTTAACGCTGAGACCTAATAATTTAATGTCTATAATTATGTCTGGGCCAGCTTTAGATTTTGTTTTCTACACTGCATCTTAGAGCACTCCTCTTTTCCTTCTATAGTACACATTCCTTTGCTTTGTCATGTACAGATTGCCACCCCTGCCCTTATGCTCCCTTCTGCAGAACCGTAGTGACCCGTGGTGCCTTTCCCTTATACGTTTCTTCAACTTGCAGGCTGGCCCTAGGCCGCTGAGGTTTGTTTACTTAAGCATCTCCTGGGATGCTGCTTGCTGCTACCCATCACAGGAAGAATTAAACGGAACCACACCACGTGCTCTGGCTGCTTTTCTCATGTCTGTGATAAAACGTCCAACTGAAGTCACTTAAGAGACTTTTCCGGCTCAGGGCTTGGGGGAACATCACGGCAGGGAGGGCACATTAGCAAGGACAGCTTAGTGGGTGGGAAGATGGGGTGGCTAGTCACACACGGAAGAAACAGACGTAGACTGGAACTACAGGGGGATAGCCAGCAAATGGACACCTTTAGTGTCCAAGTCCATCGGCTAGGCATCGTGTCCCCAAAGTTCTGTAACCTCCTCACACAGCACGACCAGCTGGACACCAAATGTCCAACCAAGTACATGAGTCTACGGGGGGACCAAAGCACAGACCTCAGTATTGGAAGGTTTTACTAAGTTCATTTGGGTTAGCGTTGATTAATATTTGATGATTTCTTTCCAACAATCTGCCCAAAATTGTAAATCCCTGGAAGGTAGGGACATGCCTCATTAGAGTTCATATAATTAAGTCTAATGCCCATCACAGAACCTGATAGATATGAGATATCTAATCCATATTAAACAAAAGAGTGATTCTCTCTCTCTCTGCTTTATCATAATTTAAAATATTTCTAAAAGGCTTTGCGGTTTATATGATAATGTACAAATCATCTCCATGGAGAATTATAAAAATACAAGACTGACATACATGTTTCTGGGGGTGGGGAGCTGTATTGTTTTGACTAACGCAAAAATATTTTCACTTAGACCCTGAATGTAGTTGTCATGGCGTTAGAAGTGGAGGCAGAGCTGGTGTACTGATGTCAGCCACACTCATCTCTGCCTGTACCAGCACCCTCCTAACACTGCTGTCTCTTATACCGTGACTTCCTCCGTGGTAAATGCACACCACAGCTGGAACCATTCCTCAGGAAGTGCGGGTCACCGCTCAGGGCTGTCCTTTACCAAGGGCAGTGATAGAGATAATAATTGGCGTAACTGCAATTGTGGCCATTCATCCTGTGCTTAGGACTATTGAGCCATTCCGTCTCACAGGACACAGAAGACATTGCTCTTAGTGGCAGATTTGCTGCTCAGAAGACCGAGGCACTGAGAGGGTTAAAGGTCATTAGGGGTGCTGGACTTCAAACCCCAGCAACGTCATTGAAAACTCTACTCTTCGAGAGACTTCATTTCATTCTAGAGAATTCCTTCTCATATTGTTTGTTTTGAAGTCTACTTCTTGCAGCACCCACTCATATCTCTGCTTCTCCATTGAGTTTAACCCTCTCATGGACAGACTCCTGAATCCTCAGTGAGAACACCACATCCCTTCCCACATGAGTTGCGTCCTAAGGTTGGGTATCGTTGACTTTATTTTGTTTCCTTTTTATCATATCAGACTTCATGAAACTTGGCCCTTTGGTTCTTTGAATTGTTGCCCTCTCGGGACGCGGTATCTTTATTGTGAACCGCATCTCTGTGACAAAAGAATGGAAGGGAGGGTGGGTACCTCATATCTCAGCCCTTGTGCCCCTCTGGCTGTCCTAGAGTTGGGGTCTTCGCCTCCCTGTTGACTCACTGGGAGTGACCCACTTCACATATACAGGTTGTTTATAGATCCACATTTAGTGTCACGTAGATGACCTATTTCACACCATCTCCGCTGCTTCTATACTTTGCTCTATGGGAGATGTTTTTGCTGGTATGAACACCTCTCTGAATTACAATCCACCATCCATGAACCAAGCGACTTTCCCACCTTCTTTGCCATGAGGCTACATGGTCCTTGCTACTGATTAGTATGACCCCTGCTCCTTCCTTTTGTGTTCCTCTTGCGGGCACAGGGACAGCCGAGCTCTCCTTCTGTACCAACATCAGGGAGATTTGCATGCTAGGTTTTTACAAAACTTCCACGTGTGTAGGTTTTGCTATTCCCATACCACAGTGCCATTGCAGACACCCCAAGACCCCCACAATCTCAAGGATTCTGATAACTATGAAGAGTAGAGCGTATCTTCTTCTCAAGGTTTAGGCATCCTGAACTTAACTGCCGTAAAATAACTCTGCCAGGGGGAGGAGGGGAGGGAGAGGGAACTGAGAGTAACATGTGTAAAAAGTTAAATAAAAAATTATTATTTAAAAAAACTCCCGCCAGGTGTTGGTGGCACACGCCTTTAATCCCAGCACTCGTGAGGCAGAGGCAGGCGGATCTCTGTGAGTTCGAGACCAAGCCTGGTCTACAGAGCGAGTTCCAGGACAGGCTCCAAAGCAATACAGAGAAACCCTGCCTCAAAAAACCAAAAGAAAAAAACCAAAAACTCCCAATTAATTCTGATAGTAGATTGTATTTCTATATGTTGCAGACCTGTAGATTAGATGACTTTGAAATCAACAGAAACTTAGCAGCTTTTTAGGAGAGGTACTTGAGTCTCTTACCAGGAGCAATTACGAAAGGTATATGCCATGGTTACTGTCTGCTTGCTTATTTTATTGATCTAAACAATACTAGCTTGTTATGAAAGGAGAACAATAAACTGATACAAAGGTGGGATTTTTTTGAGTGCCCAAACAACCAATAAATATTGTACTAGATTCCCTCAGCCCATTAATCTCCTGTAGCCAAGGGTCTCTCTGAGGCAGACAAAGATGGGAGGCTGTTTGCTTGTATTTAGGTCCCCACAGGGTTCAAAACAGGAATGCTGGGATGCAGTGTGAGCATGAGCCTGTTTGGTGAAAGAGGATTTAGCTTCAGAAACTCACCCAAATGTCTACAAGGTGAAGTTTTTAGTTAAGAAGGCTCCATCTACCAAGAATGTCAGGGGGATGTAATGACCATCTACACAGCCATTGGGAGGATGTGGTGCCATCTATGCCATCATGAGGAGGATGTGGTGGGGAGGAGGTGCCTTCTCGGCCCTAAAAGCATCTTTGTCAAAGAGGGCCTGGCCAGAGAAGCTGCCTTGGAAGCTGTGTGACACCTTTCCCTGGTACCCCAGTATTTCTCAGTGTAACACCAGTCTCTGCTATGCTCACATCATCTACTATCATATTAGATATCCTAGCCATCAGGCTCTGCCCAGGTTTACACGGCTAACTATCCCATCTACCCCCCTCATGCACTGGAAACTCTGGCAGTAGTACCCACGTTTTGTGACTCCCCCTGTTCCCCAGCCGATCACAACTGCCCCTAGAGTTAAGAAATAGTGGTTTATATCAGGAAACCTCAGAGGATGCGTTTTCCCAGGCCTGTGTCTATGTACCAGCTATGTTATTGTGCTAGTCAGGGTTTTCTAGATGAACAGCCAGATGTATGGACAGGGGATTTACTGGAGTGGCTTACGTCATAGAGGATGGGTGAGGAGTTCAGCAATGGCTGTCTGCACACTGTCTGTACACTAGCTTCTCATTCAGTGACCCTGGATGCCTCAGTAGTTCCAATGTGATGCTGAAGACTGGAAGATCCTGGAGAGTCATTGGTCTTGAGTCCACATTGGGAGGCTGGAAAAGCTAGATTGCAGTGTCAGAGGAGGAGGGCAGCATCACCACCACAGCGATGCTTGGCAACAAGGAGAAAAAGCAGGAAGCAAGGCAAGCAGAATTCCCTGTGGATCTGCACTGCCAGAGCCCACTCCCCCTGAGGGAGGGTCTTCTCTTCTGTTTATCTTCCTCTGAAATACCTTCAAAGACCCCCATCCCCCACCCCAGAGGTGTGTTCTTTACTTGGTTGCAGATCCCATCAAACTGACAATTAAGTCCGCCTATCCCACCAACCATCTCAGATCTGTTGAGACTATCACATTGCTGCCCCGCTCTAGCATCTGAAAGATAGAGCCTGGAGTTCCCTGAGCTCTTCTCAAAGCCTTAGGCCTCTCTCGGTTTTTTTCCTTTTCCTTTTATCTCACTTGCTTGCTTGATAAGATGCCTCATAACCTTGGTGAAAACACGGCCAGTTTCACAGCCCAACATCCGGGAAATGACCTTTCCTGTGTGTGAATTCTTCTCTGGACTCTTTTGAGAATTTCAAACATTGTCCTATGACCTTGCTTCTCTCTCTCAGTCATGACTTTTACCTGACACTTAGAACATCCTTATCTCCATCATTGTCTTTTTCGAATGTCACCTGGACACCTTTACCTCCAGACGCTGTAGCAAACCTCAAAGTCAACATGTCTTGTACAGAATCCAGTTTCTAGTCTCACGCTCGCCTTCCTTCCGTCTCATATACCTTCACTCTCTCCCTTGTGTTATACCCCCTTCATTTTCTTTCAAAGACTGTCACAGCCACACGCTCCCTCGGGGAATACTACTTTCTGCACCCTTTCCTCCCCCGCCCCCGGTAAGAAAACAGCAGATAGTGTAATTGTCTAGCCCTGAAACTGTTCAGTCTTTATCATGGATAATCAAATGATTATCTAACTGACAACCCACCGTGAAGTTACTGTCTATGCCTATGGTTTTTTTTTTTTGTTGTTGTTGTTGTTTTTTGTTTTTGGTTTTACCAGACAGGGTTTCTCTGTATTGTTTTGGAGGCTGTCGGTCCAGCCCAGCCTCGAACTCACAGAGATCCGCCTGCCTCTGCCTCCCGAGTGCTGGGATTAAAGGCGTGCGCCACCACCGCCCGGCTATGCCTATGTTTATTAACTGGCCTTGAACACTTTAGGCACAGAGATCATTCTAAAGTACAAGGATAATAATAGCCCAGCCATGTGAGGGACCTGGAACTGACTTGTGAAGCAACCTTGTTTCTTATCTAAATTTAAACTGGAAAATAAAAAAAATACTAATAATAAATATACTCTGGAACCAAAAAAAATTTTTTTCAAGGGGTTTTCAAGACCAGGCTTCTCTTTATAGCCTGGACTGTCCTGGAATTCACTCTGTAGACCAAGCTGGCCTTGAATTCAGAGATTCACCTGACTCTGCCACCCGAGTACTGTGATTAAAGGTGTGTGCCACCACTTCCCAGCAAATAAAAATATTTTACATAAAAAAAATAATAGCCCAGCCAGGTGTGAAACCTTCATGGCTAGCTTATCTACATTTAAGAAAGACCAAACTTACTTACCTGGGTGTTAACTATTGCACGCATCCTTCATGTCTTTTTTTGGAATTTTATTAAAAGAATAGTCAAACTTAAAAGTTTAAAAGAATGCTTGACTAGAAACTTTATATCTTGCCTACATTTTACTAAGCCTGCCTGGTTATGGAACAACTCATTTTCCCATTATCATTCCACTCAAGTTCGTACTTGTTCATGGTTATGAAAATAATATCAAACACCAGCACATTTTTCCCAGAAGTTTTTTATTATCAATTAGGAGTCAACATTTGTTTTAGGGCATACAATTTATACACAATAACATGCGCAAAGCTTAAGGAAACATTAGGTAAGTTTGGCAAATACATACACTCATACACCTCAAACCAAATACTCCATAAAATGTTTCCTCATGCCTCTTACCAGTCCACTGTGGCTCCTGCAGCCACCCACTGTTCTCAACACCCATGACAACGTAGCTTTGCTAGTTCTAGAAGAACTTTTTACACCTGATTGTTTTACGTGATGATTCTTTAGTCAAGTGTTAGGTTTTTTGAGATTCACCCATACTATTATATGGAATAATTAATTTAATTTCCCTTTTAGTTGCTGAATAATGTCCTATTGATAATGAAAGCAGAGTTTATTTCTACATTACTCTACTGGTGGTTTTTGGTTCCTTGTTTCTGGATTGTAACTTTTCCTATCAACTCTGTTATAAACATTCTTTGACTAGATCAAACTCAGGGTTTCATGCATGCCAGCTGTAGTGGTTTGAAAGAAAATGGGCCACATAGGCAGTGACCCTATTAGGAGGTGTGGCCTTGCTGAAGTACGTGTGGCCTTATAGGAGGAAGTGTACCTCTATGGCGGTGGGCTTTGAGGTCACCTATGCTCCATCTATGCCCAGTTTTACAGTTCACTTCCTGTTGCCTGTAGATCAAGATGTAGAACTCTAGCTACCCATCCACCACCATGTCTGCCTGACTGCTGTCATGCTTTCTGCTATGATGATAATGGACTAAACCTCTGAACTGTAAGCCAGTCAGTCCATTTAAAAGTTTTCCATTGTAAGCGTCTTGTCACAGGTGTCTTTTCACAGCAACAGAAACCCTAAGACACCAGTCAAGGCTACTACTAGTGAATGAAAATGCTATCCTATTGTACACATTTATAGACACGTGGCCTAATTTCTCCCACGTCAATAGATATGAGTATAATATCTAGGTCATAAAGTAATTTTATATGATGGATAATGTGTAAGTATTCTAATTTATACTCATTCTTGCTAAGCTTTGGATTGTCGGCCTGTGTTGTGACCATTATTAGATTGACACGGGGTATGTGACGGTATTTCGTCATGGCTTTAATTTTCATTTTCCTGATGACTAATGATGTCAGTCATTGTTACTTATGGTTGCTGGCCATGCATATATTTTTTTTTGCAAAGTTTCTACATCTTTTCACTGACTTTGTATCACTGACTTGGGAAAGCCTCTGATAGGCTGGATTCTGGACTCTTGTCAGATAGGTGTTTTATAAATAGCTCCTTCTAGTATGTGGTTGGCTTACTCATCTTGTCAGCAATGCCTTTTGATGGAAGAAGCTTTTCATATGATGCAAATTAATTTATTGATTTTTTTATATTTCCCCAATAAAAAAAACAACTTAGGTTATCATCAAGCCATAAGGATATTTATGCTTTTCTTCCCCAAAAGTCTACGGCTTTAGCTTTTATGTTTATGTCTTTATTCATCCTCAGTTGAGTTTTGTATATGCTGAAGGCATCGTGGTTCACTTTCTTTTTGGGTGACTATCAACTTTAGTGATGGTATTCATTCTTTATTGTATTTGGGAAGGATCCTTTTTCCAATTGGATTGCTTTGGCACCTTTGTCAAGATTCAGATGACTACATAAATGTGTGTTCTTTACTGTGATTCCTGTTTCTGGTCCATTGATTCGTTAATCTTCATGTTAATCCTACACTACCTTGATTTCTATGGTTTCACAGACCATTGAAATCAGATAAACCAAAGTCAGTTTAAGTCCTCAGATTTTTGTTCTCTTTTGAAACTTTGCCTAGGACAGTCACGGTTCTTCTTCCTCATCTTTTGGTTCCTGTACACATTTCAGAATCAGCTTAGATTTTCAAATAAAAAGCTGCTCATCTTGATATGCCTTGTGCCATCTCTACTTTGTAGAATAGTGGAAGTGAGGAAGCAGTCTCTTTTATAAACTCTTAACTGGCTGGGTTGTAGTGGCACACGCCTTTGATTGCAGCACTTGGGAGACAGAGGTGGGCACATCTCTGTGAGTTTGAGGCCAGCCTGGTCTACCAATCAAGTTCCAGGATGTCTGGAGCTGAAGCACAGAGAAACGCTATCTGAAAAACAGAAACAACAACAGTCATGTTCCTGCTTCACATCTTCCATATTACAGGGAAGTACCCAGATGTATCACTTGCCTGTTGTTACAGAGAATTGTTCATTATAAAGTTAATGTAGAATCATGACTCCCAAGTGCCGGAATTAAAGGCATGTGCCACCAGCACAAGACAATGTTTCCCTCTGAGGGGATGCTTTTAACAGATAGTTAGCTATCTAGATATACAGGCAGATATATAGAAATATAAACAGATAATAGATAGATGAACATAGATAGAGGATAGTTTAGATAGAGGAAAGATGGATGGATGGCAGGTAGATACAGAAAGGTAGATGATAGATGCATGATATATGGATGGCATGTAGATAAAGATAGATAATAGAGAGATACAGATAGATAGATAGATGGTAGATAGATGATGGATGGATGATAGATGACAGATGGATGATAGATGATAGACAGATATATAGATGATATATAGATGATAAATGGATGGTAGGTAGATAGATGATAGATGGATGTATAATAAATGGCAGATAGGTTGATAATGGCTGATAGACAGACAGACAGACGATAGATGTAGAGTCTACTGACTTTTATTTCCTAAGTCCTCTTCCTACTGCCTTTATCTCCATCACTATAGGTACCATTTTTTATCTTCATCACTATGGGAACCTGATGTTCTTCATCAGCCAAGGATTATGTTCCTGTATTATTTCACACCCTCACATCTCATATAGTAATTATTTTCCCTCATTTTGCAGCTGAGGAAATTAGGAAGGCAAAGGACTTTTCCAAGGTCCAAGAGAAAGGAATGACAGCATTGGAACTCAGTTTCCCTTCCCCTACTTTGAAGGCTGGAACTTGGAGCATCTTCTACTCAAGAATCTAATGTGATAGTATTTACCAAATCTTATACAATACTATTTTCTTTACCCATTCTTGAATTATTTAAAACTTTTGTCATCACTGGTGCTGTTTCTTTCTAAAAGCATCAGCCATACCCTGAAATCATCTCCATATACTCAATCTTCTACAAACAACAATGGCTAGCTCAGTTGGCTTTTTGGATTGCATGTGATTTTGGAGCCAAAGTAATTTAACCTTCTCTCTTTTCTCTTCACAGTGGTAAACTATTTTCCTAGTGTCTAAGGGTTTCTTTATACATCATGCATGTCTCATTCAAGTGCTAAGCTATCTTTATGTATAACTCAAACTGAAGATTGTCACGCTCCACTGATCTCTACCATCCAAACATGTTGTTGAAATTCCAATTATGATGACTTTCTCTGAGTCAGCCATATAAATTCAACCCTACAGGTTAGATTTTTCAATTTCCCTATTAGCATAGAAAGAGCTGTTAGTGTATTTTGCATTGATATATATATGTATATACATATATATATATATAACACACTTCATACTGAACACTTTGTTTTGCTAGGAATAGTGTATATACTTTACTATCCTTGTTCCTGGGAACCCACACTTCCCTTTGAAGAAGGGGACATACACGCACACTCTCTCTCTCTCTCTCTCTCTCTCTCTCTCTCTCTCACACACACACACACACACACACACACACACACACAGCATGGGGAACTTAGCAAGCTGTGATTTTTAACTGATTCTCACACAGAGAATTGAAACCTTCCCAGGTGTCTATATGGATATGCAATAGCTGCTACCCAGCTCAAGATGATGATCTCTCTACCAATATAAACAGAGGACTTAAGGATTCATGTCCTGGGACCTTTGAGAAAATGACTTTTTCTGAAGGTAAATGGGAGAGGAAGAAAGCAGCAACGAGCCAGAGGAAAACATACGTTGTGCACCAACCTCCGGCTAAAAACAAACGCCCTGTTGCAAGTTCATCAGATGGCAAGAAATAGATTACAGTTCACACTGCACATGAACGTGTCAGTTGACATTCCTATTATTTTGAAGATACAAAATTGAACACAAGGACTTCCTGATACCGCTCATTTAATTAAACAGACACTGTATCTGTGAGATTTGTGGCTTTGCTTAAAAGTGCAATGAGGGGGGAAAAAGTACATTCTCAGTTTAATTTTATAGAGATCACACAGGAACGGTGGCAGGAGGAGCCGCGTGGGGGTAGAGGCATCGGTCTTCCATCCCAGATGTCAAAGGCATGCTACAGACATCAGGGAAATGTCTCGTGGTTGGGAAAGGTAAGGGAACTCAGCGGGCTGGGCTTTGATACCCAGGGCTTTCATTTTTAATTAAAGAATGTAACGCTGGTGGAAAGTCATTACATCGCCTTATTTTATACGGGGCTTGTGTGGTTGCTTTGTGAAGGAGAGAACTCTTGGCAACATGCCTAGTGCAGTGCCTAGAAGGTGTCTCAAGTCCAGCAAATGACAACAATGGACATTTATTGTGTCTCCGTCAAAACTCGCAAAATTTCCGTGAAGGAAGTAGAAAACAGGTTCTTGGAGTTTAATGGCCTATCGCGGTCACACAGCAGGAGAGCAGTGGTCCTAGAGAAGCCTGCTGTCTCTATAGTTTCTTTTTTTTTTTTTTTTTTTAGTTTTACGAGACAGGATTTCTCTGTATTGTTTTGGAGGCTGTCGGTCCAGCCTGGCCTGGAACTCACAGAGATCTGCCTGCCTCTGCCTCCCGGGTGCTGGGATTAAAGGCGTGCGCCACCACCACCCGGCTGTCTCTGTAGTTTCAGCGACCGTGTCTACCCGTGGTGCTGTCCATATTCTAGAACCTTTCTTCCTTGAGCATCCCTAACTTACACTTTCTAAAAACTTAGATATTTAAAAAATCTTGCTCATGTATGATGCAATAGATCAGCCTCTCTTCTGAAGTGGCCTCGTTAGTAGACTGATCAGATAAAACTCCAAGAGAGCAGTCTTCAATACCATTTTCTTTTATTTAGGTTAGAAACAAGCTTGTTTCACATGTCAATCCCAGCTCCCTCTCCCTCCCCTCATCCCCTGCCCTCCCCACCAGACCCCCGCAGTCCCCCCACTCTGATCCCCAGGGAGGTTGAGGCCCTCCATGGGGGACCTCCAGAGTCTGTCATTTCATCCAGAGCAGGGCCTAGACCCTCCCCCCAAGAGTCCAGGGTGAGAGAGCATCCCTCATTGTGGGATGGGCGCCCAAAGTCTATTTGCAATACCATTTTCTTTTAGCACCCTTCCTTCCGAAGATGGTACCAGCCTGACCCTCCAGTGTAGACAGATATCCCTGTGCCCCTTGGTTGTCAACATGTTAGCTTGCTCCACAAGTACACCAGCTTTAGAGTCTGGAGACTGTTCCTAATGTCTCTTTGGAGTACCCAGAGCATCTGTCCCCCTCTGTGTAAGAACATGAAACAGCTGCTCACTGTCACTCATATAATAGTTTTTTTTTTTGATGCTTTTTTAGTTGCCAACATTTCCAGCCCCTGTCTTTTCTAAGGCAAAGAATTCCAGCAGTATCTCCCTGTTCTTCCTCTTCCACCGTCTTTACACAGGGACTTCATTGACAAAAGATCCATTTCAAGAACTGTTCATCATTTTTAGCTCCTATCCTGCATCTGGCTGTTCAGTGGGTGTCACGGAGATCTTGCCATACAGGATGAAATTAGAATATCTGGGGGAAATTTTTAAATATGTACCCAGGAATAGTTTCTGCTGTTTCACAAATTGTAGACAAAATATTAAAGAAAATTATGGATTTCCAAGCCCTCCGATGGCATTTGCCGGAAGACAGAGGTGGGGTCCTGATAAAGGCTTTTCATGTGCTGGGAAACTGTGGTTGTTTGGGAAAGATACTGCAGTAAGTTCATTCACATTTATTTATTTTGTCATTACTCCACATAGCAAGGAGTACTCACAGTTATAAGAATTCAGAGAAAAGGAAATTATGGTCCATTAAAGGGATCAGAAGGACTTAAGAAAGAAGAAATAACATTGTGGTGGATTTTAAGGCATCAGGAGGATGCTTAGAGACAGTGGGAAAAAGAAATGGCGGGGGCCTGAAGAAACTAAACCGTCTTCGAGAAGCAAAGCTGGTTTTCCCGTCATCCACTTTGACTGATGGGTTAGCCAGTTAAGAGTGAAGCGGGAACTCAACATTGGGGCTGCAACCTTTAAGGCATTCACGTACAAGTTGAAGTTTCTTTAGATAAGTGATCCTGCAGATGGAGCACACAGCGAGTGGAGGGATTCTCAGTTGGGAGAACAGTCTCAAAGTGGACTCTGTTCTGTTGACTGGGATTAGATTAGATACACCGAGTTCTTACCACCACACAGGGCAGGGAGAGTGAGGAACACGAGTTTAATGTGAAAAAGTCATGCTTCCAAGAGTTAGAAAAACGAGACACAATTCTGGGTTTGATAATGAGGTCATTCACTGCCTTTGAATGAGTAGTTATGGGGAGAAAAGAAAGGGGCAGAGATGGGGTGGCAGAGGTGAAGGCAAGGGAGCCAGGCCAGGGGCGAACGGGCAAGGAACTAAAGAAACGGGAATCCCGGAGGTGGGAAGATAAGATGGACACGCGGCATTGGCAACTGTAGGGATTGTTTTCTGAGATAATGGAAGAAAACGATGAGCATTCTGGGCAAACTGTAAGGTAGAGAGGAAGGTAACCGAAGAAGCTTACACTGTTCAGCAATCATTTCTTATCCACGTTTATTTGGAGCCACGTGGGGGGGAGAAGAAAGGAATTGCTGCCTCCACTCTGAGGAGCGAGGAGGAGTTGGCGTGAGATCCGTGGAGAAGCGCCAGAGGAGAAGGAGTGAAGTGGGAGCCATGAGCAACCCTGGAAGTCCAGCCAACGATGCATGTGACGAGGACTTGCAGGGTGTTTAACGCAAGGACAGCGGGACTTCTGATGGGTCTTCGTTTGCCTGGATATTTCATCTCTCAGATGTTAGGGAACAGGCCAGGGAGCTTATGGTCAACAAGGCAGGAACTGGTCTGAATTAAAGGGACACCGATAGTCTCATCTGGAAGAGTTAGTGTCATTATATAGAGAGCCTCCTTAGTAGATAAGTCAATGCCTTTTTCCACAAGCTTAGCAATACATGAATATGTAGAAGCAAAAGTGGGCTCTAGCCATGGTAGAGATGCAAAAATCAATTTTTCTTCTTTCTTTATCCCTCCCCCCCACCCCAGACAGGGTTTCTCTGTGCATCCCTGGCCGTCCTGGACCTTGCTCTGTAGATCAGACTGGCCTCTAAATCAGAGACCCCACCTATCTCTGCTTCCTGAGTGCTGGGATCAAAGGCATGTGCCACCAACACCCAGTGCAAAACTCTGATTTTAAAATGAGAACAAACACTCAGCTAAGCCTACACTTAAGTAGATATGACTTAACAGGAGCTTAAGTAAATGATTTAAGGTTAACAGTGCATCCCTTACATATTAGTGTTGTAACATGCCCAGCATGGACTTGGACCACATTAGTGGAATTGATTTGTAGAATACAGCATAAACACCCAACTGGGTAGAGTTTCTGGTTATAGTGATCAAAACATTAAATTCCATTTCTTAATGTTGGAAAAACAACTAAAAACACAAATTTTCTGTTACCTTGGATTCTTACCACATGCCCCAAAGCCATGAATAGTATAAAAGGGGTCAAGTCTGCCTGTACTCCAAGTGGGACTTCCAGGTTAATTCTGAGGAGCAGACTTGTAAATTCTCTTTTGTCAGCAGGAGCTCATATTATCTATCCTGCTTACTCCTCTGAGTCAGAGATAACCTTTACGATAATTTCTTGGGAGCTTGGTCTTTATCCCTGTTTTGGAGACAGACATTTACATCCTCTCCTTAAGAAGGATTGTGTGACCCAGGGCCTCTGAGATACACAGCAGAGAGAAAGAGCACCAGGAGGGATTGGATTGTCACAGGCTTTGGAGAATAAGTAGGAGCTGAGACTTGGTCCTTATCTCCGTTTTGGAGACAGACATTCACATCTACCTCTCCCTAAGAAGGATTGTCGGATCCGGCACTTCCGAGATAGACGGCAGTGAAGAATACTGGGAGGATTGCCTTGTCGTAGGCTTCAGGGAACGAATGGTGTCTTGGGACTCCGTCCTTGCCTCTTCCCTGCAGGAGAACACAGGTTGAGCAGTGTCTTGTATAAAGAAACACAGGGTGTGACCAGGATTCTAAGGGGACAGCCAGAACAAAAGCTGGGCTTAGGTCAGTGACACTCAGACTTTTTCCTGATTTAGAATTACTTGGAGAGTTAAAAAAAAAAAAACACACAAAACAAACAAAAAATAACAACATGGATTTCTGGGCTTTTACTCGGATTCCTTTGAGTTTCTGGAAAATGTTCTAAACACAACAAGGTATTAGTGAAAGGAAAACCACTATATAACTAAATTTGCTATAGTTAAAATCTAGTATATGACAAGACCAGATACCAAGAATATGGAGCAATTTGTATACATTGTCGAACTAATCACAAACTCTGGCAATAAGCAGGATTGGGGAAACCTGGGTCCCTTCCTGAGACTCAGTCTCACTAATAAAAGAATTAAAGAATGGACTCAAAAGGGAGCTTGAAGACAATTTTGAGTTTAAAATAAAGAGCTGCAGGGCAGGCGGGCTGTAAGTCTTGGCAGCTTCCTGCAGCGGGAAGATGGGTGAGAGAAAGAGAAAAGACCACGCGTTTGAGTTAAGCTAGCATGGAGTTCATCCACAAGGCGGTCAAATAGCCGCATGGTGGGAAGCCGGGCTGTAGAGAAAAAAATCCCAAAGTACCAAAGCAAACATACATAGGCTCTGCCAAAGAAGGATGGGGGAAAAAAGAAAAGAAAGAGGAAAAGTTACTTCTGTTTGCAGGACTCAGAAAGGTGGTCAGGCACAACCAAACATTATGGCTATGTGACTATGTGGGGCAGGAAGTGTATATTGTCCCATTAGGTAGTGCATTCTTCCTCCTCTCATTAAGATAGATCGCTTCGGGTATCGGCCTTCCTCAGGGGTGGACCCTCGGCCCCTTGATTGGCCAGCTCAACTGTCCAACTGTGTCTCCACTCAGAGGTGAGTCCTTGATTTTGGCGAGGAGGCAATAGCTTTCCTTTAGTATGCCTTCCACGCTCCTGAAACATCCGGCTTGAAGTGGAGTGTAAAAACGTGTCATTCTAACAAGCTTTTTGGTAACACTAAGTTTGTGACTTGTGAACTATACTTGGGAAAGTTAACATGTCATTAGTAAAATGTTTCAGAGGAATATGAATAATATCTTATAAGAAAGAATGAGTTTTTGCATAACCATCATGTCTAGAAAGCACCAACAGATCCCTAACACTAAAATAGAAGGAAAGAGCTCATAGTGAGAGGGGCTGGGGTGCCATGAAATAATAAAGTAAATAACCAAATTCTGCCCCCAAGTCCAGGTTTCGGAGATCAGGTCCTGTCTAAAGAGGAAGGGGGGGGGGGGGTTAGCATTAAGGTGTGTGTGCATTTGGAATTTCGAGTAAACTGGACTGAAGTTGGATTTCAATTTGAACAGATTTGAAGGCTTAAGGAAACCTTCTTATTTTCCACATTAAAAAGCAAGGGGCTGCGTGGCAATGGCACACTCTTTTAATCCCAGCACTTCAGAGGCAGAGGCAGGTGGATCTCTGTGAGTTCAAGGCCAGCCTGGTCTACAGAGAGAGTTCCAGGACAGTCAGGACTGTTTCACAGACAGAAACCCTGTCTTGAAAAAAAAAAAAAGACCAGGGGGGAATTTTATTGTTGTTGATTATTTGTCTTCAAACTTTGTACCTGGTGCCTAAGTAGGAAAAGAACTGGTTTGAAAAGAACAGCTAGAACAGTGGTGTTGATTGAGCCTACTCGGTTTAATGTTCGGCTGGCGTTTTGTAAACTCTCAGCAGGTCTAGTTAGGTGCATCCAGGGGAACAGAGCATCGGAAAGCCTGCCAGCCAAGTGCTGATGCTTCCACCTGGAGAAGATAGAGAAGCCATAGTGCTGTACTTGATCACTAATGGCCGGCTAGTCAACAAAGGATTAGCCTTCTGTGCAGCTGCAGACACCACAATTAGCTTAGGCTAGAGGAGGAATCTGCTAGGGTTTAGTCTAAGAAGACAGAACAACAAAAGTCATGACACCTCGTGATTGACACTTCCCCGGGCTGTTGAAGGTTTTAAACATGGCGGAGAGTATGCAGGCTTGGCGCCTGGGAGCACACCAGTCCCCTCAGCAGCAGCATTTTGCAGCCTGAAGGCAGTTATGCAGAAGGGGAGGGTTCCTCAGGCTGGGAGGTTAGCTCCGACCTGGCTTCCTGTCCCTCCATCCTTTTCTGTCCTTCAGCAGACTCCGCCAACTCTATACATAAATTCATCCTTCCTTGAGTTCCAGAACTCTTTCTGATATAACCCAGGGACCATGGGTTAGCCCTGGTAACTGACATTTTAGTAAATGGGCCTTTGTAACTGAGGTTTTATCTTTGGTATAGCTCTGTGCATGGCCTGCTGGGGATTGAACCCGGGGCTTTGCCTATATTGGGTAAGTGTTCTGTCACCACCGATCCACATCTCCAACCCATCCCCCTTACTCTTTTTTTTTTCCTTTGAGAAATCTTTTTTTTTATTCTTTTTTTTAATTTTTAATTTTAATTTTAAATAGCTTGTTTTACATGTCAATCCCAGTTCCCTCTCCCTCCCCTCCTCCCGCACCTCCCCATCCCCCCCATCCTCCCACTCTATTGCCAATTCCTTCCACATAGGGGATATCTAGAGTCTGACATTTCACTCAGGGTAGGGCCCACACACTTCCCTAAGAGTCCAGGCTGAGAGAGCATCTCTCTTTGTGCTATGGACACACGATGTCTGTTTGTCTTCCAGGGATAAACACTGGTCCACTGCTCAGGGCCCCATAGGTTGCTCAGGCCTCCTCACTGACTCTCACATTTGGGGGGTCCGGATCAGTCACATGCTGGCCTCCCCACTGTCGGTCTGGGGTCCAAGAGCTCTCCCCTGTTCAGCTGTCTCTGCTGGTTTTGCCAGCCCATTCTTTGCCAATTTGCTCATTGTTCCCTCTCTCTCTCTCTGTCACTGGGTTCCTTGGGTTCAGTTCAGTGTTTAACTGTGGGTGTTTGCCTCTGCTTCCATCAGTCACTGGATGAAGGCTCCCGGATGGTTATAGACATCAAGTTCACTATCAGGAATGGTCATTCGAGGTGGTCTCTCCACTATTGCTTAGCTAGCTTGCCAATTGGTGTCATCCCTTTAGATCACTAGAGGTCACACTGGTGCCTGATCTGTCTTCTAACCTATGATTCCCTCTTACCCCTATCCTACCCCCCCCACTCAACCTTCCTGTTCCCCCATGACCTACTCTCTCTTCATCTTCTCCCCCTCTCTTCTTCCCAGCTCCCACTCCCCCCCCCCACCCTTCCCCGTGTTCCCCATCTGTTCAGAGGATCTTACCTCATTCCTCTTCTCTTGGGTACTAAGCATATCTTTTAGGTTCTTTCCTGTTTCCCAGACTTTCTATCAGTGGAAGTGCAGACTAGCACTCTCCTGATCCATGTCTAAAATCCATATATGAGTGAGTACATACCATGTTTGTCTTTTTGTGACTGGATTACCTCACTCAGGATGGTTTCTTCTAGTGTCATCCATTTACCTTCGAATTTCAAGATTCCATTGTTTTTTTCTGAACCCCCTTGCTCTTAACCGTCACCCCCCACCCTGCCCTGTCGTCCCAATCATGTCGTCCCTCCCACATCTCCAGCCAGAGGCTGCAGTAATCGCAATATTGAAACAGTGACCAGGGCTGATGCTTTGATGGGAAGTCAGAGACAAAGGAAGAAACTCAGAAAAGTCCAAGTGCAGACATACTAAGTGCACGCATGGAGTGAAGAAATGCTATTGTCTTTGGCTCTGGAATGCCCAGGTATGTGAGGGTTCTGCTTGTGTCATCACAGAACAGGGACTAGTCGGACTAGTCGGGCCAGCCCAAATCCCGAGCAGACAGAAAAGCATTGTGTCTCTAAGCTTAAACATTGCCACATAGTAATCTAATCGGGAATCAAGAAATTCTTAATAGTCCACCGAAAATAGCTTCCAAATGTCCTCCGGGTGCAGACAATTATTAGCAGGGTCAGGTGGCCACAGGATAGTGATTGTGACAGCTGCAGCCCTTCACATTTACTTAGAGAAACAATTGCCTTCAGACAGGCTCTCCAATCTGTTTTCAACTTTGCAGCAAGAGTGTTCTTTTCAAAACACAAATCTCATCATGTCACCAACCTGCTTAAAACCTTTCAATAGCTTCCCACTGTTCTTGGGATAAAGACCAAATCTTTAGCATGGCTTCCCCACTGTGGGGGCTGAGGGTGGGGGCGGGGTGCATCTCCACAGACTCCTATGGGTCTGGAATGCTCTCCACTACACAGCCTTTCTTGGTAGCTTTGGCTGGGTTTTGGTCTCTAGATGTAAACTCACATAGTCTGCTTCCATGAAGGCCATGGGGTCTGCATCCCATCTCACCTGGTGCCCCCCCCCCCCGGCTTGCTCCTCATAGGTTTCCATGCCTTCCCCTGTAGGCACTTTTCTCAGTTCGTAATTAGACATTCAAAGGTACTATTATGTGTTTTCTTTCTCTTCCCCACCAACTCCTCAGGTCCTTGAGGGTGAGAGCTATCTTTTGTTTACTGCCTTCCCAGGGAGCCTAGCATTGTGCCTGACTCCTGGGAGGTCCTCTGTGTCTTTCTGTTGAATGACTGAAGACTGTGGAAGTTGTGCTTTCCCTCAGAAAATGTGAGTTCTGTAAGAGATGAAAGTGTTAAACAGGCATGGGGATAAAATCCTTAGTTCTATTTCCTCTGTTTCCACGCAGTGATTTATTTTAAAACAGAACTCCATGAGCTCTAATCTCCCTTCATATTATATAGAAATCAGTTCATCAAAATAACCCTCTAACTGTACCTGGTATTCTCATTTATTCCCCATTTTCTTTGGAATGAATTTGAGTAGTACTTCTTAGGGTTCATCTTCTTTTGGGGAACTTATATGAAGATATTTTATTTTAGGTTAATTCATTTGAGATTTCATTTAAAGCCGCCCTAAGTTACAGACACTGGCAGGTAAATGCTTACAAAAAAATTGTGTGTGTGTGTGTGTGTGTGTGTGTGTCCTGTATGTGTGTCTATCAATCATCTAAAAATATATGTTTCCCTGATTTGAAATAGATAAAATTGGAAGGTATTAGAGTGTGGAAGCTCCCACGCCCAGACTCTCCCCTTCTTTAGCTAAATTCTGCAGGATTTAGTGGGATAAGCAGGCAGTCATGATTTCCTGATGAGAGACTGAAGGACCTGTACTTCTCTCCTAATGAAATACTCAAATAGTGAGTCATAACGCCAGAGGCATGCTTCCCCAAGACTCCATCCTCTTATTTCTGGTCCAAATTCTGACAAGAGCACACCCCCAGATGTAACGGTTTAGATCTGTGTGGGGCTAGATTGTACATTCCTTTCCCAACTTCTCTTTTTCTTGTGTCTTCTTCTGAAAGGCTGACAACCATTAGGCAGACATGGTCAACTCTATATCCTGATGACTAAAGAAAAATAAGGAATCCATTGTCATTGCTTGAGTGAGTTGTGGTCCTGAATGTGTCTTTCATACAGCCATTTGGTCATGGATTTTTAATCATTTGCTGTGCCATGCTGAGGCGGGGCCAAATAATATATGAATAACTTCTACTATGCCTGTCTACAAATAATAAAATGCTACAGAAATATGCTCCCCCCCCCCTCTTTCTGTGTGTGTGTGTCTGCTGTCTCTCTCCTTAAAAAGTAGGGTCATAATATAATTACATTTCTTCCTTTGCTTTCCCCACTCGGAACCCTCCCATATATGCCCATCTCTTCTTGCTCTCGTTCAAATTCAGTCTTTTTCCCACTGTTATTGCTTCCATATATGTGTGTTATACATATATTCTCAAATATAACCTACCCAGTCTGTGTATTACTTGTATGTATGGTTATTTCTTATGAGTAAAAAATCTAATATTTCCACCCTTTGGAAAAGACCCCTGTTTCAGGTCCAGAGACAGAAAATAATTTGGTTGCATTCTCCAACAATCCCTAGTTAAACTTCTCATTTTTTTTTCATGGATGTAGTTTTTTTTTTTTGTCTTTAAGAAAGGCATGTGGGGCACAGGGGTGGGGTTGGGGGTTGGGGGGTAGGTAGAGGGAGAGGAGGGCAAGGGTGCGGCGGGAGGGGGGTGTGTTCCCAGTCCATTTTTATCTTCATCTTTATCGTCAATGGAAAGCTTATGTTCTAAGTCTATCTATCTATCTATCTATCTATCTATCTATCTATCTATCTATGTATCTATCTATGTATCTATCTATGTATCTATCTATGTATCTATCCATATATCTATGTATCTATCTATGTATCTATGTATCTATCTATCTATGCACCAACCACGAAGATTACATACACGAATACAACTAAAATGTTGTTTCCATATTGTTTCTATCATGGAATGAAGAACATAGGACAAAATTAAGTGCTCAAAGGCAGAGGCATTCACTATATAGAATCATAAAACAAATCCACAGTTGGCACACTATCTCATGCCTTTAATCCCAGCAGCAAGTGGATCTCTGTGAGTTCAAGGCCAGCCTGGTCCACAAAGTGAGTTCTAGGACAGCCAGGGCTATCACACAGAGAAATCCTGTCTCAACACCACTCCTAAAAGAAATCTACCCTTGCAATAAGCCTGCATGGTGGCCACGTGGGTCTGTCCAGCCTACAGTTGAGGAAGTACAGTTGGGGAAGCTGAGCTCAGGCTCACTCTTCACCTGAGCCCTCATAGCTGGTAAGTGGCTTTGCATATTAGAACCCAAATATTTTGCTCTCAACCTAGTATTTGCTCTTCATGGTTATGTACATATTGACAAATATTCATTTATTCAACAAATAAAGTTATGTGCGAAATACAAAAAAAAAAAGAAATCTACCATGATTCATGTATTAACTTTACAATCCAGACTTCATGTCTCTTGACCACATATATCCAGAAAGTGTGATGCTGACCCACAAAAATGTTTGTAATTCTTATTAAATGTCAAGTTATTCTAATTTATTTCAATTAGTTTTATTTAAACCTCCACACTGTGGTTGTGACTAATCAAAACTACCTTCAGAATTTCTTCATTCTCCTCTAAACACCATAAAAGTTTTCATTTTTGTTAGGTTTTCTAATTTCCCAATGTTTCTTTTCCAAGTTACCTTTATCTGTGTGAGGGAATTTTCTTATCTCATTGATGCTTCTACCGAACAGGTGGGTTTGTCAGCTGGTTGCCAGTTATCTGTCTAGGGGTTATCTCTAAATTGTATGTGATAATTATATGCCAGAAGACTTTAACTACCAAAAATGTTCCCTGGTGATCTTCTAATCCGAAGTTAGCTCCTGCTGCCTATGTGAAAGGACAGACTTTTTCAGTGACTTATGTTAACTGATGTCAAAACATGAGCCTGTTCTGAGTGACAGAAGTGTGCTACATGGCAGGATTTTCGCTAACACTAGTAGAGCTTGCGTCTGTGACTGGAGTTTGATAGTGGTCACTGCCACATACAGGCAGAAAGGAAGAAAAAAAATGGTGAGTCTGTCTTTTTCAGATTTCAATTTGAAGTTCCAAAAGGTCATCTTTAATTAGTCATGTACACAAAACATTGCTGAATTATCACTTGGTAAATATTGCCCTTATACATTGCCTCTTCCTACTGAGTTCTCCTGGCTCGCGTTGAGTATGTAGCAGCTGATGTATATCTTAAAGACTGGAGTCATGTCTTCTATTTCTCTCCTACCGCTAACATGCGTGTCAAATGCCTGTGCTAACGGACATGGTCAGGGAAATGAGCAGAAGTGAATGGAGCCGAGTGCTAGGACCAATAGCTGCACATGTGGATGCTTGTGTATAGTCCTCATGCAGACGCCCATCTCAAGGCACCATGAGCCAGAATCTTATAGTTTACACTTCCCCATGCATCTGAAACACAGAGACCATTCTGCTGAAAATGTCATCATGCAGTTCAGAAAATAGAAGGAACAAAACCATATAACCATATAACCATATAACCAACCAGAGAATTTTCTTTTCCTAAGTGGAAACTATTGACGGTTGGCCCTTCGTGTAATATGTGCTTTATGGCAGTTCCCTGCTAAGTTTTGTTCATTTTTATTTGTGCTAGATGATAGATTTGAAAAAAATGTCAATCTAAAACCTAGAAATATTTATTAGGTATGTATGCACTAGTGTCAGAAATATTAAATCCAAAGGAAAATCATTCTTCATTCAATAAGGAAAAAGAGCAGCTCAATAAACAATAGTCAACTGTATTTGGATGAATTACTGATTCGTGTTGGGCTTCCTCTCCCTAGTCTTCATTAAGAATTTATTAATTTCTTAGAAGGAAAGCCTACTATACGGTGACTCTATATCAATATTTAATGTAATAGTGCCTGGAGCACTGGATTGACTTTCTTACTGTGAAATGGGGAAAGGAAATTAAGATTGTGTCCTATTTTCTAATGGCAGAACCTTCAGATAAATTACAACGTTGTTGTTCTTTACATTGTAGGAGTGATAATGATTAGGTTCTTTGTGTTCTTTGAGATGTTCTTGCTTGCTTCATTTTGTCAGGCTGAACTGCAGCATTTAATGTTATCGACCAGTCTGGAAAAGAGTGGGATGTCTTACATACCCATGGTTATGTGCCTTGGCTCTTTGAGTTTAAAAAAAGAAAGTGGTTCATTGGCCTTGCCATTAGTTTCCTAAAATATCTACTTCCTCTACTCCTACTCTATTCCCTGTAAGTATACTCTTGTGTGTCTGTATATATGTGTATATATACATAGATATACAGATATATCTATGACTTGCATATATATATATATATCCTGATTGATATTTGCTTTCATTTTTTTACACCTAGTAAATTTAAGGAAAGCTTAAAAGTTTCCTAACAGATGACAATATTCTTGCTTTTTCTATTGTCTGCCTATCTGTTTTGCAGTCTGAGATTTGACAATTCTGTTGTTGTCAGATACATATTGTCTTTGATTAAGATTTAAATTCTCCTAACACAAGATCCAGGCCACACTGTAATAGAAAGATAAGTAGTATAGATACCAGCCAAAATGAGGTATAATATGCCAATAAGTCTATATATTAACACTTCAGGCCAAGCCTGTGTTAGACTAATTTGAATGATAAAGAGGGGAAGGGTCTTGCCATCATTGTTATTGGCTTTTCTTCTGTCATGCTTGGCTTCTCAGAGACACAAAAACTGATCTAATCAGTAATGTGGGAAATGTCTGCACACAGCCTTTGAGTGTGGCCTCAGATGATTGCAAACCAATTCTAATGTAAATTTCCCAAGACTTCTTCCTCCAAGTCATCTTCTCACTGAGTTCCACAGGAGGTCTTTTACCCAGATCTTTCTTTTACAAGGTTCTCACATGGTAGGCAACACTTCTTCCATGGGCCTACCTGTGACTGTAGCTGGTAAAACTAAATGTCTGGAAAGTGTGTTGGTGATAAATCAATTAGACTGCGAAGTACATTTAGAGAAGGGATCTATTTCTGAAAGTTTTCAGACTCCTGGATTTCCTAGATTTAATAGTTTTATATACTAAAGCCAAAACACTGCTCTTGTTTGTCCTTTAATCCTAGCATTTCCTATTGCTAATGACCACTGTATTCTGGATTGTATATTACTATTAGCATCCAAACGAATCAGAGCCAAGCAATCATTTCTTCATTGCAGAGTGTAGACATGATAACCCCACCTCTTGTCTGTAGACAGGTTATTATGCCCAATGCTCTATGGTTAGTGGGTTTGAAATTAGTTGGCTGACTGCAGCGTGGAAAACACTCAGTAATCTTTACAGAAAGAAATTTCTAGTAGGCTGTTGCTTATGCAAACACGAGATTTTCAACTGCATAATAACCAGGGATTTTATATGCAAATATATAGTAATTGGTTATATAATTGATGTGGTTTTCTTGAGTTAAAGATAAAAATATGGCTTGGTGGTGGTGGTGCATACCTTTCATCCCAGCACTTGGTAGGCAGAGGTAGGTCAACCTCTGTGAGCACAAGGCCAGCCTGATCTACAAAGTTACAAAGTGAGTTCCAGGGCAGTCAGAGCTGTTACACAGAGAATTCATGTCTTGAAAAACAAAAAAAGAAAAAAAAAGGTAAAAATATGTAAATATATTCAGGAGATAGTTTAGAGCCTCTGCTGAGAGAGCTGAAACATTTTTATTGGACATAGAACACACCTGTGAGACTTTCTCAGTTCCTGAGCTTTTAGATGCAGCAGTGTCCAGTCCTAGAGGTAAAGCTGGGTGTGTGACCCAGTGTTGGCCACTCAGATCCCTCCATTTCACTGGATTTGCTTTAGAAATGGGCTCATGGTCCACTAAAAGACAATGACATCAGCCCTAGGATGCAAAAGGAACTGTTGGAGAAAGTAGCTGTCTAGATACAGGTGGCCATCTTGACTCAATGAGCAGAGAGATTACTAAACAAGAATGAAGCCCAACAGAGGGTTAAGGACAAATGCCCTGGTAGCACAGAATAAGCAGTTGGGTGACATTATGGGTTATGTCTTTTGCTGAATCTCGTTTAAACTGAAATTCATCTGACAGTGAAGCAGAGTGAACACTACAGGTGTTTACCAATGGGATGGGTCAAGGAAATACTGTACACACGGCATGCTAGTCTTTCAACAAAACACCTGACCTGACAGTGTTTCTCATGAAATCCTTGTGGATAACATGTAAAAAATGTGAAATGGATGTAAGCACAGTCAGGTAACTTCATCAATAATTGAAGAGTCATGTCCAGGAATGCTAATACCATGTCAAGCAGAGGGAAATTTTATAGTGGTGTGCCTCGGGGTTCTCCCTGGCCCTGTCCTTTTTGACATGTGTATCAAAGGTTTGGGTGAGCACACTGACGGCATTCCTATCAAATTCCACAAACAGCAAGATGACTGGAGCGCCAGAGAATATTCTGGGTAACCCAGACCCATTTCTACATATCTTCATAAAACAGAACACTAGAATAGAATTTTAAGAACTAACATAAAAATCTTGAATTGGATCCAAAAGTAATTATACAAATAACTGGGCAACACTGGGAATTTAGTTAAGTATAATTTCAAAATGGATCAGCAATGCTTTACAGCTGCTTAAATAATTAAATAAGTAGAACCACATTACATTACATAAATAGGACAGAGCGGTGATGCAGGAGGATGTCACGTTGAACAAATCATGGGGCAGGGCTTCTAGAGTAGAGGGCACAGAGCCAGAGGAACTAAGGTTTGCAAATATTTCTACCTTAATATCTAATGATGCAGCCCCGGCTTGCCAAATCATGTAAACAGAAAGACTAAACACTTGCAGTTGGAATAGTCACATCTCTCTTTTCCTACCTGCTACTTAGATACGGTATTTTCCCTTCCCATGGAGAAAGGCTTGCTTCTGTTTGGGAGACAAATTACAAAGTTATGTTACAAAATAAAATACTGAGTGGATAAGGAGGTGAGTGGGTAAGGAGGATGAGGGAGAAAAAGAAGAGAGGAAAATCTTTGGGTCCACCAAGGAGGGATTTTCAACTATTTAAGGACAAAGGGGCTCTACACTGCTTTTGAGATGTGAAAGAATGGGAGAAATAAATGGAGGAGAATTTAATTTTGTTATAGCAACCACTCAAGTATAACTTCAAAGTATGTATCGCCATAAGTACCTGAGTTTCTGTACAATTAACCCCTGGGTTTGTTTTATCAAAGACATTTTATATACTGCCTTTTCGGTCTGGTTCTGTGTGCAGCCGCCTCCTGAGCACCTAGGTAAATACAGGGTTATGGGAAAACCCTTCTTAACGAAGAAAGGATGCAGCTTCTAGTTACACTACGATTGGGTCTAGATTTAGAAAATGTTGATCTATTAGAATGTTACTGGGCAAGAATAGTAATAGAGATGTTGCCCAGTAGAATGACACAGTAAATTGAACTGTTTGAAGACAAATGACAAGTTGCCATTGTATGTATACTACATACTAGTTTACATAAAGCATAAGAGAAGTCCTAATACTATTTCTGCTAAAGAAACATACAAGCCAGACTGAGTCTCAACATTGGGAGGGGGGAAGTAAACATGTTTTCTCAACCCTAAGAAGCTATCTGTAATTGATACCCACTGGCAAAGGAAAAAAATAACTTCTCCAATGGAATCTCACTGGATATATTAACTGTATTCAGGGAAGGTCTCCTGTTCATCACAAACTAACTCAGTGGTATTTTTGTAGACTTCTTTTGTCTAATTTTGCTTTATTTGGGCATTTTAAAAAATTCTTCGTCTTACCAGTATTTTGCTTGTTTATTTTGATTTCTATTTTTGTGTTTTGTGGTGGGGGTAGTTGTATGATTCTTGTTTGTTTGTTTGTTTGTTTTTTGTGGTTTGTATGTGGGCTCTCTGTTTTAAAACAGAGATAGAGAAAGAATATAAAGTTGGGTGGGTAGGAAGGTGGTGAGGAGCTAGGGGAGGGGAAGGATCTGGGAGGAGTTAGGGGAAAGGGAAGCTTGATCAAAATATATTTCATGAAAACTTCTGCAAGTTGACCTGCTCAAATTCAATTCAATTTCAATAAAAATCCCAGAAGAGTCATTTCAGGCATCTGGATCATCTGATTCTAAGATTAACATGGAACAACACGGCCTATGACATACCAAGACAATTTGTAAAAGAGAAGTGTCGGCATCCATTCTAGCAGACATTAAGAAGCAGCCCAGGCATGAAGAAAGCCTATGACAGTGAAGACAGCATGCTGCTGGTGATGGGACAATAAGAAATGAAAATTAGACAGTAAAATCGTGTCGTGGTGCAGTGTAGAGCTGCTGGAGAACTCTAGAACTTCAGGATAGAGGAGTGAGTCTTATAAAGGCTCCCTGGACTTCCAGGGAAGGTGCAGACTACAAGCTGCCTCTGAGTTTCCCAGGCAAGAAGACTCCGTGTTAGGGAGAATAGACTGCATCCCGGAGAGAGAAAGGGCACGACCGTCAGTCCAGCCAAGTCACTCCCCAGCAGGAGAAAGGGAAGCAGACAACCTCAACTGAAAAGTAAGCCAGGTGTGTGAGACACTTGGCTCTTGCAGTTAAAGACTCAGATAAAGGCTGCCCCACCCTTGTCAACAGAACCTGTGGCCAGCATCTGCCGGTGTCCCCTTCAGGGCCACAGGGCCCAGGAGCTCCGAAGTGCAGTGCGTCCTCGCAGCAGGGTGATTAATACACCAGAGATCCTGAGAATACCATGTCAGGACTTTCGCCATCTGGTAAGGTGGGAGGTGCTGAGTTTCCTTTCAGCCCCTGTTTGAAAGACACTCCCGAGCTAGAGCAGTAGCCACCCCGGGAGTACAGTTTGGGAAGTCTCAGGAGCAAGGGGGAATCGTCCTCAGACAGCAAAGTGTAGCCAACAGAGAGAGGTCTCTGGTATGCAAAGACGTGAAGTTGAGCCACACAGGCTCAACACCAACATAAACCATAGGAAGACACCGCAGTCCCGCGTGCCCCTCCCTGTCCCCTGTGCGTGTGGCTGTCATTCCCTGGTTTCTGAGACCCCGGGAGGAAGCTGTGTGACATTTCATCTGTAATTTTTGTGATTCCTTTTTTTCTTATCATTACACTTTTTTTACTTCATTGTATTTTAAATTTTTTATTCCAATTCCTAAAGTTATCATATTTTGTTTATGCTGTAAAATTATTTTTCCTTTACATTTTTTTCTTCCCTGTTTTCCCTTTTTTTCTCTTTCTGCTACACTTTGAGTACTTTTTGCTCTTAAATTTGTTATGCTCTTTGAGAATCCATACATTTATGAATGAATTACAATCACCTGCATCCCCTAGTTCCCCCTCCAACTGTCCCCATATGCCCTCCAACATTTCCATTTCCCTTCTAACTTCATAGTCTCCTCCTAGTCTTATGATAACGCAGCGAGTGCTGCCCAGTTAAACATGGGTGTGGTAACCACTGGCTGAGAGTGGCCCGGATCCTAGGCCAGCTCCGGTCCCCACATTGGGGCCACAGCTTCTGCTGAAGCCCGTGGGAGCTGTGGGTCTCCCCACGCACCTCTGGCCCCTATTAGTAGGACTTTGACTTGATCTTAGTCTTTAAAAACAAGCAAAATAGCAATAACAACAAAACTCCCGCATTTTACCTTTTAAAAATTTCCTTTTCTTACATTTATCCAATTTTGCTTCTTCCTACACCTCACCTCCTCAACTACCCAGCCGAAAAAAAGACTGAGCTCCTGTCTCCTCCAGACTTATCACTTCCTCTCTCCACCCAGTCATATCACTTCCTGTCTGTCTGTACAGACCTCCAGACCTCTATGGTTAACCAGCGGTTAGCTCCGCCCTCTGATCTTCAGGCAAACTTTATTTGTTAGAGTACAAACAGGACATCAGATATCCAAAAATAACAGATGTACAAACTGCAGCACAGAAACACAAAAACCATGAACAAACAAGGGAGCATGCTTCCCTTAAAGGGTTTCTCAACTACTGAACCCAGAGGGTCTAAAATAGTCAAAATGTTGGATGCAGATACACAATGGAATATGTTCCAGCCACACAAAAAATATGAATTATTACATTTGCCAAAAAAATACATGGAACTAGATAGCGTTATGGTAAATTAAACCAGACTCAGAAAGACAAGAATCACATTTTTTCTCACACGTAGAATCTAAATATATTTAATTTATAAAATTAATTTTAATATAATATGTAAATACATGTGATTGCATGTGTGTGTGGGTGTTAAAAGTAGGAAAAAAGACCATAAGAGTCAGAGAAAGAGATATTGAGAGAGAGGAGAGTGGGGAGAGAGGTAGGTAATGACATACATTTGATATGAAGGCTACAGAAATGACTGAGAGGAGGAAAGGGATGAGTAAAAACAGGGATTTTAAGCAACTGTTTGGAAACTCACCACTAGCTAATGCTTTTGTGTTCTGTTAGGTCCTCCAGAGGCTCTGGTCGTCTCTGTGTATCAAAACCACACATGAGAATTTTGAAAGCCCCCTAGATGGTGACAAAAATGTTCATACCAATTGGTTAGGATGAATATTTGAATCATTTGGTAAGCAAAAATTGCTAACTGTACAGCTTAAAAGAATACATTTTGTGATAATTTAGTTATATTGCAATTAAAAATCGTGTTACCAGGTAACTCTAACGTGTAGCTCAGGCTGAACACTGTTAGGAAGTTAGGCAGTGTTTCCCAGCATGGGCTGGCTGTTCATTGGGAAACACAAAGCTTTGGAAAGCAGTGAACCCTGATCACACGCACCATGATGGCAATGGGTCAAAATGTGAATGTCAGGAATTTTCAACCCTTCTGCATTGATTATACTATGTGGCTAGGACTGAAATCCTGGGTCAAAACCGTGGTCCCCGATGTGTTCCTCAGATGAACAGCATCTAGGTCACCTAGGACACTGTTAGCGATGGCCTATACAGCATACCTTCAGAAACACCGCGTTGCCATGAGAGGGAATTGCATCATAAACCCGCCATTGTCCTTAAAGTTCTCTGGGCCCTAAGCATTAGTGGAGGACCTGGTCCAAGAATGGAAAGCATTTCCACATTTAGCACCACGTGGGACAAAGGTGACTAAAGGAGAGTGAAGTAGATGATCCATTGAACAGAAGGAAACCAGGTGAGACACTGAGTCACAGTCTTCTACAGACACTCGTCAGAACCGCAGCGCACACCCGCGTGCTGCTCCTTTAGGGCCTCCGTTGTCAAAGCTCAAATGTGCTCTGCGACTTCATTCCCAGAGCCTTAGTCCTTTGAGTCAGCATTTTCTCGGGTTTACCCAACAAATGATTCTTTCCCTGAATGTGACCACTGAGAGATTGTTATCAGGATGTTTGTGACATTTTGGAGAATATATTGCTTAGAACTTGCTCTCTGAAAGTTTAGGGTGAAAAACAAAATCAGACGTGCCACCATATTGATTTTCCTACCCACCAGCCTGTAGTAGATAAATGGTGACTAAGCATTAGTTATGAACTCAGTGGAATGTGTTTCCGCATCTGTGGGGACATGTCGTAGCAATGGGGCTTTAGAATGAGACCAGGAAGAAATGACTGTGCTATTTGTCCTGTGTTACAGACTTTGCTATAACAGTGTTGTTAGTAACTAATTCTACCACCTCTCGCAACACGAAATATTTCCAATCTATGTCTACAGATAAAAGACTTAGAAACTAGTTTCTTTGAGAGTGTTTTGTGACACTGAATATGTGCACGCACTCCTCGATGCTCACTAATATGAAGGTAACACAGCAGTGTTTTCCAGGACTGAACATTGGCTGAATTTACACTTCAATGGAGAGATGGACTACAAAGCCAAGGTTTATTTTCTTGAAATCATGAATTGAGTTTACTTTCCAAAGACTCACAGCACCAAAGAATCAGATTATAGTGTGTGCACCTTTATTTACCTCCTATTCTCTTCCAAGGGAGAGCACTTAAATCAATGTTTCCAGGAGTATATCTCAGCTCTTGAGTCCATCTCCTTTCTCAAAGGGCCTTGCTCTGGCTCCCTATCACCATGGTGACATTCAGACATCCCTCTAGAGACCTGAGCACACAAGCCAGAGTGTAGAGCTCATTACCCATACAGAACAAGAAGATAAGTAGTTGGAAATCATAAGAGAGAGGCAAAAAATAGTTATTAGGCCATTTACAGGAATTCTTTGGAGGACAGACAATTGAGTAAAACCAGAGAAGAGTGAGGTTAGAAATAATTGGAGGTAAGGTCAGAGAATTTGGTATGAAGGAAAGATTTATTGGTGGGGAAGTATGACTGAAGAGCTCAGATGGTCATTTCCATAAACATATGGGAGTTACTCTTTTAAAGACATGAAGACAAAAACAAATAAACAAACAAATCCCACTTCAGTCTGCTAGAATCTTTCTGCTTCAGAGACCCTGGAAGGTCCTTTCAAATATGTTGACCTGCTTGTCCCTCGGACTTGCTCAGTCTGGAAAATCCATCTTGACTCATTGTTCATCTGTCCAAGCATCAGTTTTAGAAATCACACAAAAGTGCCTGATCCATTATCTTCTACTCATAACATACCAATAATCTCCCAAAGCAGATAATTATGTCATTATTTGCAATGTGAAATCTGAATTGAACAGGTGCAGTTGGAAGAGGGGACAGACTCCCGTGACAACCACAGATATGCTCAGGGATCAACATTAAAGAGAAAAATATCTCCTTCTTCCTAAACACCACCACCTGCAGACAATCAGAAAGATGCACCTGATAGCAGATATTAGGCTGTTTCCCTTCTGGTGCCTGAATTATTTCTTCTGAGATGAAAAAAAAAAACACAACACTGAAAACTATTTTCTCAATATATGATTGATCTAAACACAATGTATCTTTTGTATTAGCACTAAAGTGAATTTCTGAAATTTATGCTAGCCTAAATAAAATAGATTAATAAAATAACTCTTGGTCTATTCTCTTTTTAGAACCTCAACAGAAATACCTAGAAGTTATATTTTAAGCTTAGTAACAAAATTGATTCTAAATATGAGAAATGATTATTAAAACCTATGAAATTTAAATTGTCAGTGTTATAATGAAGAGTAGTACATGCTATAAGTCTCAAATATAGGCTCTGTGTGTTCTTTCTGTGAAGGGAAGCATTGGACCCGGACTCAAAAAATATCCTAAGTGGTAGTGATGACTTAAAAAAGCAACTGAATAACACCACCTGGGGTGCCACGCTAGGATCACTGTAAATTCAACACCAACCTGGGCTTTAGAGTAAATTCCAGGAAAACCTGAGCTACACAGTCAGACCCTATCTTAAATAAACCAAAATTTCTCTTAATTTTCATGTACAGTTTAGTGGATTGGAGGAGAATTCTGGATATGGATTTGGTTTGCTGGACTGACTCTCAAATTTTAATATATGTTTTTAGTTTATATATTATATATTTATTGTATTATATATATATATATTTCCACTTTACACACAGATATACACACACAAACATGTTTTGGGGATAAAGAAAACTGCAGTGTCCATGAACCAATCATCCCTACACACATACAACTTGCCCTAATATTGAGATCCTGACCACAGAGACACATTTGCAACCGTCAAAAAACTTATGTTGACACACATTGACATTCAAACTCTATTAGCTACAATACAGCTCAATTTTGGTGGTATACCTAGTATGATTTTGGGTAAGTGTAGAATTATATTTACCACCAATATTCTATGAACAGAATAGCTTTGGTACCTGCTGCAGTTTGGGTATGGTTTACGTATTTCCTCAAAATGGTCCTGTGTGGGAAGGTTGGCCTCCAGGTAGGCAATATGGGAGGCAATGGAAGTCTTCTTTTATGGGGGTGGTGCAAAGGGTTAGGTCATCTGGGATAGCTGCCCTTGGAAGGAATTAATGTACTTCTCATGGGACCTTGGCTAGTTTTAAGAAGAAGGATCTTGTGAAATAATAGTATTGGCTGTGATACATCCTTCCTATAATATCTTCTGTGTGCTGACTTGGCCAAGAGGGGAGTTGCTAGAGGTTGAATCAAGAAGTCTATCTGGTTTCAGCTTTCATCCTCTAAAACTGGAGGCTGAATGAACCCTTTTCTTTATATCATATTCAGAGTGCAGTATTTTGTGATGGAATCTGAGAAGAGATTAATATTCTATCCTAAAACTCCTCTGTGCTTTATGGTTCATTCCCCCACACACATCCTACTGATCGATTCATGGCAACACTGATCTATGTCTGCTCTGCTTTGCCGTCCCACAACGCCATGCAATTGGAAGTGTGCTGTGTAGGCTTTCCTAAGAAACATGCATTCATATTTCCTCCATGTCTTTCGTGACTTCAGAGATCTTTTACTTTTTAGCATTTAACAATATCCCATAGTCTAGAGGCAACACAGTTGAACAATTTGTCTGCTAAAGAGCATTCTGTTTTTTTTCCAGAATTTGGCAATTGTGAATAAAGCTGCTATAAACACTCAAGTGCAGCTTTTGGTGTGGACATAAGTTTTCAATTAATGTGGGTAAACATGAAGGAGCACAATTGTTGAATCATATGGCAAGGGTGGTTTCGAGTTTATAGAAACTGCCAAATTGTTCAAAATAGCTCTTCTATTTTGCATTCCCATCAGTAGTAAATAAGTAATCTCTCTCTCTCTCTCTCTCTCTCTCTCTCTCTCAAAGCATTGTTTACTGTGTGTGTGTGTGTGTGTGTTGTGTGTGTGTGTACAAATATACATGCCAGTGATTGCGGGTGTTGGACCCCTGTAGCGGGAGTTACAAGTGTTTGCCAGCCATTTATGTCAGTGTAAGGGATTAAGACTGGGTCCTCTGAAAGAACAGCCAGAGCTCTTACTGGCTAAGCCATCTCTACAGCCCCCTAGATAAGATTTCTTGTTGCCTCACATGCTCGCCAGCATTTAGTGTTGTCAAAGTTCTGAATTACGGCCATAGGTATACAGTGGTATCTCTGTCATACTTCACAATTCCCTAGAGACATGTGATGTTGAGCATTTTCACTTGCTTGCTGGCCATCTGTAAATCTGCTTTGGTGAAATATCTGTTTAGATCTTTTTCCTTTGAATAAATGGGTTATTCGTTTTATTATTGTTAAGGTGTTCCATTGATTTTTTTTGAGATGCTGAGGACTGAATCATGAAGTCAAGGTCTCCCACAGCGGGGCAAGTGCCATTCTTCTTCTACTGAAGCTATATTCCTAGTTCTTATTGCCAAGTTTGGGTCCTTTCTGTATTTTACACAACAGTCCTTTATCAAATGCATCATTTGCAAATATTTTCTCAGACTTGTCTTTTCATTATCTTGACATTCTCTTTCACAGAGTCTTTAATTTTAATGAAGCTAGACTCATCAATTATTTATTTCATGAATCACGCCATCAAAAAGTCGTCTCCATCCCCAAGGTCATCTGGGTTTTCTCTTAGGCTACCTTCTAGAAGTATAATAGCTCTGCATTTCACATTGGGACCTGTTATCCATCATGAGTTAATTGTGTGTGGGCAGACACTCTTAGGTTTGAGTCTATGTGATTTTATGTGTGGATTTCTAGCTGTTTTGGCTTCATTCAAAGACCATCTTTGTTATGTTATATTATGTTGCTTTTATTGCCGTTCAGCTGACTGTATTTATGTGTTTTGGGTTCTGCATTTTGTTTTACTGATCTAATTGTTTCCTTTCATTAATTCCACACTGATTTTTATTACTGTAGACCTACAATTAGGTATTGAACTAGAATAATGTCAGGTTTCTAACTCTGTTTTTTTTTTCTTCAGTATTAAGTTGCTAATTCTGGATCTATTGCCCTTCCATATAAACTTTAGAATTGGTTTACTGATCCACATAAAACAGCTTGCTGAAATTTGGTTGGAGTTACAATGAATTGGAATCAATCTATACATTAATTTACAGAAATTCAGTGTCTTGATGTACTATATTCCTATCCATGAACATTGACAATTCCCGCATTTACTTAGTTCTTTCATAATTTTTTTTGTTTTGTGATTATCTTCATGTAGCTCCTTTGTATGTGCTCCTATATTTATAGTTAAATATTTTATGATATATGGAAATGAATTTTTAAATTCAAATGCCACTTGATAATTACTAGTATAGAGAAAGATGAGTAACTTTTGTGTATGAACCTTACATAATCTATAATTCTATAGCTCTGATTGGCTCAAGGTATAATTATGCTAATTTAGTTGGATTTTCTACACAAAGACATCAATATGGCTTCCTGAGTAATATGGGCCATGAATGTCAACATGATCCCTAGCTGCAGCCTGGCCACTGGACGTCAATATGGTTTCAGACAGCAGCACAGACCACAGAAATCCACATGGCTATTGATGGTAGCACAGGCCATGGACATCAACATGGCCCCTTGCTGTGGTAGGACCACAAATGCAAACATGGCCCTCAGAGACAGCACAAATCACAATCATTCTTTCTTTTCTATCATTTACCACATGTTAAAATTTCTATAATTAGTGCCCTTATCGAATCCCACAGAATTTGATAAGCTATGTTTTCAAGTCATTCGTTCAACATATTTTAAGTTTCTCTTGCTATTGAGTCTTTAACTGTATTTATGTGAAAGTGTCTCTCGTCTAATTCCTTTACTGTCTAAGAGTAGGACTTTCTAATCTCTACTTTTGAAATATCGTTGAGGTGTGTTTTATGTGACAAATTTGGTCTACCTTGGTGAATGCTCTACGTGTGATGGGGAGCAGACACAGTGTGCTTTAGATTTCAATTGTATCTCACTCGCTGATGTCCCGTTCATCTGTGGTTAGTGACTCTTACCTGCTGGATCTGTCCAGTTCTGGTGAGGTGCTGAAATTTCTCGCCGAGGCACTACATTCATCTCTCTCTCTTTCCAGCTTAACTTTTGTCTCACACTTTTATGCTTGGCCATTAGGTTCATGTGCTTTCAGGGTTGCTGTCTTCTTGAAGTATGGGAATTCTTCTACCATACTTAATGCCTTGTTTATACTCAAGGACATACCTTGCTCTTACTTCTGCACTTCTGAAATGAACATAATTTTTTCTACTTTTTTTTGAGGATTGAAGTTAGCAAAAATGCATCTTCTTCTATTCTTTGTCCTGGGTCTTGTGCATATCAGGCAGGCATTCTGTCACCGTGAGGCATATCAAACCTCCCTTTTGTAACTTTAACCTCACATTTTTATATTTTCATTTCTCTCATTTCTTAGCATATTAATCATATTTCTTGTATTGTTTGTGCCATTGAATTCACACTCTGTGTTTGCATCTAACCCATGTCTGCTGACAAAAAGTATTTTATTATTTTCCAAGTAGACCTCATACTGACAACGTATATACAGAATATACAGTTTTTGGATTTGCTTCGTCAAGAGACAAGTTGGTATTTCAATATATTTTTGCTAATATGTGCATATCTTATGTGAAATTTTAATCAAACTTTGAAGTACATAGAAAAAAGAAAATGTACAGCCAATGAATTTCACAGGGAGCTCTGGGTAGTTTTTTGTCAACTTAACATAAGCTAGAAAGGGAACCTCTTTTACTTTTTTAAATTTTTGTGTGCATTGGTGTGAGGGTTGATCCCCTGGGACTGGAGTTACAGACAGTTGTGAGCCACCATGTGGGTGCCAAGAATTGAACCCAAGCCCTCTGGAAGAGTAGCCACCACTGCTGAGCCACAACTCTCTAGTCCCAGAAAGGGGGAACTTCAATTGAGAAAATGCTTCCATCAGACTGGCCTATTGCACAAGAGTGTTTTCTTAATGATTGATGTTACCCTTTGTCAAGAGGTCCTGGGTGACATAAGAAAGCAAACTTAGCAAGCTTTGGGGAACAGACCAGTAGACAGCATGAATTCATGGTCTCCGACTCAGTTCCTGCCTCCAGGATCCTGGCCTGCTTGAGTTCCGGCCTTGTTGCTTTTGGTCATGGTATTTTGTCACAGCAATTGAAAGCAAACTGGGACACAGGACCAACATAAGAATTTCTGCAGACCCCAGAAGCCATCCTAGTCTCCTCCTCTCCCAATGCTACTCCATAGTGTCCTCTATGGAAGGAACGACAATTTTGTCGCCTAGTATTCGGGCTTGTCATAACAGGTACGTACTGTCTTCATCCTTGTTCAGCTTCTTTTTCTCAGTATTACATTTTTAAGACACAACTATGCCCTCGTGTATAGTTGTAGTCGGTTCATTTTAATTGGTTTATAGAATCCATCAAGATCTTTTATTAACAAAAATGACAGTTAAAGTGTTATGGACATGGCACCAATTTAATAGATCCTTCTAGCTCAAAGCTCCTCCTGAAGCCAGACATCTTTGGGTCACCTTTGGGTGCTTCCATTTCTATAACGACGGGAAAGAGCGTCCTGTCAATGTTTCCTTCTGAGTTAGGCTTTCTGCTTCGGTCCATCTATACACAGATCTCGAGCCATCTCAGAGATGTTACAACAACTTCTCAACTCATCTTTCACCTCAGGTCTTGCACAGTGAAACCTATGAAGCCCTTAAAAACAAAACCCCCACCACTTATCCCACACCCCAACATAAGAGCCCTGTGATAGTGTTCCATTATCTGCAGGGCAGTTTCTGAAACCCCCACACAGAGGACTCCTCCTGGTTTAGTCCCATGAATCTCCCCCCTCCTCCCATCCCATTTATCAGCTCTCCATTCGGAAAAGTTGAAGAACGTCTTCCCAAGGGACACATAAGAGTTGCACAATGATATATCTCCTGTCCAGAACTTTTTTTCTCCCGAAATTTCAGGCCATGTATCTTCATTTTGAGAACGGAATGAATAAATACCAGACTGATTGAATAAATAAATCTTCTGTAATTCTGAAAACTAGATAACCAAGCATATCAGAAATGCATTTCAAGAACAAGTAAGCCCTGAGTGAAAGTTTGAGGAATTCTCCAGCAAGAAAATAAATTTACTGGTACATGAATTTTGTGAAGGACAATATGGCTGTTAAGGATTATAATGGACTTCCTTTCTGATAACAGTCTGTATTGGATAAAATGTGAATAAGGAGATATTGTAATTTCAAAAATCATTTTTTTAAATTTTTAACTAATTAGATACGAAGTTCCAAAATTAATGCACTAGATTTCTGGGAAGTTTTCCATGAGTTTTTCCCAATGGTGACATGCTATCATTTGACCTGCAGTAGAAGATTAAAACTAGGACATGTATGTTGGTGCAGACCTGTTGCATAGACTGAAGGCTTTGTTCAGTTTTTATTCAGTTTTGACATGCAGTCATGAGTGTATGCACATTGTTCCTTGCAATTTTATTCTGTGTATAGATTTCTGTAACTACGAGCATCACAAGATAGAACCAACAACACTGAGAAGCTCTCCGCATGTTGCCGATTTATTAGTGACAACCACCTCCACCCCTGTACCCTGACAACTGAGAATACCCTCTCCATCTCCATAGCTTGTCATTTTTCAAGGGTGTTATGTAAATGGAATTGGAAAGTGTATAACCTTTTGAGGTCATCTTTTTTCCACTTAGCATAATGCCCTTGAGATTTACTTAAGTCATTGCATGTAATGCTATGTTCTCTTAAATTATAAAATGCAAAAGAGAGACAAATTGAGTTTCAAAATGTGGAAGAAACTTCTTTTATTTAAAATATATTGAGTTGGGTCTTTTAACAGGTGTTTGGATGTATTCATTCTAGTGAGTGGTTAAAAGAATATTTCAGAGCTTGGAAGAGATTAATTTTGTATTGTTGGAGAATTGTTAATAAAGGTTCAGGGTCATTTGCAAAGTTGTATACTCACTACAGTTTTGAAATCGTGTGATGCAATTCCATACATATTTTCAATATAAAAACTCACACAGTAAATGCAATTTGCCACTGCTACATATTACCAAGGGCCAATAGCTATTTTACTGACTTAGTTTTGTAGAAATAAAACTCTGTTGAGGCTGGTTTTGTCTTTAATTTAAGGAGAGTTTTCTTGATTTCACTGTCTGAGATTCTTTCTCTTGTCTGTCATAACCTTTTATTATCGTTACCTATCCAGGAAAATGCTATGATGATTCTCCTATCCAAATGCATTTCCAATTTTATTCATAGTTTTCAGCTACTGACAGCTGTCAGTCTTGTGACGGGTAGTATTTATGATAATATACTCACAAATTGTTTGAAAGAGAAATGAGTGATTTATGTCTTGAGTTTAGGAGGTTAAATTTGATTTTATTGTAATGAGATACTTTGGGGCTGACTTAGTTTCACTGCTGTGAGCCTGCAAGGGGTTATTATGCCATATTCAGGAAAAGCTTTGGTCCATGTTTAGCCAAAGACATACCCATTTTTAAAGAGAAAATTATTCATTGTCATTCCAAGAATTAAGCACTGAAGTTTTTTGTGAACTGTAGTCTGTTAATGCCTTCCTTATGCAACACAAATTTATACGTAGGAGATGTTCCCAAATATATCAGAACCAAGAGAACAATTTTCTTCCTGATTCGAAAGTGTCATCTCTAACTAGAGTTTTCGGACACAGCCACACTGAGGGCACTAGAAGCTTTCTCCCAAGCCTTTTGACCTTTCAACTTCCACTTGCCTGTCTTTTCCCAAACCTTTTTTTTTTTTAAAGATTTTATTTATTTATTATGAATACAACATCCTGCCTCTATGTATGTCTGCAAGCCAGGAAAGGGCACCAGATCTCATTACAGATGGTTGTGAGCCACCATGTGGTTGCTGGGAATTGAACTCATGACCTCTGGAAGAGCAGTCAATGCTCTTAACCTTTGAGCCATCTCTCCAGCCCCCAAACCTTCTTTGTATAGACAAACGTAAGAGAAGAAAAGGTAAGTGGTCTTCATCTCCTTAACTTACCAACACTTTTGTATATTGGTAAGAAAAGGAAGGTCACCACACTGACAGCTGGGTAGATTTGAATGTGCTTTCAACGGAAGATATAACAATGGCTGCCAGGGCCATTTTTTTCCTTTGTGAAACAATATCTGAAAAAAAAAAAAAACAAAAACACAAAAAAAAGCAACTTAAGGGAGGAAGTATAAATTTTGGCTAATGAATTCAAAGGCTTCAAGTTTGTGGTTGACTGGAGCCGCCTTTGCTTTTAGCCTGAGGCTGGACAGAACAGTGGCGGAGAGGGCCTTGGCAATTCTAGCAGCTCAGTTGATGGTGACCAGGAAGCAGAGAGAGAGACAAAAAGGGGCCAGGAATAAGTTTTACTCCTCAAAGCCATGCCCCTACTTACTTACTTCATCCAGGTCCCACCTTCTAATAGACCGTTCGTGACCAACTCATCAGTGATGAGACTAGCGTCCTTATGATCCAATCACCACTCAGTAGCTACATCAGCTGGGAACCAAAGTCTTCAACACGGGAGTGCTGGTGGACACTTTTTTATGAACCATGTACTAACAGGCTGACAGAAGTGTGAAGAATGGCTGGCGAGGTGGCTGAATTAGTCGGGTGTTGATGTACAAATGTGAGAACCTTAGTTTGGTTCTCAGAATGTCTGGAAGTACTGGATGTGCTCACCAGAGGTGGTGGAGACAGGCAGAGCTTTGTGCCTTGCTGCCAGCTGGCCATGGCTGACTGCTGGGTGGTCAAGGAGAGACTCTGTCCCAAACAAACAAACAAACAAATAAACAAACAGGGTGGATAGCACATGGACAGGAACATCTGCGGTTGACTTCTAACCTCCACAAACATGTGCACTCACATGTACACATATAAACCCCTGCACAGAAATACACACACACACACACACACACACACACACACACAGATGCATATACACACATTCAACAGACACATGTGCACATGTACACATACCACATGCACACACATACACACAAACACGGAAAAACTTCAAATTTAAGCTAATGAATTGCAATTTTATCTTATTATTATCAAGAGCTGATGTAATCAACAAAAGCAGTTATCAAAATTGATGCAATAATGCCTGATAACAAGCCTTCCAAATACAGAAGAGCCTTGTCGACAGGCACTACTGTATGGGTATCGGATGGGGTGCTGGCTCCTTTATGAAAAGCCACAGTGTCAGGTTTTTTAAGTCCCCCCCAAGAAGATTTAGTTTCTGCCATAAAAGTTTTTCTCCTCCTCTGACTCACTTGGCATAGTAAAATAGAACTTAAATGTTTCCCCTAGAGTCCTCCAACCGATCACTCTTACTCCTTCCACCTTGAAGGGTCCTCCAATGCTGATTCTTTCGTAGGTTTAGAGGGCAATTTAACTTGGATGCTCCCCTCTGCATAGATGTGCGTGTTATGAACCAGTTCCATTGTAAAACAACTGTCATACTAATACATTGTGACTCATACTCATTACCTGATAAATATGAGCAATGTACTCTACATTAAGAGATTACCAAATTAAATAATGTCAATATATACTGAACATTCAAAATTTGTTAGTTTTAGTTAGCGTTTTCCATTGATTCAGTTTTTCATTTAATTTGCTGTCATCTTGCCCTTCTCACCAAAATATATAGTCATGCCTTCAATTGTTGTCTCATTTCACATTCTTTGTGTTTCAAACATTTCTTTGTTGGCATATTGCTTTTTTTGAGACTTGTGCAGGAGGATTAGTGTATAGCTCAGTGACAAAGTACTTGTCCAGAACACTTGGACAATCCCCAGAATCAAAACAGAAAAAGAAAGATTTATAGAGGAATTTGACATAGGAACATGTTTCTCTCTCTCTGTGTCTCTGTCTCTGTCTCTCTCTCTCTCAAACACCCCCCACACACTTAAAAGCTTAAAGTTTTACATAAGGCTCTATTATTTTTCAGACCATGACTACATAATCACGGAGTTATATGATTTCTAAGATACATTATGGCTTGAAAAATTTTATGAATTAGTGACATAAAATTCTCACAGGAATGGTGAATTCCATCTTTAAAAAAGTTTATTAATTTATACTTTTCCTCTTTTTTTGTCACTTATCTTCCTCCCTGATTCCACATTGGCTCCTTGATTGACAGGTGTGAAAAATACATCCGGGCAGTTCTACTAAAGGAAGTAGAAAGCTATATAAGCTCTTTGATTATCTTTAAATACCTTTAAGCAATTCCCATTAACCTTGAATGCCTCAGCTGTTCTTCCAGCATCCATTACTTACTCAAATTTTAAACCATATTTATTGGGAGAATAAGTCCATCTACAAAGAAAATGTGAGTTAGTGTATTCAGTGGATGTCAAAAAAGCTTTGAATTATGTATTCTCTAGAAACATGTTTATAATATTAGGATTATATTGTGAATCTATGTTATTTATACCTAATAAGTTATTGTGAACATCATAGAAAAAGAGCATTTTATTTATGTGGAAGGAATATACCCACAAGGTAGAGTATTTAGGCTTACATCTGTTGACTTTGGTAATTGTTTAATCAAAGAATTTTCTAAAAATCACGGGCCTTTATTTCTCACAAGTAAATGTATCAGTGCAGTATTTTCAGATTGTGTGTCTTATATGTATGTGTTATGTATGTATGCTTATTGGCTACATAATCATGTGTCTAAGTATGTATGGGGAGATCCTTGAAAGAATGAAAGAATGGATAAAGACTCAGGCCCAGCTGGGTTTCATCATTTTAATGTAGACTATAATCACTTAAAATGAAATTCAAATAACTTGAAGATGGATTGGGGAAATACAAAACAGTACTGGAAATAAGGCAAAGAAAAAAAATATGTGGGGATGCCATAGTAGTTAGCTGTTTTTGACTGTTAAGTGATATCCCAGGAGAAGAGGGGACGCTCCATCACTTGACTCGTTTAAAATTGGACCGGACTGGGCTCGGAAGAATATACCACTGGGAGTGATCAAGCTTTGACAAAGACTGTAAGGTCTTTTCCAATTCTAATTGCCATGATCCTGTGTAATTCAATTTGAAATGCCCTCGCTGTTCTAATTCACAATGATCCTATTTTTACTAACTCTTTTTCATAATCCTGCTTCTGATATCATTTCTCCTTTAAAAGGAGAAAGCCTCGAGCTTGGTTCCCAAGGATTCATTGAATTACACTCCTATTCACCCCCCCCCACCCCCTCGAGACGAGGCTGTTGTGGAGAGGCAGGCAGCACACCCAGGGCCTGGCAGACAGACAGTGATTATCATCGCCCCCTGCTTGCATCCCTTAGCGCTGGGCACGAGCAGGTAAGGGCGAGGGCTGACAAAGACGTCTGCAGAGCTGGCCAGCATAAGTGCTTCCAGGAGGCCAATTCAGGATCATCCATTGAAATGTGTATTGGAAACATTGCCAGCCCAGTCTATCTATTGCATTTAAGCCAAAGCGATAGAATGATTTCATGGGGGTGAGGGTTGGGGGACATAATGACATGTGGGGAATTGTCTGTTCACATCGTTTGGGGTTAATTTTGTGAAATACTTGTCATTCTGTCTGGGCCTAGCTTCTGTCTCGGTTACTTTATTTGTTTTGAGATGCTTCGGGGGTAAGGTCCTCAGAGATCTGCGTGCTGGGGACATGGCTTCCAGGAGCCAATTTGTGACAAGATCAAAGGTGTGCAGAGTCCCGAGAGCCTGAGCTTCACTTTGGACTTTACTGGTATATTTCATTTCACACAGCACTTGCAGGTTTGAAAAGCACTGGAAGATAAATTTCAGTAAATCAAGTAATGCCGTAAACATATTATGCCTTCTGTTGATAGTGGCTCCTTGAGTCCAACTTTGACTTTTTTCTTATCTATCTAGTAATTAATCATGGAAATGAGAGTGGACTCATGCTATGGAACTTTCCACAGCTGAAATGAATTTGCTATGTCAATGTTTGATAGCAAGTTTTCCTTCTCATGGAATTTGTATTCAATCAGTGTGAGAAGCAGACAATAGAACTCAAATGCAAATTCATAAAAACGTAAAATAAAAATGCTCAATACTCCCCAAGCCATACACACAGATATTTAAAGTGATCAAAACTTATTCATTCTGCTTCCACATGATTTATTTATTTTTAAAATATTGCACATGTACAGAAAATATAAATGCTAATATAAGAAGCCTTCATTACACACCATGCACAGTTTAAAACACAGATTTTGTTTACTGTCAGGAGCATAATAAAAGCTTGTACATAGTACTGAAGAACCCCTTGAGTTCTCTCAGCTGCATTGTGTCTTCTCCCCATGGCTAAAAATAGCTTCGAGTCTTACTTCAAAATATCACTTGTTTCTTCTTAGTGCTTTGGAAATGCAAATTTTGACCTGAAAATCTAGTCACCTTGCTTTCCACTGAACTTCTTAGAACCACAGACCTTTTGAAATGGTGAAAGTGCTGTTGCTCTGAACATCAAGAAAGTCCTACTTACACCCTCACCATAAACGTTATGAGACAAGACCTCACCTTGCTCCTCCCCACAAGTGTGAAGGCTCAGAACAGTGACCTACCTAGCTCTCCACCGCCTCAGTGGAACCTGAACTCCCTCAGATCCAGGAGATGTGAGTTTGCCAACTCCTGTGCCTCCTTACTGTGTATTGAGCGTTCAATGGCTGCGGGTTCCCCTTTCATTCAGTGGATTTTCGCTGAGTTGCTTTAGGTACATTCTTTCCTGTCCTCATGGTAGACTCTAGACTGCCATGTAGATTGGTGGTTCTCAACCTGTGGGTCACAGCCCCTTGGGGGAAACTAATGACCCCCTTCACAGGGGTCTGTGGTGATAACTTGTTTATACAAATAAAACCTGTCTGAAGATCAGAGAATGGAGCTTGCCAGTAACTAACCATAGAGATCTGGAGGGCATACACGCAGGCAAAACACCAGTGTACATAAAATAGGAATAAATAAATAATTTTTTTCAAAAAGCTCTGCTAGCTCAGTCAGTAGAGCATGACACTCTTAATCTCAGGGTCCTGGTTTCGGGCCCTACGTTGGGCAAGATGTCACCACATGGATCACCTTAGACCATTGGAAAACACAGATATTTGCATTGTGATTCATAGCAATAGTAAAAGTAGAGTTATGAAGTAGCAATGAAAATGATGTTATTGTTGAGGGTCACCACCACATGAGGAGCTGTATGAAAGGGTCCCAGCATTAGGAAGGTTGAGAACCACTGTTCTAGACTGTGTACTCTCTGAATGAATAAGCATTTAAAACTTCATTACACTCTCCTCAGTACATCTAGTATGAAGCTGTGCTGAGAGCCTTCCTCCCCGTACTGCTGAAGGGTCTTAATGAGCCCAGAGATTCCCCTCTGACAACCAGCCAAGAAACTTCTGCACTGAAAAATCTTCTGTCGTGGCAGAGATTAAAGCTGGGATCTATAGTTATTATGACAGGGTGAGCACAATGTCACAGAGAAAACAAATTCGCTATATGTCAGCTTCACACCTTGTTTGCTATTGCATAAAAGACCAAGGAAAGGCTGTCTGATTCATCATGTTACTCTTTCTCTGGCTGGCACTAGATGCTGTAAACTAGACACAAATTCTACCTATCGTGTGTGATGCATTGTAAACAATTATGAGTGAGCTTTCCTTCAAGAGTTATTTTGTAAGGCGAAAACACAAGCGCTTGAGAAATGGCTGAAATGAAGAGAATGCAAAATATGTGCATGTTGAGATTCGCTGTTTACAAAGTTTGAATTGAGTTTTCCAGGAGTTTGGGTAAGAATGGCGCACGGCCAGACTTCTGTGAGGGACGCTTGTCTCTTCTCTTCTTTATCTTGGGTAGTGAATGTGAATATCCAGCGATGTGTTCAATCTTCCAGGGTCTTTAAAAAATACACAGAGAATTTTAGCACTTGAAGTTCTTTCTATGAAATTCACAAAGCATATTTTGATGAATAAATAGGATTATTTTAGGGCACTTGGTTTATATAGAGAGTGAATGGCAAGGGCAGAGAATTCCCCTCACAAACCTTCACCAGAACTCACTGCTTTCATGTTTTTAATATCTACTATTAGTGTGGTAGATTTGTTGTGACTGCACAAACAGCACTGAAACATTATCGCTAATGGAAGCCACTGATGAACCTTTGATTTGGCTTCTGTTGCAGATTTTATGCATTTGACAATAGTCTAATGACATGAATCGACCATTATGCCATCAAAACAGAGTTTAAGTTCATAATATGCATGTAAAGAAGCCTAGAAGGTGCCATTTTGAAATAGCTAACTGTTTTGAAATAAGTTAAATAACCCAAAAATTCAACCAAAATCTTAGTGGATGTGTTCCTTATAGCTCCTTCCAGAAAAGCAATACAAGAAACATTAAGTAGTCTTGCTTTTGAAAACTGTAGTTGTTTTGATAAAGAGTTCTGTCTAAACTGCAAATGCACACAACATATCCTATAGTTCATTCCCTTCTGTGCACTGCTCTCAAAGCTTGGTGTGAAGACTTCCCCCGAGGCTCACACAGCCATTTAATTTCTGTTCTGGCGTGGAGAGGGTTGTGTCTCTTGAGAAACAGAATTAATGATTTCTTTTATAACCAAAAGGAAAAATTTTGGAGTTACTGATTTCAAGTCATTATTAAGACCTTTCAAATTTTCCTAGAAACATGGTTTGACTTGACAGTAATGGGTAAAAGAGGACTCCCTATTTAGTGTCTAACTTCTAAATCATCCCGTCTCTCTGGATGTTGAAATTTACTTCTAATTTGTCTTTAATCAGAATCAAGAAGCTTGTTTTTTTTTGCGTCTGGAATGGGGAGTATGCCAGATATTATCAGCTGGTTTCATCTCTATCAGTTCCTACTTGCTGAGGTACTACCGACATCGGCAAGAGCAGACTTCTCATCCGGGCCTTTCCTAACCCTGCTACCCACAGCAACTCTCCCCCCATTCAGTGCTCTTGGCTCCCTTTCTCGTCCCCACAGTGCAACTTGAAGGAAACCATGATGATGTTTCTTTTAATAGCTCTCTTTTGGTGTGAACTACAATCTCAAGACTTTTTTTTGTGGCTCTAAATACAAGTTGCCATGTATAATGCCCTGGAGCCAAGGCTTTTAGTGTAGGGTAAACTTACATGCCAAGAAATACTTGGTGGTGTCTGGAGATGCTATAGGGTGTTACCAATCAATGATCTGGGGAGGGCACTACAGGTGTTTAGTAGGCAGAGGCCACGATTGCTGCTAAGCAGCCTGCAGCACACCACCTTCAAACGTTATCTGACTCAGTTGTCAATAGCACGTGTGTTGGAAAAACTGTGTCCTAGAATTTTAGTCAATTGGCCGCTTTTGCCAACCTGTATTGAAGTGTTTTTTACTTAAAGCATTCTGCTTTTCTTCTCTTTTTTTCAAGATAATATCCAGTAATAGTGGAAATGATGTGTTTTCCTATCACCTTGTTTGTGCATAAAGCTACAAGATTTGTAAACAGATAACCTTAGTTGTCATTCAAAATGTAAACTGTCATAAGGGATATGAAAACTGATTTCACTGCCAACTTTTACAGCCTCCTCAATATCCTTGCTGACAAAGATATTTTTAAAGTAGAAGACAATTAGAGGCTTTTGTTTATGAAAAATGAGGTGTTCAGACACAAAAGAATGCACAGTGGACCTTTTATAGGATGTTTAAAATATCCTTTCATTAAAAGATTTTCTTAAGTGGCTGTTTGCCATTTAATAGGCGCTCCTATTGTTGTTTTCACGCACAAATACCAGCAAATGTGGATTTCCAGGCTGTTCTTTAGGGTTTTGCACCACTTGACTTCAGGTAGGTTTGCCTCAGATGATTTTGCAACCTTCAAATCGCACTGCATAATGGTTTGTCTGCAAATACACTTCTAAGAGTCGCTGGAAACAGCAGACCATGAAACAAGGTCGTGCTCACAGACAGGTGGAATTTAGCCAGTATGGAGTCTTCATAAACATTGGTCAACATTTCTTTAAAAACTAGTAGATTAGAACAAATTAGCAGACAGCTTGTGAGAGCCCCGGTTTCTTTCATTTTTGGAAAAGGTGGAAAGCTCTAGCACTCCTTTACGGCCGCAGTCTACTGCTGCATGCTTGAAATGCAGCAGATGCATGGCGGCCTGCCCCGCTTCCCACCCAGCCCATCCAGCGCCCCTCAGTCTGCCCCTCTGGTCAATTGCGTTTGTAACCTCTGCTTTGTGGAACTGAGTTTCGCAACCCCGAAGCCTGGTGCTTAAGTAACAAAGCAGTACTCAGTCTTTGGCTCTTGAACAAATTTAGCAGCTTATGTAGGATGGGGCTGTACACGAGGACTGTAGAATACATGGCTGGAGTGGGATGGGAGGAGAGGGGTCGAGGAAGAGGCCCTGGCATAAAGTGAAAGCAGATGGAATTGTTTCCGACCGTCACTCTCTCAGAGAAACCGAGACCAGATGAGGCCAGGGCAGCCCGGGCAGTAAAGAGAAAGTCGGCTACATGTATGGCGTGGCAAAGGGTTCTGCTACTGATCTGGCCTGGGTAGGGTGGTCATCTCTACTTGGAGGTGGTTTCCTAAGTACTGCCGTGCGTTCTTGGAGAATCAGCACCATAACAAACGGAAGCGGGGAAGAGCTCCTCGAGGAGGGATCAGCGCAAAGTGATGGGATCCTACACGTGAGGTTGGAATGCAAGGTGAGGATGCAGGAAAAGCAAGCCGAGACCTCACAGCAGAGTTCATCAGACACAGACATTGGGACGAGAGGCCAGAGCCTGGTCAGGAAGGTATGGACTAGGGAGGAGAAGTGATGGCTGTCTCTGGCCTCTGCGCTTCTCTGTGTGAAGCCTGCATTGGGCTTACTGACTAGAGAGAAGACCCAAGGGCCAGCATGTCCCTCTGCAGTGATCTGAGGCTTCTCACGGGGCAGTGTGCATGGGCCCATCTTGAGGTGCCTGCCCGTCATTCCTTATAGCTTATTTCCTACAGACATTGTATTTCATAGGCCATTTCTCTAGTCATCCAACGTTGGAGAAAGCCAGGAGGGCACACTCCCACAGAGCTTCAGGACATTCTCTCCTCCTTTCCCACAAAACAGGACAAATAAGAGAATGTCTTCGGGTTGTAGTCTCTGTGCAGAGGAGTGGAGAAAATATTCTAGAGTTTAGAGAAGGGTGGGCGTGACAGAGAGGACTGCCTAGAGGGTGCTTTAAGCCTCATCTGATACATAGAAAAAAAAAAGACATTTCAAAACAAGAATATTTGAATTGTTACTGAGAAATCCCAGAAAAATACCAAGTCTTGGTTTTCTAGTTCCTATGCACAAAGGGACCATTTAATTGACCATGTACTCTTTTAAAGTGAAAGTAAGAGCTAGTAATAATTTTCCCAAGATAACATCAGGACCCTGGTAAAACCAGAGCAGCAGGTCTCCCTAGTGAGGGTCAAAGTAAGTGAGCCTCCTTCAGTAGCCTCCGGGTAGTAACTAAATTGCAAGCCTGGAAGCCTAGTTAGCCATCCAACACATGGTTGGGAAGTGAACACAAAGAGTACTTAGGACTCAGACTTAGAATCAGGGCTGCCAGAGACCTTCTGAGTCGTAGATGCTCTCTCCACCCCTCCAAATGACACCCAATTGCATCCTGCCGGACTCTCCTCTTTCCTCCAGGGATAGGATTCTATTTCCTTTAAGAGGTAAATCTGCAACAAACAGCTCATATTCTATTAGCACAGATTGCTATCAAAAGACCTGTGTGTGTGTGCCCAAGCAGGAGCCTACTTCTTAGAAGCTTGAAGGTGGAAGAGGAGGGAAAAAGGTTAAGGGTCAACCAGAAACAGACTCGCTGCCTTGTTCATGCATGCATGCATGCATGCATATAGAAATGTATGCGTGTAAACACAGTTCTTAATTGGTCTAGATGCAGAGGAAAATGCTGAGAGATCAGAGAGAAGGAGCAAGCCACCGCCACACCTCACCTCTTTAGCATCTCCGCAGACGAGAGAGCGAGTTCCTGTTTCTCCCAGCTATCCCTCTTCCTGTCTGTCTGTACACACCTCCAGACCTCTATGGTTAGCTAGTGGCAAGCTCCATTCTCTGATCTTCAGACAGCTTTATTTGTACAAGCAAGATGTCACCACATATGTGTGTGTGTGTGTGTATATGTACATGTAGAGGACCATCTACTAGGCTTCATGAAGGACTCAGGATTCAGCAGTGCTTTTTCATGATAATGATACATACAGTACAATAGATATAGATATCACAGGAATAGATACTGGGTGAATGTGTCTAAGTTCATATTTATTATGGACCCGTAATAGCAAGGGGGATTCTTTTTTTGCTAAAGAAAGTATAATTACCCCTCATTATATGGCTCCTGTTAGTTTTTCCCTAATACAAAATAGGAACTGTTTGTTATTGCTCCAGTCAGAGTCAGAAAGGAAACTGCACAAGGTCTTGGAAAATCAAAGTTTAACATAGTTTAGGTCCACAAAAGCAATAAAACATACAAAATATAAATGTTTCCAAAATTTTGTCTTGCTTCTATTTCTTTTTAGATTAAGCACTCTTGGGCAGACTGGACTGTTTATTCATTGTTGGAGTGCTAAGACCTACTACAGTGAGCTTGAGAAAACTTCCCTGAACCAACCTCCAATACAGCCGATATTAGCTGAGCATAGGCCTCTTAGGTGGTCTGCCATTGGCTGCATACGCAGGAAGTAAGATCTCTCAAGTTTAGGTTTCTGGCTCTTGAAAGCTCTTGTTTTGCTCCTTCACTCTCCTTCTTGCCTTTTTTCTCTCTGTCTTTCTTGTTGTATTTAAATGTCTAGAGCACCACTCCCCAATAGTAGCCAGCCATAAATGTGACCCACAGAACTGCAATTTCCCTAATAGCCGCATATAGCCATAACAGGCAGAAAAAGAAATGAATCCACTAAAAATACTTTATCAACAATACATATAATAATTATCTGGTATACACCTCATATCACTATCTCAACTTGTAGTCAATGTGAAAAAGAAGTCTCGATGAGAGATTTTTTTTTTAGTTTTTCTTCCGAGATATTAAAAACTGGTATGTGGCTTTACATTTTCAGGATATCTCAACTCAAAATGTCCATGTTTTAGATGTTCAATAGTTGCAGAAGGCTATTGTTATAGTTGAGTGTGAAATGTTCTACACCGGCTGGATATTGAATATTTGATCCCCAGTGGGTGGCATTGTTTTGTAAGATTTAAGATTGGTCTAGCCCGGCAGATGCTGGTCTCCCAGGGAGACCATATTCACATATGCCTACTGCTTCCTAATCCACCAAGATGAATAAAGTGTCACAAACTCTCACAGTCACAGGCAGGGTTTCCCCAGATGCAAGGCCTCCCTTTACCATGACAGGATACATACAGTCTCTCTCTTTCTATAAGAGATTAATGGGGTGTGAATAGTGGCCATACCAAATGATATACTTGAAAGAAATGTCATTATGAAATCTGTCACTTTAAACTATGAATATGCTAATAAAATGTTATTTTTTAAAGTGTAGGAATCTGAATGAAATCAAATGAGATGTTCATATATATATACATACATAAATCTTATACACATGCATAGCATTCAGTATATTGGCAAGAATGAATGACAGAATGATATGATTAATTTAAAAGGATAAGTTATAAAAGAGCTTGGGGGTGGCAAGACTTAATGCTAATAATAAATTAAAACAGAATCCAGCATGTTACATATCTGACATTAGACCAGGTATAATATGTGATAGAAATAATTTCATTTGGCAAATTTTATAAGACTGATAGGATAAACTTTAGGCATACAAAAAAAATGGATAATTTGTAACCATGGGGTAGCAATGTAGTAAATTGCAGAGCCACCTTTAAAACTGCCTTTGTCTGATTCTGGGTGGGGCTCATCATGTCACAAGGCCTTTCTAAGACATGGCTGTAAAGCTAAAAGCCAGACAAATTTATTCTACCTAGAAAGAGAAAAGACTGTAGCTTTCTGCAGTTGATAAATTTTTCTCTCACTTTAATCTTGTTCTCAAGGAGCACACATGTTCTTCCATTGTTCCCACACATATTTTTTCCAGAACATTAATGGAAAAAGCAATTAGAAGATTACTTTATATTCATTTAATGAAAAGGGGAAAGGAAGGGTATATAATCTATACTAATATTCAAAATGGAGACCCTAAGTGGGTTAGATCACGTCACAAAGATAATAGTAACACAACTAGGAGACTACCATTATCATGTTCATCTTCGGCACATCTAGCAACCAAAAACTGTCCCTGACAGAGCTAGGTTACAATGCTAAATTAGGTAGCTCTCTTCTTTACACACCATGAGGTAGGCTGACTGCTGAAAGTCAGAAAATAATGCATTCCTGTGCATATGTAATTGTATAGATAATTGCCTCTATCACTTAAAAATATCATTTGCCAAAATGGTGTCTATGATTAATTATGTACATTTATCATTGAGTTGACTCGGATACATTATAAAATCCTTTCCCAAGGCTCATGCATATTTCCTCCCCCCTGCTTCTTTCAATGTAAGTCATCTATTAATTCAAAATTCTTGTTGTTCTTGAAGCCATACCCCACCTGCATAGGAGCCGTGCTTCTCTTTGACTGGTTATGACACTGAGAAACACGCTCTTGTTTCAATCTACCCCTCTTGTTTCCTTCTAGGGAAGGATAATTCACTGATATCCAAGTATCTCTGCTACCATTTCCTCATCTGCCAACTACACGCTGCAGTAGCAACAGGTGACAATGAAGGAGGAATTAATGAGTTAAAAGCATGAACACACATAGACATCCTTCAGTCTTCACATGTCATTGTTCCCTAGCACGATCATACTGTGCATCAGCAGCCCATGGAGAACAGATTGCCCTTAACACTGGTGGTCTGCAACTCTCCTGCCTGGGAGTCTCAGGAGACCCGCATACAGTGACCCTGCTAAACCCAAGTCCTAGTTTCACCTCTGAGCCTTCTGTTCCCTTTCTTTCTGTACTTAACATCTCCAGTTTTGCAAAGGTTTATGATACCCAAAGGATCTGCTTACTGCCATTCCCAGGTTTTTAATCTCCTATTGCATATCCCTTCACCATCTTTCTGTAAGACACCCACCATGACTGAGGCAACTTGGGAAAGAAAGCATTTGATTGGGTTTATGGTTTCTGAGGAACAGCTGGAGCAGCAGCTGAGAGATCACATCTTGATCCACAAGTAGGAGGGAGGGAGGGAGGGAGGGAGGGAGGGAGGGAGAGAGGGGGGGAGAGGGAGGGATGGATGGAGGGAGGGAGGGAGACAAAGAGAGAAAGAGACTGAGAATACTGGGGATAGCATGAGTCTTTTGAAACCCAGAAGCCTGCCCATCTAACACACCTAGCACACCTCCTCAATCAAGGCCATGCCTCTTAACCCTTCCCATACAGTTCTGCCAACTTGAGACCAAGTATTCGAACATGTGAGCCTATGGACGCTCATTCAAACCACTACAAAGAAAAAAAGAAAAAAGGACTTCAGTTAGGTCTGGTTCTAGGTTACAAGCATCTCCCAAGACAGCTTCTTAGTTGCTGTGGGGTTCCTTGTGTGGAGATTTGCTGCTTAAACATCCTGTGAGAAGCCCTTCCCCAAACTTTCAAGAGGCACTGTACTGTGCTTCCTGCGTCTCCTGCCTTTCAAGTAACCTGACATCCGGTTCCCAATGAAAACTGCAGAAACAGCATGGTGTAAAAACCTGGTGCCTCCACCCGTCCGTTACTGCAATCATCTAGAGAAGGTTTGTCTACTCCACATTTTGTATAAAGCTAGGCATGGGCAACTGGACTAGAAAGGGAAGGGATGGACTAGCTACACTGATGCACAGCTTTATCCAGGACACAGGTGATATTATTGGTTATTTGAAGCAGTTACTGGGTGAAGTTAGAGTTGAAGGCCAAGAGGAACTTGGGTAGGTGTTGGTAGCCATACTATTCAAAATTTATTTTGATTGGTAGCAGTAGAAAGTGACACCAGACATTGCCTTTGGAATGTGTTATTCCAGCCACAAATTAGATGTTGGACAGGGGCAAGAACAAATGGCTGAACTATTCTTACGAGGCAACCTAGCATAGAAGTGGGAATTTTGGAAATTTACCTTCCTTAACTGAGTCTTCTACTCTATTACACCTGACAGCTATGAGTTCTCGATTGAGAACTATGGGAGACTTCTTCTGGACCTTGGCATGCTGGGGAGGAGCGGCTGCAGGCTAGGTCTCACGTGACTAGACAAGCATTTTGAGCTTGTTACTTCTGGAGTGTAAGAGTGTGGGAAGGAGAATCTCCTCCGGATAAGTCAACCACTCGGGTTTGCAGTTCTAACGAAATGACACGACCCAAAGAGGACCAGCGAGGCCCGAGTGTCAGTTTGTTCATTTGCTGAAGCCGACGTCTCCCTATGAAATTTGTAATCATTTATGTTACCCACATTCAGAAGGCTGTGATTGCCAATTGTAGGTTTGACACCGGTAACTCGGGAATGGAGAAGAGTCAGGAAAGAATAACATTTAAATGAAGCAATACTCAATGTTTCATTTTAATAATTTGAGAAGCTGTTTCTGAAGCTTTTGGTGAATAACACAGCACCGTTCAGCCCAGGATGCTTTGGGCTCACAGTTTAGGTGGGGGCACACACACACACACACACACACACACAAACACACTTGTTCACACAGTTGTATTCTCCATTGGTTTCTTTGGCCACCTTCAGGCATCTGGCAGTAGACGCCAGTTGCCTAGGCAGCCCTGCGTCTGGGTCTTGGGTGGGAAGATGCAGTGTCACAGTGTTGCTTCTCTCTCCCCAGCCCAAGGATAGATTGGCTGGTGTTTGTCTTGGCATCTGGGCGGGGCTTCGAGGAAGAGCATTGAAGCCTAAATAAATACGATATGGCTCAGAACTGGTACATTACTTTTGCCACACTTTTAGTTTAAAAAAGTCACAAGATCTGCATCTGTTACCAAGAGATACGGACTACAAAGGTGCACTGTAAGGGAGCCGTTTTGAATGCTTGCTATTAACTATGGATGATGTCTCATTTTATCCCATTTGACTCACATGTGGGCAGAGTGTCCCTTACCCTCCCTGCCTTTCTGTCCCCTCCCCACCTTCCCCTTTTCTCCCTTCCCTGCTGAGGATGGAACCCAGGACCCCATCCTTGCCAGGCAAGTGTTCTACCACCTAGCTATAGACTCCTAGCTTATGAATGTAGAATATTTACACACTAGCTTCCTGCCCCGCCCTGTCCCCTCCCTCCTTCCCTTCCACGGCACTACAGACAACCCAGAGTCTCCTACATGCTCACACTCCACCACTGAGCTACATGCTCAGCTGTGAGTCACAAGAAGGGAAAACATGTTCATTCTTTTCTTTAAAATAGCTTAAAAGCAGGCTCTTGCTTAGACCAAACAAGCTGAGATGGCATTAATGGAATTGTTCTCTGCACCCCATCTGTAACTGTGAGGAGAGCTCTCACGCTGCTGTCAGTCAAGGCCTATGTGACATCACCATCAGAGACAGAATAATTTCTTAATAGCAAGGAACAATATCTAACTGCTGCTCTGGTGATCTTGTAAAAACAGATCTAAGAATTTGACATGGAAAAGAGGGTATCTGTTTGATGTATGGTGTTGTCATTTTTGTCCATTTAAAAACACTAAAGTGGAAAATTCAGGCCTCAGAATATATTAAACAAATAATTATTTACCTGAAAGATATAATTTTCACCACCCTACTTTATAGGAAGTAGACTGTTTGGATACAAGTACATTTAATAGGAAAAGAGTTTTTTTTAATTGTATGTGCATTGAGAAAATAAAACTTTTTGATGTCTTGGTGCAAAACTGAAGAGGATCTCAGTCAGCAGCCTGTGTAGTACTTTAAGATGGTTTACTAGTATGCTAATACTATAGTGTAATATACACTAAGCATTGGAAGTGTGCAGAATACTAGATAGTGCACATAAAAGATCTTGATGGATTTGAAGGGAAGGGCTAAGAAATGCACTCTCCTAATCCACAGGAAAATGGGGTAATTCAGAATCTAGCTGAACCAATAAATCCTATTTAATTTAGCACACATCACACGCCGAGACAGGGGAGGGAGAGCAGTGGGAATGGGGAGCGAAACTCTCTGATTAGCTGGTACCCCGACCATGGCATGCTTTCCTTCACAGAAATGAATTGAAAAGGACTCAAGTTAGTGGAATATTTCTCATTTTTTAAAAAAAGTTTTGGTTTATAATCCTGTGTATTACTATCTGCCATTCAGAGATCACAGTGGTTTCTAGATCAGGTTTACAACTGTTATCCCAAACTGCAAGTATAAAAAAATTATACCCTCACTGTTTCTTTTAATTTATCAGTATAAAACTTACACTGTTGACAAAGGTATTTGGAGGACTGGGACTAACGCTTTTTAGAAAGTTAATATTGTATTTATTGTGTGGCCGACTAAAATGAACACACACACACACACACACACACGTATGGGAAGAGATTTAGATAAATAAAACAACAGTCAAGAATTGAAAAATACCAAGATCCAGTCCCCCCCAGAAGCCTTTCATCTGAAAAAAATGCACATAACTTAAGAAAATTATATCTTAGTCTGCCATAATTCTACATTTTACTTTGCTTTGCCAGTTTTGAACCGAGGGGAAAAAAGTAAAGCCAAAGCTAAAAAGGGCTTGGAAGCAGCCTTCCCCATCTTATATAACCACACTTATTGACTGGAGGTTGTATACCCGGCTAGTCTTTAAATAGAATTCTTGCAGAAGTAGATGAAAATGTTCAGTGAAAAAACTGATTCAGACCAAGCTCTCTTCCAACCCCTGCACTTGTCCTTCTGGGTGTTCTCACACAAGAGTTACATGTCCGTAGGAGTGCATGCATGGGATGCATCGGATGCAGGGGATGCATTGGATGCATGGGATGCATTGGATGCATGGTAGCATCGGCAGATTTTAACAGACATCTTGGCTTTTGAGGCGCCTCAAACCAAGAAAAAGAATTTAAAAATGCATACTGTGTGCTCTCTGGGTGATGATAGATGGATCTGGCAGGAGACACATATCCTAATCACTAGCTTGAATATGGGGAAAACGTATAAATTGAATTTATTTCTGTAACAGCTACATATTTTTCTTTAAGAAGGCATGTGATAGATGGCTCTGATCGTAAAATACAGAAACAGACTTACATTGTTGATACACATTTGTGGTAACAAGCAAGGATTCTAATGTATTATTTAATAATTCACAGGAGACAGTATTGGATATTATACTTTATACTAATTGATTAGATTTGTAAAATGGAGGTAATTTTCATTCATGGAATTTCACTTAAAAATCTGAAGAGGGAAATACAGAGTAAAACTATACACATGCTCAGGAAGCAAGAGAGAATAGGTAAGTTGCTTTCGGGGGAAAAAACCCATTTGTGTGTTTAGTGTCTGGTGACACAACCCTGTGGCATATATTCTGAAATCTGCAGAAGAAGCGGTGGCGTGGAGATTGGTTGAGACCTCACTTCCTGTTTGCTTTCAGAATTACATGTGGACCCACGCTTTCTTAAGACAAGAAACACACACGTGTGCACCTTGTTATGAGATTTAGGTGTTTATCAAAATGAACGCTAACATGTCTGTATGTTTGGAGAATTTGCTACAGTGGTATTATTTAAAACTTGTTCTGAAACGGGGAAAATAACACATAGACCGGATAGTTCAGAAGTGGAACTTTTTTTTTTTTTTTTTTTTTTTTGAGACACGGTTTCTCTGGAACTCACTCTGAAGACCAGACTGGCCTTGAACTCAGAGAGATCCATCCACGGCGCCAGGCTCAGAAGTGGAACGTTTACAAATGACTCTTGTAGAATATCGCAGCAACTTCAAAAACTGCTTCTGTTGTTTGTTTGTTTGTTTGTTTTTTAGGTTGTCAAAGGAAGGGCGCTGGAATCAACTACAGGAAGTGGAGTCCCAGGAGCCAGAAAAAGCAGCTCAGGGAGATGGGATTAAAGGTAAGAGAGATGTAGTACTCTCTAAGGTCAGAAACTGAAAGCAAATGTTTCCTCTCTCCTCAGGATGTCTGAGGAGAGAAAAGGCAGCAAAGTTATCATTTCCAAATGTCCTGAGAAACTTCTTAGGAAATGGGGTAAACAGAGCTTTATTAGAAATTTCAGCCTGTGGGCGGGGCAGCCGATGATTGACAGCTCAGTGGTGGTGGCTGGCTTACTGGGGCTTTAGAGTAAACACTAAGAGCTCTGCACAAACAGAAGGATTGGCTCCTATACTACCTTAGTCATCCATTAGGAGGTTTCTTTCTGTCTTTTTTTCCTTAAGTATAATTTCTTTAACCTTTGCCCTAGCGTTTATTTCCTTTATTATGCCTGTTGGATACAAATTCCAGTTTAACATCTTTGTATCTAGTTAAATTTAATTTTGCTAAATTAAGAGTTGCTTGATTCACCGGCTTATTTAATTCATTTGTTTGGACACTTGACATTATAGAACTCTTCGAAGCTAATTCCAGTAAGCCAAAAAAAAAAAAAAAAAAAAGAAGAAGAAGAAGAAGAAAGGATTTGCCCATATTTAAAAGTAAGCATTGCCATGTAGCCACAGCTTGTAAATAATTGTGTATGGCATGGAAAATTGTTCAAAAGCCTCTCTGCAGCTTAGTAAACAGGAACAGCTTTGGTGAGCTGGGGCTCTTCTCCTGATAAATAAGAACGGTACTTATTTTCCTGGAAGATTGAAGTAATTAAGGCAAAAATAAATTACCTGGATCGGTGGTTCTCTATCCTCTGTGCTCATTAGAATTCTCCAGAGATTTTGCTTTGTTTTTTTTGTTTTAACTTTTATTTGAGACAGGGTTCCTCTGTGTAGCCCTGGCTGTCTTGGAACTCACTCTGAAGACAAGACCAGGCTGGCCTCAAACTCACAGAGATCCACCTGCCTCTGAGAGTAGAGGTGTGTGCACCACCACATCCTGGCTTCCAGAGAGTGTTTTGAAAATTACCGACCCAGGGCTATCCCTACAGAACCGTGGGCTCAGGCATTTTCCTTCTATAGACTGCCCCCCTCAGTGAGTTAAATTCATAGCTAAGGTTAGAACCTTAGCAAAAATATTAAATCAGTGCATTAGAGTCGGTTCATGTTTTAATTTAAGGCAAACATGATACTGCTTCAGTGTAGCTTGTTTTAAAGTCACCAGTGTATTTGGTTGCTTGTGTTTGTGCTTTTAAATGCAAACATTTTCAGAATAGCTAAACCCCTTGTAGACCATTACCAACCTTCTTTTCAGGTGCCCCACTATTTTCATCTTGTGGAACTTAAGACCGTCGACAATTCCCTGCATTTTTATTCCTTCACTTTTGATGGTTGCTTTCTTTTGGTCAGATAAGAACTTCCTGCCTTAGATGAAGAAAAGCACTTACTGTGTAAAGGCCATTTTGGGAATATGGGGTTAAACATGCTGTTTTATATTGAAACTACTTTCTGTAGATTGAAAGTGTGCTTTCCGGCAGAGATAGTCACATTACCTAGTAGTGTGTGTATAGTTAATATATGCTTCTCTTCAAATTTTATCTACACAAGTATTTAAGGGTTATGTTGCTTAATAAGTCTAATGTCAACACTTGGCCCCCAGAGGAGACATTAATTGAGAGTTATTTCTCATAGACGTCTGAGTTTTGTTTTGAACCATTCTAAATTCCAGTACTGGATCATTTTAAGGTAGACCACAACACACTATCTTTTTTTTCCTATTACAATAGGGCCAGTCCTATTTTAAATAAAGTAGAGATGTTTAAGATACTGAAATATGCTCGGTCTTCTGATATGCTGTTTTTGCACTTGTATGCATTTCCAAGGGGAAATAAGTGGTATGATTTCTTTTTTGTCCGACCCCTTTCCACTGTAATGTCCTAGGAAGCCAGCTGGCTCGCTCAGTGACATCCGATCACTCTCTAAAGACGACTCTTCCCCAGGCTCAGCATTTTCCTCAAGACAGGAGCCGTGAATTCTCTTCTTCCTAAAGACACACATATCCTTTTCAAGGGCCCGGATATTTCATGGAAAACTGCCTTTTGTCATATGCGTGCTTCTTAGAGTTACTACCAAAAAGGCTGGAGGAAGGAATCTATCCTTCCACAGCAGGAAAGAAGCAAAAACAGAAACAAAGCGCCAGCAAGATAGACCAGAGGGAGAATAGCATTTTAAACAAAAACCACTGATTTTAAAAATAAAATCTCATCCTGTAGCTTCTTTAAGTTTTCTTCTTTCTTGACGCTGGTATTTGGTGAAATAAGCAGAGGAGGGTTAAAGCGAGCATTCTGAATTTCAACTCCTTTATAAATTCGGAGGGCGATTTGTCTCTCAGGTGATTGGCCATGCAGTCTAATGATAGTGTTGTAATTTACATCTGGTCACTCAACATTTACGTCCCCTCAGGATAATTAGGGAAAACCTCCATCATGTCCAGTAACGCCCAGCCTGTGGGAACTGCTCTGCCCTCTGAAGTCATCACTCATCCCGACCTTACATTTTCCCATCAAGCTCGACCTGGGCCTAGGCTGCTGGCAATGCCCCTGCAGGGTGCGGACTGCAGGCCTACCACTGGAGGGCGTCTGGACGCTTCCAAATTTCTTCGAAGCTCCTGGAAACCCAGGGCTCGAGGTTTGGAAGGCGCAGGACAGATAATACGATATTTGATTTTATTTGTCTGACATGTAAAAGGGAAAAGGTGCAGCGTTAGAGAGAAAGAAAAGAGGAAACTGCCTCCCCCCCCCCTTCTTTTGGATTGGGTCCGACCTTCTTACTACCAGGCTGCTGTGCACCAGAGAACAAAATAAAAAGCCTGGGCTGCGGGTCCCGCAGCGCCGGGTGTAGGGCTCGCTGCCAGGGCACAGGAGCACTGGGGACCGGTCCCGAGGCGCCCGAGCCTCCCCGCTTCCCGGAGGTCCAGCGGGGCTGGTCGGGGCGAGGGGGCCTCCGGAGCGTCCAGGAATTCGTGGCCTTTTTCAGTAACGAAGGCGTTCCCTGCCCTCCCGTTTCCCTCCCTTTCTTCTCGTCAGGAGTTCAGTTCAAGATGTTTACGTGGGGCGTCAGCAGAGCAGCCCCAGGGTCTGCTCGGCAGCGGTGGTGTAAAGCACCGACGGGCTCCCGCTGCACCACCTCCTTCCAGGTGAAGGTTCGCCCCGGATTGCCATCACTTAAAAATGAGATTCGTTATTTTTTTCTTTTTCTTCCAGGCGACTTTTCAGAACGTGCTCTCAGAGCATCACTTTAAAGTCCTATTTCCTGCCCCCGCCCCCAAGCCTGGAAACCTCGGGTAGGAAGAGGGCGCTGGAAGGCACAAGAGAGAGATGCTCAGATTTCCAGAGGACCCAGCGCCGGGCAATGCGCGGCGTGAAGATCCGAGCTGAGGTTTACCCGAACCCGGATTCACTTAGGGCTGCTCGGTGTAGACTTCACGTCACCTGAGCGGTCCCGGAGGCGGGAGCCCAGTTTCTTTTCAATCGGAAGACCCCCCCACCACCCCCACCCAAATAAGAAGACGCCCAATGAGACGCACTGCAGCCACCAAAGGGTTACACGTGCAGCCGGGCTGGGCCAAGGAGAGGGTGCCTCGGCGGCACTCTCGGTAATTCAATTAGTCAGGTTTCAGGAAGGTGGGGCGGGGGTGGGGCGGGGGTGGAGGCGTGGGGAGGGAGGAGATGAGGAAGACGCCCCTTTCTCGTGGAGCAAACCAATCCGGTTAGAGAGAGAAGAGAGAGGAAAAAAAACACCCGATCTGTAAGCAAACAGCAGGCCTCTCCCTGACTGGTTACTCCAATCACCCCCCACCCCCTTCGCAAGTAAACTGCTTGGAAATAAGGGGGGGGGGGAGCAAGACGAGGAAAAAAAAGCTGCCCACATGACCTGGGCCGCGGAGGCAGCGGCGCCCCCCCTCCTGCTCGGTCCGGTGCTCACACCCGCGCTCGCCCGCCGGCCAACCCAGCGCCCCGCGCAACACGCCCGGGCGGAGCCCCCGCCCGTCCCCGCCCACGTCCACGTTCACGCGCGCGGCCTCGCGCGGGGCTGAGGCTGCTGCTGCCGCCGCCCGGGCCGCCGCGGCAGTCGGCTTTACACGCAGGTCATTAGCGAGGGGGCGTGCCCGAGGAGATTTTTTTTTCCCATCAAGCATTTTTTTCTCTTCCTTTTTTTTTCTTTCCCCCTTTCCCTCCTCTTTTGCAAAACTGACTTTTAGCCCTGTCTACTTCTCGCCAGTCCTCCTCCTGCCTCTCCAGGCTGCTCGCGCGGCTGCACTCAAGTTTATTTTCCCGCCTGGGCAGAGGGTTTTTTTTTTTTTTTTTTATAGGATTCGGGTTGGAGGCTTTCCCCCCTCGCGAAGGCTGTGCCCAAGGAGGGGACGAGGAGGCAGCTTCGGATCGGGGACGGTTTTCTGATGTAGTCTCCGCCGGGGAGGTGCCGACAGCTCGCTCCTCTCCCTTCTTTTTTTTTAACCCCTATCCCCCGCCCCCGGTTTCAAACTGATTGATGAATCTCTACAACAAGTTGGGGCCGGAGCGGTCGGAGTCACAGGGACACTTTTGAGAGCTCACCCCCGGGGGCTCTGGGCACGCGGCGCGGGGGGCTCAGCCTCGCTCCCGGAAGGCGACCGGAGACTGACATCAGCCCATCCCGGACTCGGAGGGCTCCGTCGGAAAGTGATTGCTTCCCCTCCCGCTTCCCAGCCGAGCAGTTGGGTTTGGCGTCGCCCTGCAGGTCTGGGCATCCCAGCCCCGCCTGGCTGGTTCACAACCTCTGCTCTTCATTCACCGCTGCACCCACAGCCGGCCAGGCAAAGGCAGCCTGCGAAATCCGCGACTCAGCCAGCGCCCGGGGGTGCCATCGCCCCCTGCCTCTGCGGCCGGACTCCTCTGGGACCTGCTGGAAGACGTGAAGAGCCAAACTTTTCTTTGAGGCTTTCCGAGGCAAGCCCGCTCCTCCTCTCCTCGCTCGAGCAGCTGCGGCTTCGGGCTCTTCCAGGACACCGACTGAGCTGGGCTTGCGGATCCGGATCCCCACCCTTCTCTGCGCACCTCCGGGTACCGCAGTACCTAGGACTCCTGCGAGCCTTGCCGGGGGCCGCCGAGCCGAGACCCAGAGGGAGACTCAGGACAGCTTCCAGCCTTCCGGGGCCACAAGCGTGAAGAGCCCCCCATCCCGCCCCCCGCGCCCCCCGTCCACACAGCGCCCTCCTCCTCCTCCTCCTCCCGCAGTTTCTCTCCGGCCGCCAAAGTAACTTGGAGCGAAGCGGGGTGCGCAGCGAGGGCCCAGGGCAGCCGAGGAACCCTGCGTAGACCGCGGCGCCGACGCAGAGCCGGGCCCGGCGGGCCGGTGTATGTCTCCCCGCGGCCGCGGCGCTCAACTCCCGGTGACTGTGCAGCGTGCGCCGCCGCCTGCCCCGACCCGCGCTGCCGCCGCCCGGCCCCGCACGCACCTCCCTCTCCCGGGGTGACCGGCCTGCAGCCGCCGCCCGAGACACAGCTCTGCACCCCTTCCCCCGCCCTCGCCGCCGCCACCACCGCACACACGCACGCGTCTCTCCGTCTTGTGATTCTTCTCCCCTCCCGAGCCTTTCAGTGGGGGTGCGAGTTTGTTCCCCCCGCCCCCCCCGCCCCAACCCACTGCCTTCTTTTCTTCTCGCTCTCCTCCTCCCGCGCTCGCCGCGCTCCTCTCGCCCCTCCGTTTTATTTATTCATATTTATTTGGCGTCCGGTCTCTTCTTCCTACCCCTCTCTCTCCCTCCCTCCCTCCCTCCCTCTGGATCCCCGCTCTCTCCCCGGAGTGGCGCGTCGGGGGCTCCGCCGCTGGCCAGGCGTGATGTTGCACGTGGAGATGTTGACGCTGCTGTTTCTGGTGCTCTGGATGTGTGTGTTCAGCCAGGACCCGGGCTCCAAAGTCGTCGCCGACCGCTACGCTGTCTACTGGAACAGCAGCAACCCCAGGTAAGGTGGCCGGGGTCGGGGCGCCGAGAGCTCGGGCTCCGCGGGCCTGGGCCGGGAGCTGGGAGCAGCGGTGGCCGGGAGCGGCGCGCACCACAGCCGCAGGCAGCGCGCGCCCACGGAGCCTGCGTCGCCGGACGCTGCTGGCTGCCGGGCGCCGGCGGGAAGCGCTCGCTCCGCGCCGCTCTTTGTTAAGCTCCGGCGGCAGGACCGGCTGGCTGCTGCTCGGAATCCCCAGGGCTGAGCGGAGCCGCTGCCTCCGAGGGGCGCGGGGAAGGCACGCAAATGGGCGGGAGCCGGGGACCAGGGACTTGGCTTGCCAGCCGGGGAGACTGGCTCGCACCTCCGGAGCCCGGCTCAGGGCATGGGTCTGGCAAAAGCTCTAGGTGCGTACCGCCGGGAGTTCGCCCCTGGAGCCTGGGGGCGCAGGACTGGGCCCGAGAACCTGCTAAACATCAAAGTGCTTTCTTTTTTTAAATTAAAAAAATAAATTTAAGCATAATTCCTTCTTTTCCCCCTGTGCGCGCACAGACCGCACTGGTTAGGGGAAGCAGAAGGGGTGTGTGTGTGTGTGTGTGTGTGTGTGTGTGTGTGTGTGTGTGTGTGTGTGTGTGTGTGTGTGTGTGTGTGGATGGGAAGCGGAAGCTTTAGGTTTTAATGTTCTTTTTAACTGCGAGAAAACTGTTCGGTGACACCCCCACCCCACACCCCGAAGTCGGTCTAGGCCCAGCGCGCTTGGCCGTGGAAAGGATTCTCCTAGCTCGGGCATCCTCCTTTCCCCCAGTGGGTTCAAGGTGCCAGAAAGTTTGATCGAATGCCGGGTTACGTCACGAGTGCCGAGCGAGCTGCTGGAGTTGGCCAGCCGGAAGGTGGGAGCCTTCGCCCCGGGGCCTGGCGCGGCGCAGCTGGAGGGACGCGCGGTTACCTGGAACTGTGTGTCCGCGACCCCGAAGCCCGCGGGCTACGCGGGAGGCTGGAGGCGGGTTCCGGGGACTGTCCTAGCGCACGTGCTGGGCCGCAGCCAGCCACAGCCACCCTGCCTTTCTGGATCCTGGAGAGGGGAGGAGGGTCGTCCCCGGCACCAGGCAGACCCTTTCGGGTCTGGAGCATTCCTGGACCTTACTTTCTCCCGGATCTGAACCCTCGGTCGGGCCCGCTGGGCCCACCTCGCTCGGCTTCCAGCTGTGGGCTGGTTCTGGTGTTGTCCTGGGAGGGAAGCAGTGTCGCTTGTACCTAGGATCACAGGTTTTTCTCTGAGCTGAAGTGGAAGTTGCCAGAAAAGAGGCGGGAGGCCGAGGACAGAGCCTGTGGTTGTGGCGCATCTACTGCTCTGGGCTATGGGACCGGCGGACGCCTCCAATTCAGTGCCCACCAGCCCCTTCCAGCGCCTCCAGCCTTCCCTCTGTAAGAATTCGCCAGGATTCCCGGCTTGACTGGGGTCAGATGGGCGAAAGAGCAGATTCCTCCAGGAACGCTCTAAGGGTTGCCCAGCCTAAGGAGAAATCGCCCCGCCCTGTTACTCCAGCCTAGTCACACCCAGGTAGCCCAAAGTCCTAAGTGCCCGCTTAGCACAAGCGGAGACATCCCTCAAAGTTTGCGTTTTTAATAAAATGGGTGTTATGGGGGGTGGAATTAGAATGGGAAACTATTTCCTCTTTGACACACCACTAACCACTATTAGGAAAAGAGAAAGAGGCGACGCTCTGCCAGAGAATATGCCTTTTATTAAAGCTGACAAGACAAACAGAGCAAGCTTTCCAGTTGCGATGGTGTTAAAAGCAAGTCTAATTACATTGTTTGGCGTAGTCCTCTTTGGACTTTATTGGGCAGTATGCATGGGATATCAGCTTATATTTTTAAACTTAAGTGCTTTGCTTTATCCCGTAGAGTCGGTTAGTTGAATTTGAGACATTTTGCTCTTGTTTGTTCTTTTTGTGCTGACATCCATTCATCAGAAAGGTGGGTGTTCCAGTTGGCCCTGGGTTTTAGCAGAAGGGAAGCATCAGAGAGCCTGATCTTACCCCTGTTCACCTGTCAAGCTAGGCTCAGGAAGTTGCAGGACATTTTATCTCAGTTCTATGCTTTTGATACCATTGTTTAGTTTGAGATTAGCAAATTGATTTTTGTCATAGGTCATGTTTTTTAATAGACTTGCCCTGCCTAAAGAAAACTCTTTCTCTCAGGATGCCATGGTAGCTTTGAACCTGCTTAAAGTTAGACTCTGTAGACTCTTAAAACACCAAGGGTAGGTCTTAAACCAGCGTGCTAATTGATGACATACCAAAAAAAAGTTAGGCACCTTTCTCAGATCCAACATTTAATTTTCTTAGGAGTTTATGGAGGCATTTATCATTGTATGTTGTTACATTAAAACTTACTTTAAAAAGTAGGTAGCGGTAGGCACTTTTAATTCAGATTTATTGAGTGAAATGCACTTTTTTATGAATTAGGAAAAGTCAGTTTGATGTAACCCAAAGGGCAAATGAAAAATAAGTAATTTCAAGGTAAAAATCAACACTTTGTCACAGGAATAGAAAACCTTTCATGGAGTTTGCATCAATTTATTCAGCATTACAAATTAAATGCTGTATATTTTCTTTTCATATGCATTATGATTTTGTAAAGTAATATAACCCTGACTTTTGGTCTTCTATGGATGTGTCAAGATTTTGTTAAATCAATAAAGTAATAAACAGACTTCAGCCTTTGGAAGCATAAGTAGACAATATTACTTGCCAGTTAAATTCTTTTTTTTTTTACATAGAAGTTTAGTGACCACTTTAAACTGATAAGAATGGATAATTCCTGTAAACAAAGCAAATGCATTTTAACATATGCAAGTAGATTCTGCTTGAAATTGTGTTTCCTTAGGTTAGATAAAATTAAATATATCTTGGTTATAAGCATTGGGCAGTTCACTCTGTACTCTGTAACATGTGCTTGAAATAACTTCTGTGGCAGGTAGAATTTGGTCTACCAGATGGATTATTTTTACTGGCTTTGCATTGCTGCCCTAAGTATCTGTAGTCTGTTGTTACAGGAAAATATAAACTCATATCCTGTCAGCGTGGGTCTACAGTTAGAGCCCATGTCTTTGCTGGTCACTTCTGGGAAGTGGATATTCAGCTAACTTTTTAGTTGCCAGTATTTAATACTAGTGAACCCAATTGATTTTATGTGTCAAATTGGCACATGTCTGTGAAATAGCAAGTAAGAAGTATCAGTCTGAATAGAAACATTCTATCAAATTTTCCTAACTGCATCCTTCAGGTTTCTCAGTTTTTAAGCCTTGCTGGAGTTTTACCTAAAAGTGTGGGCAGTCCTCTGACTGTTAGACTGCATCCTAGCTGGACTATAAGGGAGTCATCTACACAATGCAAATCCTCTGACTGTTAGACTGCATCCTAGCTGGACTATAAGGGGGTCATCTACACAATGCAAATCTGACTCATAGAAGGATATTAAGGAACTTTTAAAGATAACTTACAATAATAAAACTTTATTTGCATTCCCCTTCGTCGCTATGCTTATACAAATAGACATGGTTTAATATTAGGAACACACCCATTAACCTGAAGATCGCCGCAAGCAGTTTGAAGCTTGCAACAAATAATTCTCTTAAGTGCTTTGTGTATAGTGAAAGTTACTCTTCAGTTTCTCTATTAGTCAAGGTGATGCTGGAGTCATTAAATATATCTTCTGATTTGTATTGTAGTTTAGAGAATTAAAAAAAAAGGATGGTTGCGAATATGACGAATACAGTTCTTTTCAACCTGTCTTTTGCTTCTGCTAAGGTTTGAATAAGCTTAAGAGTTTATTCTCTTCTGTTAATCCTGAAGATTTGACAAAGCACAACCAAGTTGGTTTTTGTTTTTCTTTCTTTTTTATTTTTTGCATTCCTTCATTTCTTTAGGAACCGCAAGCATCTCAAATATGAGTAGAAGCTCGCCTGCATCATTTAGTTGTATTCTCATCTGGAGTTCTGAAAGTTACTAGAATGGTGAGCTAGCGGTCCTGACTGTCTCTGAATGTGAGGGACCTATGCACATAGCTAAGTAGAGACAGTGCTCATATTTTTCTAAGAATATTCTGTGGGTAGTTTTCTTTCAAAATTCAGTGGTTCATTTTCAAAACACCTGAGCCATCATCAGTTTGACCATGCATGCCAGGACATTGGCACCGTGCCCTGTTCATTGACAAATAAGTGAAACCATCACTGTTTAAATTCAGAACCAGTTGTGAGGGGAGAGGAAGATTTGTCTTGTTTTCCAGAGGGTTCTATGACTGGGTTTGTAAAGGATTCCTTTATTTCTGAAGTTTGGAAATTTTAAAGTAATGTCTTCATATGTTCAAAACACATTTTTAAAGAAGTAAATGGCATTATATGAAAACTGAGTTTCAGTGCCATATAATGTACCATTGTATTAGCTGTATTGGGATAATTTCATCATTTTGATATTAATATCAGAGTTATGTAAGCACTCTACATTAGATGGATAGCCCATGTCCTTATGTTGCCCATTTATAGATTTGCAGTCTGCACTACCCTCCCTCCCCTCCTGTCTACTTCAAATATAGACGCCTGTAGAAGAAGTCCTCTTAGATTTTGGCTGGTATCTCCCGGAGTTTTACAGAGCTACTGCATTTTATTATTTCCCAGCCATTGTGTGCATTATTTTACAGTCATAGTCAAGTAGCAGAAAGCGTATTCTGTCTGCTGTTAAAGTGACTGACATGCCAGTGCTGTGTGAGGCAGCTCTGTAGGCTCACTCAGCATTTCCAATATGAAGCCAATTCCAATAAACTGTGAGTGATCAAAGAGATCAGAGGCAGTCCTTAGTAATTCCCCTCTTCCATTGTTACTTGAGTGGTATGAACCAGGTTTACTTTGTAGCTGATGCACAATAGTTTTGGAGCTTTCTGTCTGTGACTACAGGAGTAGGCTTAGGTGGAACACTTAGCTTTTGGGGGCAATTTAACTTCCTGAATGTTCTGCTGTTTAATCTTGCAAAATACCTTCTGGACAGGCATTTCATTGCAGTTTCCCCACTGGCCTGGTTTCCCGTTGGACAGGGACAGATAAAGATGGTACCTCCCTTCTCTCCTGTTGCTATGAAAGGAACAAGCTACCAGCTTCATGCTGGGCCAAGAAAGAGAATGAATACAATTAGTCCTTCAGGAGTCCTGGGCTTTGCTAGCTTGGGAAAAGAAGATGCCAAAATAATTTACCAGAGAGGAGAGAGGGAGGTTGGAGGGAGAGAGAGGAACAAAACATAAGACTATGTTTAAAAAAAACACAATTTTTATGTATATAATAGAGTTTGGTACATTTTTAGTTTATTTTTCACCATAAGTCATTTTGCTTAATATTTGGAGAAGACTCCATTCATTTTCTGATTGTTTTGAGCAACCTCCTTAGCTACAATGACTTGAAGATGTGTGATCTGTTCAGTAATGAATGACTCTGTGTTCAGTCAGTCCGTATTGTTGTCTCTTCAGAAGCAGTATATAATCTATTAAAATAGCAGCATAACTACAGTATCCATGTTGAAAATGACACCCGGGTTCTCATAAGCACACTGGGAAGGAAGACCTTGCCCCTTGCCCAGGACAGCTCATTCAGATCAGTCTTCTGGACAGGGAGGGGAGAATTTGTCTTTTGATCAGTTGTGACAAATAACACCTTCATATTCAGGCGTAAAAACTTCAAAGAGGAGTATGAGGAATGAGTTATTAATACTCACTTTTAATAATTTGTCTTACCATCGTGGTCTTGGCCAAACGTCAATAAATTACTGTCTCTGTGAAGGGTCTGATTTATATTTTTCCATTTATATGTTAGTCTGCATTTCAACCCATGTCCTGAGATGTTTTGTAGAAAAGTTTCTTGTGATTAATGTAGACCTCCAGTGTTTCTGAATAGGATATTACTCAATACTAGGAAGTCTACTTTTTTTCCCTCTTGAATTTGTTTGCATTTTATGTTTTCAAAATGTAGTCAGTCATGAACAAGTCAGTACAGTGACACAGAAACACTTGGCTTGAAAGTCAACGTTAGTAATGTAAATTTCCCATACAGGAATTATTATACATACTTCTTGGTGAAGAGAAATCCATGCCTTTTGGTCTTCTTGATGGTCCCTAGTTCTTAATGCATTCTCTAAAGGGTTATTTTGCAGCTTCTAAACTCTGTGTGTGGTTTGCTCACAGGAAATTTACATGGATACAAACTCTTGATTTTGGAGCTTTCTGGATGTAGTTTTCAAACAGTAAACCATATGTTTCAACAAAACATTACTTTAAAATACTGAAAACTCCCACAGAAGTCACCTAGTCGCTGAGCGACTGCAGCATGCTAGCGATGGCTCACTCGGCTTTCATTCAGGTGAATTCTATCATTTTCAATAAGGAAAAATAACCCTTTGTCATCTTTAGAAACATCCTTCATACAACTGACAGTTGACAGGTTGAAGAAAATGTTACTGTCAGGTCTTATTTTCCACACAAGTGAGGAATAAAAATAGGCTTAGATGATTTTTTAAATTCTATTTAAAAGTTATTTCAAAATGGAGGGAAATAGTTTTAATTTTTATATGGAAGTCATAAAATTAATCTTCTCTTACTTCAGGAAAGGTCAGCAAAGTGCATTTCAAGGAGAGAGTCTGGATAGTTGTTTTCCTGTGCTTTAACTATAAGAAGTCAAATGCTTTTGAATTGATTGTATTACAGGATATTTTTTAATAAAGGATTATTAAGGTATATGTGTTGATATCGTGCCTGTTGTGATTTAGCCAGTGACCTGATTTTCATGACTGGTGATCATGACTCAGTGTGAGACAGAGTGAGACCGTATCCATTGTGATGTACTTGTGTCATCTTGCACATGCGTGTAGGCATTGGACAGCTGTGCTGTTTGCACACAATGATTGGGCCTTTTTGAGTAGTGGCTTTGTTGTTAATACTTTTAAAATGTCCGAACAGTGTGTCCGATGCATTCTCAGGTGGAAGTTTATGAGCACACAGCAACTAGAGTAACATAAAAGTCCTATTTCTGCATTTAGAAAAGCTGGATTTTGGCTTTCAGCAATTTTCTCTCCTTTCCTCCCCACCTCTCAAGGCAGCCATCTTGTTTTAAGACCGATTCCATTTTTCCTCGTGAAAAATGCCTGGAATGAATATGGATATAGAAACCGGACTAAACCACCAAGTAAGCAGTCTTGGCGGGGCTCCATGGTAAAGTGCCGTCTCTGTGTACAAAGTCACAAGCATACTGCCTTCCTGTATTTAGTTGACAAAAGGATGCTGTAAATAGTGTTAGCATACTTAACCGAGATGCATTATATTTTCATGTTAAACGCTAGGCTATACCATGTTTCCATACGTCTTTTCTCCTGAAGCTTACGGTTCATTGCTAATTTCAAAGTCGCACATCCACAAGTCCTTCTTGTCACCCCCACCCTCTGCACTGACTTCTTTTCGCTGATCCAACCAGGTAGTTCTGCCTATTGTTACACATCAGTCCCCGGCCCGGCAGACAGATACATAATTGATGGGTATCTTTATACTGAAGAGGTAAAGAAGAGGGTGCTGCCCAAAAGTCAGAACCCGGGCGCCCCTAAAATACAGCTTCTCACTGTTTTTCTTTCTCGCCTTTTTTTTTTTTTTTTAGCAGTCTTTTGAGGGTACTAAAAGAGAATTATTTTAGAGGCAAACACATTTGTTCCTGAAAGTTGTGAGATCGTATCTCCTGGGTCTGTCCTGTTTCCTACCCTGTTCTGTGTTTCTGGGTACATTTGGAAGAACATGTGGCCTAGTAAACTTTACCAAAAGTTTACACTACACTTCTTGCTGCTGCATCTGTTTGGTGGTGCCTGGGAACATCATTATCATGTATTTCAGTAAAAGCAAGGCTTCCTTAAGATGAATTTCTGAAGTAGCCCCACACAGTCTGTCTAATTGAATCTGGGCCCTGATGAGCCCAGTCTGCTTCAGGACTCTCTGTAGTGCATTAGAAGAGGGACTTGCGTGCTTAACGATTTGGGGTGAAGTTGGTAAATGAGATGCATGTCTAAAGGGCAGATAGGCATCTTATGGCTGAATCAAGGTCTGAGTTGGCCGAGGTTTTGCTCTCCTCTGAGGTCCATCATCTGCTTCCTTTTGACAGGCTGATGGGGAAGATGAAAATAACTGAGTGTTCCAAGTGACCTTTAATTTTAAATGAACTAGCAAATATTTTTTTTAATGTTGTTTCCAAGCTGTCAGAGTTTCCATTTTAAGTTTTATTAGTGATTTATTTATATAGGTAAAAACTGTAATTAACAATTAGCTCTTGCCTCTTACTATGAAAACATGTAAGTTTTATTAGTGACTTATTTATGTAGGTAAAAACTGTAATTAACAATTAGCCTTGCCTCTTTCTATGAAAACATGTATGATGAAAGCGGTTTCCTATAGAAAATGTGGTCTTGTGGTTTGGGTAAAATTAAGTTATGGTTTAGCGAAGTCATTAATTGAAGCACAAATTGTTTAGCCAGGTTTTGATGATGGGGGAAGCCATGATACTTGATGTTCCCGAGATGCCAGTGGGATTGCCATTTTGTTGCATTTCCTGAGGTTAATGTACAGGAGACTTAACCTTCGGAATAAAGTTTTTATAGTGTTTAATTTGATGGAGACAAGCGAGAATGGGAAGAAAGGTTAAAGTATCTCTCAATATGGGGAGATTGTCTTTTGTGTTTAACAATTAGGTGAAACAAAGTGGGAGGAAATGGACCTCGGCCCCCTTCTATTGTTTCAGAGCCAGGAGATGCAGACGGACACCGGAATGTGGGAGCAGTGACCTCTGACTCGCACAGCATGGCTGCTGCCCTGGCACATAAGTGTCCCGAGCCACCATCGTAGCAGGGTGGGGTTTTGAAGTGACTGACACTTGGAGGTGGAGGCCCTGAAGCCGATTCTGTAGCTTTCCAGGGCTTCAGTGTGGTGCCTCACTCCCCACTCCTTTATGGAAAAGTCTTTCTCTGGCCCAGAGCTCTGGTGACTCCTGGATGTGGTCTCCGTCGCTGGGATTGCTATAAATCTTAGCTTCCAAATGATTTTCCTATTCCAGTTGGCATACTGCAGAGCGATGAGGGAGGCTCGGATGTACCTTCGGATGTACCTTTCCGATGGGGCAAAGCACTTGCCCGCTTTACTTAGCAAATACTTTTTGTTTTTCTTAGAGACAGATGAAAGAGGGGGCTTTGTTGAAGGCCTTTTCTTTTAGTTCCAGGTCTGCAAACTCGCCAATAACCTCCGGGTTCAGACAGACCATTAATGTTTTAGATACTGTGGCATTCAGTGTTGTCTTCATATATTTGTTTACTGTTGCTACCTCAATAAACTTTTATGCCCATTTCTGTAGTTTTTTTGGCAGGGGCTCCATGTATTAGCATGTAGTGACCCAGCACTAAAGAGGGTATAGTTCAAATAGTGGTGCTCCTGACAGGGTTTTGTGTCAAACGAGAGAAGATAATAGGGAAATGAAAGCTGCCAAAATGGGTCTCCCAATGACTAATTAATCAGACGAGAAAGGACCTCAGTGGCAGATCTGTCCACCATGGCAGCAACTTGGGGATGCTTCCTTTTAAATACCGTATAAAAGAAATTAAAGTAGGCCTTAGGAAATGTAGCACCCAGATAGAAGGTACAAATGTTCATTTTATTTTTAAGTCTGTGAAAAAGTGAGACTAAAACCGAATCTCTGTACTCTTCACAGCTGTTATCAAAATGTTAAGCTACCCTAAAGAGTATTTCCCTTATTAATAAGCAATGCCTTCATTCTTATTAATATTTTAGTGTGAGCATTATACTATTCTTAGTTTTGGTGTAGCACTTTTACATACTTTATTGTCGAGAGGCCTGGGTACATCTTAAAACTTTTTCCCTCATTTTATGTCAGTCATCAATATTTGGAGATTATTGTTAACTGGAGACTGAAACTCCCATCCTCCACAAATTAAAACGTGTCTGTAGACAGACCGTAGTTTTTTCTGGCCATGCTTCCTCTATGGTTGCTGGGCCCATAATTAAATGCCTGTTATTAATTTTTTTCTATAGCATTTACAACATAAAAAGGAAAAGGTCTTGTATTGGACTATAGCTGTCTGGGGAACAATGAAAACTAATTACACACTCAGCTGTCACCATTGTTGACTATCCTCTTGGGAGGACAACAACATGGTGTGTGTGTGTGTGTGCGTGCGTGTGTGCGTGCGTGCGTGCGTGCGTGCGTGTGTGTGTGTGTGTGTGTGTGTGTGTGTGTATACACATAGGGTCAGACATATCTTTTGGTTCATTTTTTAGCTATACGTTTTCTGAATCTAAACAAACCATTGGCAACAAAGTGTATGTAGGCTATCTAATTTAGCTAATTAGGTTCAAGAAGAACAGTTCTTTGATGGGGAATCCCCCCCCCCCCCCCATTTAGTCCCCTTTCTTCATAATAGAGATGGAATCAGTCAATTTATGCCTCTGAGTATCTCATTAATTTAAATGTTATTTGGGCATGGTCTTGTAATCAATGCACACGTGTTGTTAATTATCTGATTATTTATCACAATTATTTCTTGAAAATTGTCATTTCCTTACCTGAATTTTTGTGTCCATATCTGTATGATGAGTTTATTCCATATAGTTCTTTGGTGCTGTTTCACTGTCCTGGTCACTGTTAGATGTGTTTAAGAAAGAAAATAAAGCAAAAAAAAGTATATTTTTTTTTTTACAAACTTCAACAGCTTTGGTGTGTTTGATAACAAGCCTTTGGAGTTATTAGTAAGTAACAGGGTGTTTCTGAGTTGCAGTAACTTCACACTCTGCTCATATGAAGAATCCTGTGTAGAATCAGACTGTGTCTTACATACATGTTTTAGGTTAACATTTTTCACTCTTCAGGTGAATTCTCTCTATTTGAAAAGAATGTATTTCTTGTATCTCATACTAGAGCCACACAGAGGAATTCAGGAATTTTATATTTATTCGAGCATATTTCAGAAAGAAACAGTTCACATTAAAGAAATGTTACAGGTATTAGTAACAATATATCCTATTAGTGATAATATATTCATGTGTTGGAACTTAGAAGTTATGATTGATAAAATATTTATCGAGTGATACCATGTGTAAAACACCAAGAGGCACACCGGAGACTCAGAGAGAAGGCAGGAAATGTCTGTGCCCATAAGGAATTCAAGAGTTTGGTTCAGAGTTAAGAATTTTGTGGCTTTAATGACAGTATGGAGTAGAATGTACTCTAAGAAATCTTCACGTCATTTCACTTGACAGGTGCCTGTAAATTGTCTACTGTGGGCCAGTTATCGTTCTCAGAGTTGGCCATGGAGTATTGTAGACAGCATGCCAGCCACCAGGAAGCATTCATTTAGTGTTCTCTAGGTCTTTTTTTATTATCATACCCGTAGGGTGTACTTGGAGATCTTGGGGAATCTTGCTGAAATGGAGATGTTAATTAAGTAGACCTGGGTAGGAGCCCAGTGTCTTACATTTCTGACAAGTTCCCAAGGGAGACTGTCATGTACAGTGATGCTGAGTCCCCTGGCTGTGAATCAGTTTGGACTTGGGTGTTCTGTGCATATTCAGTGGGGAAGGCTGATTGTCTCTGCCTAAGGACTTGGGGTGGGGTTTGCCCTGGGCTTTCAATATAACCATCTCTGTGGTTTCTAAAATGGTTCCATATTTGCAGGAGTGAGATTATTTGTCATTTGAAAGGCCTGACAGGCCCAGCAGTCTTCATTTCTAGCCTTTTCCGCCGAATTGCAGACATATAAAATAAAATTGTACATTGAGGTTTACGCTTCATTAAAAATGCACCGTTAACAAGGTGAAGGCTGGGGACTTGGTTGTTAAGTCCCCTCTGTGGAGAAATCCTACTGCAGTGAACATGTTGTCGTGGTCCAAGAAGCTTGAAGAGAACCCTGCTATGAATTTTAAGGGCATTTATGTGCAAACCTCCCCCGAAGGTACTGTAAGTGGCAGTTCCAGAATGATACCTCAGAAACAGATTTTTAACACTTTCCAATTTAACTCCATGCGGTCAAATGAGCCCAAAATGTTTATTTTATATTCAGCATTGAAGATGCCTATTGACAGTTTTTCTGTTTCCAGTGGCTGAGTTTCCTGTGGCGGCTTTCAGGAGCCTGTATTTCCAGCAGGGTTCTAAAGACGTGGGGAAAAACACCTTCCTGTTCTAAATTTCTGTGATTCCAGTGTCCTCATCAAGAAACTGTTCCTATAGTATCCATGGACATGTTTCAAACGCGCCATTTTCTTCTGTCTCGAAGAGTGCGTGATGACTTTGTTGACAAGCAGCAGGGCTGGCTGGCTTTGGGTACCCTTGGTTCCCTTGTTGTTTTTGTCCTCCGCCCTTGCTGTGAGCACATTGTTGCCAGCCTAAGTGAACCCCACGTCTCTGAAAGCACCGTTCTGTAGACTTGATAGTGTTATGAAAGGCGAGACAAAAACCTGCTTTTCATCAGGTACTTATGAAAACAAGACGGTGAGCATCCCACTTAGCTGTGCATTTCTTTTTTAACATTTACTATTGTTACTATTTGTCGTTATTATCATCAAGACATCTTGCTTTTCAGCTCCAGCTGGCCTAGAATTCATTATACAGACCAGGCTGGCCTTGAACTCCTAGAGATCAGCCTGCTTCTGCCTCCTGAGTTCTGGGATCAAAAGAGTGCACTGCTTGGCTTGCTCTTATTTTATAACAGTGTTTGCCAACAGTCTTTGTAGTTAATTATGAAGTAGAAGCAAATATCCTCCTTGTTAAATTCTTGATATCATGAGTTTAATTAAAATTCTGGGCAGCAGTTTGTAAGAACAATGAACATTATTAAGAATAGTGATTCAGCGCAGGGCTGTTTGTTCATTTGTAAGTGTATGTTTATCCTCCCCCCGGCATAAATGGAGGGTGGTTCTCAGTAGGAACTCTGTTTCTACCGTGTATAATTCTCCTAGATTAAGAATTTCGTGAAGCATGTGTGACTGTGTGTGAGCTGAGGTGACTCTGAAAGGGGACATGTGCTGTGTACTTAGAAGACTTAAATTTAGGAAAAGGCTATATTTACGGATTGAAGTGAAGCCTTTTGCTTATCTCTAAGGGAATGGCCTCTTTCAAGATAGCATCGCGTACCGAAGTCTTACCATCATTGACAGGCTTAGGGTAAGGTTGATGTCCAGTAGTTCTAACTAGTGTTTTGTCTTTTCCCCTTTTCTATTTTTTATTTTTAAAAAAATTTCAAGACAGGTTTTCTCTGTGTAATAGCCCTGGATGTTCTGGAACTCGATTTGTAGGCCAGGCTGGCCTCAAACTCACAGAGATCTGCCTTCCTTTGTCTCTTGAGTGCTGGGATTAAAAGCGTGACCATCACCTCTTGGCTTTGTTCCCCTGTTTTAAAAAACCCAGAAAATAAATATATTGAATATTTAAAAATGTATCTCAAAGTTTTTTTAAGTGTTTTTTTTTTTCCCATCAGATTAAGAGATTGTAATTGAGATTTTAGACATACCTATTTTGGTTGTTTGTGTGTGTGTGTGTGTGTGTGTGTATGTGTGTGTGTGTGTGTGTGTGTGTGTAAATTGTTTTGTTTGGTAGCATTAAGGAGGAAAAACATTAAATTCATCTATTTTTTAAATTTGAGTTCTGTAATCACAAATGTTTATCCTAAAGCGTTTTTTTAAACACTATAGAGGCACAAGGGTTTAGACAACAGGATATTTAAAAACATCAAAGGGCTGGAGAGTCGTTCCATGGTTAAGAGCACTGGCTGCTCTTATCTGGTTCAGTTCCCAGCACCCACATGGAAGCTCACAACCTTCTGTAACTCTAGGTCCAGAGATCTGATGCCCTCTTCCGACCTCCATGACTGCTAAGCACTCATGTGGCTCACATACATACATGAAGGAAAAACAACTTTTTTTTTTTTTTTTTTTGGTTTTTTGAGACAGGGTTTCTCTGTATTGTTTTGGAGGCTATCGGTCCAGCCTAGCCTCGAACTCACATAGATCCGCCTGCCTCTGCCTCCCGAGTGCTGGGACTAAAGGCGTGCGCCACCACCGCCCGGCGGAAAAACAACTCTTACACATAAAATAAAGAAAGAAAGCCAAAATCATAGTAAGCCAAACTTGGGAATCATCATTTAGCAAATTTTTTTTGTTAAATTTTAGATCTAGTTAAATTTTACTGCTGGTTGAATTGTAAGTTCTTCTCATAGTGGCACATATGAACCTCCGTTTTTCTCACCCCAATAAATAAATAGGTACAATAAAAATAATGTCTCCTCTCTGTGAAAATTTAAAAGGGAAGTGTATATTGGAGACCTTAAAATTGCTACAAAACTGTTTCATAAGATAGATAGAGTACATCAGCATTAGTTGTACAGCCTACGTGACCTTAACTGAGCAGAGCTCAGGCTCTGCCCAGTACTGCCTTCTTTGAGAGTCTATTTCCTGGGGTGCAGACTCCAAGGACACACATTTCTAAGGCAGGGAAATAGAAAGACTAACAGTTTAAGGGGGCATGTTTACTTCATGCAGGTGACTCTCGCTTTATAAAATTCAACATATCTTTATAGATTGCAGATGGAAATATTCTTATGGTGAGGATGGTGGCTCATGCCTGTTGACCCACCACTTGGGAGACTGAGGCAGAAGTGGTGAGTTCAAAGCCAGCCTATGTCATATAATGACACTGTCTCAACACAAGCAGACACTATAAAACAAAAACAGGCAATGGGAGACTCCCAGGCATTCTCAGAAATAAAAATCTTACTTTCAAAGCATCTTGGAAGAGTTAACATTTGAAAAGACAGTTTTATCAGTGCGTGCTGTTGTATCTGGAAACTGTGAATTTTGTATTTGCGTTGTGGTTTTTGTTTGTTTTATTTTGCTTTTAAGGAAGTTCTCATTACAATTTATCTTTGATTCCTACAAGAGGAGAAGTGTGGGAAGAGTCGTACTTAGGGCATGTACACAAGCCCTTCCTCGCAGGGATGAGCTCTGGGTCTCCTTTTTCAATTTGGTCATTTATTTTGATGTCCTCTTTTTCTCTCGGGTTTGTGTTCTCCACTTTGGTCTTCATAGGTGTAATGAGATATCTCTTTCTCAGAGGAGAAATTAATGAATACCGACACCCTCCTGGAGAATGCTTGTATTTCCAATGAGGAGCTTGTTGAAACAAATCAATTCCTGTCTAGGGCTGTTCTTGCAGGCAGCCAGGCTGGCCCTGAGATCTTGGTTTTCTGAATCTAAGCCCCACTGCTCTGGGCTGTGGCAGCAAGTCTCTTGATGCCTGTCTGCTTCAGAAGTCTTGCTCCTGATGGCCTTAGAACTTACTCCATATTAATTATGCACACATTAACGGGAGGAGCGCAGACAGATCACAGCATCCAGCTGAATTTGTCAAGAAGCACATATTTAATCCAGTGAAACCCGAGGAACATCACATCACCGCCAAAGGGTAGCTTCCTTGGAGAGCTGACTGGGGATTATTCAAAGCAGATTTTACTTCGTATGTTTATAGTTAGGTGAATAGCAAATGAGCTCACTATTTGTTCTGAAATAGCATTCATGCCCTTACATCATTATTTGAGAACACCCTTTTACTATTGGTTATACCCCCGTATCCCCCAAAGAAACATACTTCGGGAGGTAAATTAACAGACATTTGTCTTTGTGTAACACCCAGATGTTTAAGGCTGCCTGGCCAGTGCTTATAGGCCTAGTGAGTTTATCATTAGGAGCACTGAATTTGTTTGAATGAGCACTACTAACGTGGCAGAACAGATTTCCCTTAGAAGCACAGTGCTTTAATATTTAAAATTGTATGCTCCTGGTACCATTGGGCTTCCTTACATCTGTTCTTTTATCGTGACATACCAAAGCTTAAACCTCCTAAATTGGAATTTAAAGTTGTCATGAAACCCAGGTTGCCATGCCTTTCATTTTGTATAATTTTCCTTCTGATTCTGTGGGGTGGCTACAGTTGCCTCCCTCCTAAGTTTCTGTCTTTTTTGAAAAAAAAATTAATTCTTCATTTATTTTTATTTATGCGTGTATGTGCATGTCTGTGTGTTTATGTGCACACATATGTGTGAATCCCCACAGAGGCCAGGAGAGGGCGTCAGAACCCCTGGGGCTGGAGGTACAGGCATTTATCAGCTGTCTAAGGAAGATGCTGGGACTGAAGTCTGGAACACCGGAAGAGCAGCTATTGCTGTTAACTGCTGAGCCATCTCTCCAGCCCCTCTACACCACCAAGCTTATTTTCTTTGTGAAAGAATAGCGAAGAAGTTAGACTTATCGACAGGCTGTGTTACTAAACACTGGATTCTTAAGTTCTTGTGTATCACTTTTGTTAAAGCATCAGCCAGAAAATTTACCTGAGCCAGGCTTACTCTGTGGTTTCTTTCCGTGCAAGTGAGTTTCTGATCAAATTGAGTGCATAACAATCCAGTCATTGCTTTAGATGTTGAAACAATTGGGTTGAACTACATTTTAATTGTTTCCTTTTTTACTAATAGAGGAAATAGTGTTGTAAAGATTACATCCAGTTCAACTCATGACTTTAGAGACTTGTAGCAGAACAAGCAATTCTGTTATATGCTCTGTATTTTGGAGGGAAGGGTGGTTAGAATTCATTGTTTTTCTTTGCAAAGGCTAAATTGTGTCACTGTGTTTTACATGCTTAGCATTTGAATGGTGGTGACTTGCCCCTTGATACAAAGTTGTCATAAACGATAACTCTGGCCAGTTGCAGGTCCTCTTGTATTTACCATTGAACAGTTTGGATTCTTCTTCTCTCTCCCTATAGAAGTTTTATAAAATGAGGGTATGCTGTGTGATTAGGTTATAAAAATAGCACAGTTCACTTATTGATTTGAGTACAATAGTAAGCATTGCAATTGGCTATACCAGACAACTCTGAATTTTTTTAGGTACATAATAGAAATCTGCAATAATCTCATGATTTTAGTAAGATTTCCCAACCTGTTAGGGGTTAGCACTGTGAGAACTGACTCTGTTAAAAATTTAAAATATATTAAATCAGCTGAGCAGTTAAACATATTTACAGTTAAATAGTTTTGCTTTTAATAAGTAGTTTCCTCACATTATCTCAACAACGTTGACAACACTATGGTATGGCAGTCAACAATTCCCCTCCTGTCTGTTCCTTACTAAGCCACCTCCAACTGTGGGAATGGAGTGCGTAGGACTTTCCACTTACTCTCCTTAGCATCCTGACCAACCTTCTCAACCTATTGCCAAGACAGACAGTACAGTTAGGACTTGTATCATGGCATACTCTTCATTCATGGGGTTTAGTAATCACAATTTCTCTTTAGGACACACTTGAATTGACAGTATGTAGAAGATCTGGATTTAAAACAAACAAAAACAAACCATGGAGGGTGGATTAAGTGCCCCCTGGGTCCCACAGTCCGATTCTGGGCAGCACAGGCAAACATCGTCAAGCCCCAGGTTTGTAGGATCAGAGCTCTGCTCCAACATGTACAGGGATCACATTAAGTGGATTTGCAGTGCAGCCTGATTTGGAGTTTTAAGACTCCAGTATCAGTGTTGGAAGACGATTGGTTTCTCTTGCTATAAATTGCTAATTAGTATTGAAAGTCTAAACCGGTTGTGTAGAAAATCCTCCCTTATTTTCTCTGGGAAAGTGGCCTGAACAGTAATCTATTTACTCATCTCTACCCCTCTCTTCCCTCTTGTTAAAATAAAATCTCACAACCTCTAGGGACTCCCCACTGTTGAGTTCTGCCTGGAAGGAGCTTTAGAACAGTGGCTCCACTCTGAAGTAAATATTGACTGGGCCTGGCCTGAGCCTTGTTCAAAGCCTCCCATTGTTCCCCCTTAGTCAGCACTCCAGTGCAGCCTGGAGTATGCATGTGTCAGGGAGGGAAGAAAGGCTGTCCAGGGAAATGAACAGACCCACAGCTGAACTCATAAATGCACCACACAGCGGAAAGAGAAGCTGCCTACAAAGCCAGCAGGGGCTTAGGCAGGGTTGCAGAGAAATTTAGGAGCCCGGAGTGCAGAAACACTGGCTGGCTTGTCTGTGGCGGAGAAGTTCCGCAGACACGAAGCTGCTTGTCTGGGTGGGTCCAGACTAGCACAGTAGCTTCCTTGGTGGTGGTGATGACGCTGTCTTCTCAGTACAACATCGCGTTCAGCTTTTGGGTGAACTTTAAAGAGAAGTTGATAAATCTGAGTTCCAGAGTAACAGTTCCCCCTTCCTGGTGCCTGTGCGGAGGCCCGGTCAGCCTTCAGCTGTCATGTTGGATTACACACCCTCCCTGGTCTCCTAAGTGCCACAGCATCCCTAAGGTATCAGATGGGCGAGGGAGAGCCATATGCCACTTGAAATGGAAGTTCCAAGGTTCTGGAGAGATGTTCTTATCATATGAGAAATTAGAACCTTTTCTTACGACATCATTTAGACGGTGCAGATCCTCTTGTTTGAAAGCAGATTCCTGTGAGTAAAATCGAATGAATTTTTTTTTAATCTTTTAATTTCAGAGTCCAAACAAGCAGCTGGCTGTCCTGTATTTTAGTGAAAACCGTCTTGGTACTTTCACTAACTGAGAAAGTAAAGGAAAAAATCCCCACACATCTTGACTATGAAGCAATTTTTTTTAATAAACACACAGGGAAAGCCAATGGCATGTTTGGAGTTCTCATTGTGACTGATATTTAAGGCCCACTGAAAAAGCATAGACTTCCGGGATATTTGATGAGGACATACCAGTGCCGAGGGCCATATGCAGGCAAATGCCAGGGCGACTAGAATATTCATTAATTGCTAAGACAGTCACCAAACTGTTCTGCTCCTCCGGCATGTTGGGACAGATAATGTCACACGAGAGCGGGGAATGCTGCTCACACTGGGAGAAACTGGGGGACACTGGGAAGTGCTTCCTGGAAGGGAAGTAACTGAGTCTGGGCTCTGATTAAGCAGGCATGGTTTTAATAGCCAGCATGGACATAGTAGGAAATTCCAGGGACCTCTAGCAGCAAAGTCTGCAGGCCGTGGCCTGGTAGATGGAGCTACACGTGGAACGAAGGCCTTTTATTGTGGGAAATCATTTGAGGCACGTGTGGGAGAGGCGAGTTAGCCACATTGTAGACTATGAATGTAAGGCTGCGTTTTGGCTTTGGGGGGGACATTTTGCTGTTGCTTTTGTTTTAGGTTCACAGCACAACTGAAGGAAGACAACAGAAAATATCCCGTAGACCCTGCCCCTTCCTGAGTCGGCATTGGTAGTATGAAGGGGGCAGGTTACTGCAATTTCTTTCTTGAATATGAGCAGGTAGTGGTGAACGTTGAAGACCTTTAGACTGGATTGGCCTTGTAAGTGGTTAGATGGGGAGTGATAAACCCGGCAGCGTCGGTGGTCCCTGGTGAAAACTGGCATGTTTAAGCTATTGGTTACCTTTTATTCCTGTCGTGGATTAAACTGTTGCTTTCACACCCGTTTCCTGGTTTTGGTTGGTTGTTTGTCTTTGTTTTAAATAAAACAAAGCAATTAAAAAAAAAACAAAAACAGACAGACAAACAAAAAAACCCTCATTGTTGCCCCAAACCACCAGTGGAAAGTTAATGTATAAAACAGAGCAGACATCACCAAACAGACACCAGGCCATATTTCAAGGTTTTAGGATCTGTCATCTACACGCCTCTCTTTCCAGGCTCTAGGAATCGAGGAGGAGCCCATCGAGTTTCGGATCCCATCTTTAGGCCCTCTCAGTTACAGGACAGGCTTTGGCATTCCCTGTGGGTAGCTAGCAGTGTGTGGGACAGGACTACTTCTGCTTACATGGTCGTGACGGGAACAATGGAACAGCCCATCTCTTCTTGCTTACTGTATACAGTGCACAGTGCCTTGGGACCTCACACTTGTTATCATTTATCTGGTCCTGATGAGAGCTCTCGTGAGAGTGGCCTGATAATGATTTCTGCTTTACAGATGAGCAAACTGGGTTTTGCATATTTTAAACTAGCCCAAGGCCTCTTAGCTGTAAGTGGCCCTTAACCACTCAGCTGGGCTGTGTAAAGTGACATACTTAGTTTAATAGAACTTAGTGAAATGTTGAAGCGTGACCTTGGGGCGAAATTTCTGAGGACCGACAGTGTCAAATGCTAGGGAATCTATGCTAATATGAAAGGAGTATTAAAAACGCACACTTTTAGTCCTGCTTATTGACTGTTTAATGGGCTGAAGGAGCAAGCAAACCGTCGCACCGGCCGGCACATAATTAGTTCCGAGCTCCACTGTTTTGTGGATTTCCTCCTTGGAGGTCTAAGGTTGTTTTATATGTGAAGAGAGAGGACAGTCCCCAGGATAGTCTGGAAGGAAGTGGCCACCCTCTGATTCTCCAATAAAAGTTCCATAAGTTAATGAATTCAGGATGTTTCCCCAAACATTTAATCCAAGGTCCCGCACTTAGGGCTGATCTTGGAAAACACTGATAACCTAGAGTGACCTAAACATGTTTTTTGTTTGTTTGTTTGTTTTTGTTTTTCAAAACAAGGTTCTATGTGTATCCCTGGCCGTCCTGGAACTCCCTCTGTAGACCAGGGTGGCCTCCAACTCGCGGAGATCCACCTGCCTCTGCCTCTCTAGTGGACTTAAACTTTTACTGTATTTTGCTTACTCTACAGTACATACATGTCAAGCATGAAATATTAGTTTGGGGGAGGAGTCAGAGGGTGAAAAGAGAAGGGGAAATGATGTAATTATATTATAATTTCAAAAAATTACCTTTTAAAAATAAACTAATAGAGAATAGCCCATCCTTATTTGAGTTGAGTTTATAATTTATAATTGACTTTATTCCTGTGGCCTAGATCCCTCCTCCATCCACATCTTGTGTTCCTTCCTGTCTTCCCTTCAGTGTTTCCACCGTATAGTCTGGAAGCCAGGAAATTACTCCTGGCTATTGGTAACAAGTCTCCTGATAGACTGTGAATGGATCAGGTCCCCCCAAGCCTCCAGAAGTACGTGGCAGAGGAGAAAGGGTTTGGTACGTCCGTTATCCACTCTCTGTTAGCAGAGTTGAGTGTCTGGAGACAATTGGCTCTTAACCCTCCTGTCCTGAAGTTGCAGTTGTCACGCCCTCTCCTGCCTTAGTTGCTGATAGGGATAATTTAAAGGTGTTTGCAGTGCAATAGTTAATGTACTCTTTTGGTGCTGTTGTATGTTCTGTTCTAGATTATGTGACTTCTGAGGTCAGAGATTGTGGTTTGTATTCAAAGCCCCTGTACACTGGGCTGGCTTGTGATGCTTAAGGGTGTATGGTGGTTCTGGGTAGAGCTCTATGCTTGTGATGCTTAAGGGTGTATGGTGGTTCTGGGTAGAGCTCTATGCTTGCGATGCTTAAGGGTGTATGGTGGTTCTGGGTAGAGCTCTATGCTTCTTCACTTGGTATTTGCTCAGGCCCAGGAGAGATTAATCTTTCCATGCTTCAGTTTCTGGTCTACGAAAAGAAATCATCATATCCCATCCAGTGGAACTATTTTCACAATTAAATGATGTATTTTTGCATGTAAAGCCTATAATAGTTCTTTTATGTACGGTGTAAGCAATACATATTAGCTATTAGTAAGTAGATTTAAATTAATTTCTATTTTTTTGGTACAAAATATCTTAACAGTGATAGAAGACTGTCAATACAGCCTCATCTAAGTTTGCAGTCAGGGTTACCAACCCTCAGTTTTCATTTATGTATAATGGGAAGAATGTGTCCTTGGAAACATCGGCATGACTTTGTGAGAATGAATGCATGTGATATTTCTTCAGTGAAATGCAGGGATCATCATCATTATGATTCCATCACTTAGAGAATTAATCACTGGAGTATTGCCATACAAGTTCCATTGCCTGCACACTGCTTTTTCCTGGCTGCTAATATAGCTGCATGTTCTGTGACCCTAACTGAAGTCAAGTGCCAGCTCTAAGGAAATTCTGATTTGGACTCTTTGAAAGGTGAATTGGTGTCTTTTCCATAACTACCAAAGCCTGGAGTTTGGTGGATGCTTATTTTTCCTTCCTTCCTTCCTTCCTTCCTTCCTTCCTTCCTTCCTTCCTTCCTTTCTTTCTTTCTTTCTCTCTTTCTTTCTCTCGCTTCTCCCTCCCTCCCTTTTCCCAACTAGATGTTTAACCTCATGCAAATCCTCATGTGCCCTGGAACTCGGCTTTTCATTTTCCCAAGATGACTGAATTGGTTGGTGTTTCAGGTGACAACACCTGATTCATTAGATCTGGAATGTGTCAGAGCCCTGACAGTGTTAATTGCTTGACTTTGGGTAAGCCATTTAACCCAGGTCAAGCTGAGGCTCCTCATCTGTGAAGAGAGGAGAGTGTCCTGATTGTCCTCTGCCAGGTCTCCTCTGACTTGCAGAATCTATTAGCCTTTTAAATGGACTCAGTTGAAACATAATTTACACACACACACACACACACACACACACACACACACCCTTTTGTCAGTGCAAGAAAATCCACTCACATAAACCTACAGCAAATGTAAACTTTTGAAATGAACACACGTTTTTTCTTTAATTTCAAATGTGGTATTAAATAATATCACGTAAGTATTTTTTTCCTGCTTTCTCTTCAGACACGGATTTTTAAGGATTTGCAAATGAAAAACTAAACTAAAATTATAGTTAGTGAGTAGTAGCTATAATGCATCACACATATTCAACCACAAAAGACACAAGCTGCCCTCTCCAGTGCTGATGAGTCAAATCTGGAAATTCTCCCACGTGGGGAGATCTCAACCGAGCTGTGTCTGATTGAACTCCAAATTTAGATTATAAAAATTAAGGCTAGTTAAAAAAAACCTTATGTGCTTCAAGAGAACAAAATAAGAATCTAGAATAAAATAAAACGTTCACTTACAGCTTCATACAATGGGGCATACATTGATTTCTTTAAGTTGCTTCCATTTGTTTGCACTTTTGCCTTTGGGAGGGGGTAAGAGGCAGAGCAGGGAAGCCCTGCAAACAATCGCCGAAATACAGAAAACGCTAGAGCTCAGCCCAGCCCCCCTTGGAGTTGTATGGACACAATCCCACAGCCACATTTCTAATCCCAGCCCTCCTTGGAGTTGTATCGACACAATCCCACGGCCACATTTCTAATCCCAGCTTCCTATCGGCACTTCCTGTTGTGCCCATTTCCTTTTCCAAACGCGATCATTAAACAACACAAGTAATATTAGACAATATGAAGTGGACGTTTCAGAGTGTGTTTCTACTAACCCACGAAAACCTGCATAGACAAGGCGTGCTGTATCTTTGAGTTCCAAGATGACAGTTGGCTAGGCAAGAAAGAAAGGCTTCGGTCATAAAATTGGCTACATTTTAAGGTAGGTTGCGGAGTGCGTCCGCATGGGCGTGCTGAGAAGTGCAGAGGCAGATGTATGAATAGCAGCGGGTAATTACCACTCATTTCACCTGTTCTCTGCTTTCTTGCCTTGGATTGTCCTGTTTGCCAAGCCATTTACTTGGAGATTCCCGGCCCACTCCAGGGTCTGTTTTCTCTGCGATTTCTAGTCACACTACTCCTAATCCCCTTCAAGGGTAGGCTGCACTGGATTTGCACCGTTTCCTATGCCCGTGTGGCTTTGGTCACAGAGCGGGAAGATGTGTGTCCTCTTAGGGATCCTGGGCACAAGCGAGTGGATTGATTTGTGAGTAGCAGCCGTTACCAGAGAGTAAAACGTGTGCTTGCCTGTGCTTCTGTAATTTGTTGTCTGTGAGCTTAGTGTTTCCTATGTCCTGGCTACTCAAGTAAAGAGAGGGAACAGTATTGAATTTAAGAATCTAAGCTTATCTTATATAGAACTGTTTACCCTCAGAAACCTAGAATTCTGTAATGTTGATTATTTCGGTTATCAGAGTGAGTATTAATATAGATTTCACTAATGCTTATTTTCAGCTACCAGATAATTGTTTTCACGAAAGACATTTTAAGAATAAGAGCTTTTAATAACTGCTAAGTATGGGACTATGACTTTGATATGTTTTTTAAATAGTTAATAATCTTGATCTGTTACAGATGGTTGTGCCCACAATGTATTTAGGAGGAGGAGGAGGAGGAAAATATATATAATATAAGTACTCCCTCCCACAAAAAAAAAATCTGTGTCTGGTTTCTTTGTTTTCGTAATTGTGTAAGAGAAATGTGTTGATGTTAGGCAAGAGATAAGAAATTATTTTTGAATACACATAATTATACATCATTTTACATTGCATTACTATCTGTAGGTACCAGGAAAAATATCATAAAGACAATATAGTTGAATAAAGAAAGGCAAATAATTAGTATTGTGGGATGTCTTATGAACATCACAACTACCTTTTATATTTTATTTGAACAAGATTATTAGTTGCTTACAATGGGTTAATCATTAAAAAATCCAGATTCCAATGGAGTGTATATATAATATAATATAAAATAATAATATATTCATAGAGGACCTGGTCATGAGAGTTTATACATTACACAGAAACCCATCTAATGGTTGAAGATTTTTCAATGTTATTTTTTTTCTCATTTCTTTGGAATCAAAGAAACACCATTTTAAGAATCACTGTCCCGATGGTACCAGCACGTGGGTGACAGTGCCCCTCCCCCGTCACTCCAGCTTTGGAAGCACTTGAATACTACTCTCTTACTCTGTGTACAATGTGATCACGTGTGTGCTGCTCCTGTCTTATGTCAGACAAGGAGAGGCCTGAACTCCACCTGATCAGTACAGTGAAGAACTAGTAGTAACTTACTGAATTAGCGTCCTCCCCACGTCCCATCCAAGTCCCCCCTCACATCAGGGAAGTCGTCATGTAGGGACGCGTCTGTTTCCCTCAGGCTGGAGGTCAAGACAACTCACTCTCTGTGTTCGTGATAGTTAGCTAGTCAGATAGTGGGCACAGTGTGGAATTTCCAGATTACAAAAATGACCACGCTCTTACACCGACGGTGTGCTGTAGAGTTCTTCTCGGACTTGTTTGTACTATATATTTGAGATATGCTTCACAGGCCGTGATCCCAACACACATGGTGGCTGCAGTCAAGGAGATTAGCATGTCCAGTCTCTCTGGAAGTACACAGTAACATATTCTTAACTGCAGTCCTCGTGATGTCCGTTAGATCTGCGGACCTACTTCCTCTTGTATTACCACATCCTGTGTCCTGTGGCCTTCTTGTTCACTCAAGACACCAAGTCCCAGGACTTATTTAGGTTCTATTTACTCCTTTCCTAGGTCACTTTGGTGACTCTACTTTTCTAATTTGCTTGTAAAGAAAGTAGCTAACTAGGATTCTTTTTTTTTCCCTCCGAATCGTAAACAGACCCATTTCCTTTGTTCCCCTCAGCTGCGTTGGCTAGGCTCTTCCATATTTGAAAACATAGATTGATAACGGCAAAATGGGCCACGCTAGGAATGTGAGGTCACCGCACTTGGTTTCCTGATAGTGCCAAAGCCTCCATACTTACCTGGAGTAACCAATAATGGCTAAATGTATTGGCCAGAGCTTTGGGTGAGCTTTCGTGATGGGTTTTTGTTTGTTTGTTTGTTTTACTAAGTCAAGATTGTTTCTATGAAATGCCTTCCACTGAAGCAGGAGTTGATCTTCCATAAAGACTAGGAGTGTGTGAAATATCAAGGAGGTTTATTTAATTTTTACCTCCCCAGTCCTTTGAATTACAATCAGACAAGGGTATTTACTTGATCTGGTATCTTAGGGTCCATTTGGTGATGGAATCAGATTCAATATAGTGTGGACAGATAGGTTAGAATAGCACCAAAGCCACTGTTGTATACAAATAAAGACTTGACAGATACAAATTCCGAAGGGTTATTAACATATCCACAGTGAATGCCACTTGGGGGACTTTTAGGCACAACCTCACGAAGTACAAATTTCATTCAGTCACCTGGGAAAAAGACACTTCAGATAAAATTCAGATGAACTGTTTAGTGTCTGGCTGGTTTAACAGTTGCTGGAAAAATGTGCCACACCCACGACCGATACGTCCATCTTTAGTTCAGAGTTTTTCACATGATAGATATTGTATACATTGTTTTTCCTAGGTAAATTCCACTTATGCCTGAACTCCTAATGACCCTTGCTTATCACAGCATTATGTAATTGACACCTTTTTCATCTTCATAAGGAAACCATAGTCATTTAAAGTTTGTGGAAGAAATTATTGACTCTTAGGCTTCTGCTGTCTGCCAGTTACTTATTGGGTAACTCACGACAGTGTTTCTGGATGGCAGAAATAAGTAATTATTCATGAAAGGAAGAAGTGTAATGTTTTGTTTCTGTGTGAGGTTTCTTTGAATAAAGTTGCCTTTTCTCTAATGAATCTTCTATTCCTGTAGTCTGTGTATTGTTACTAATTGGAGCAATTTGAGCAACTACTTGTTTTGAAACGAAGTAAAACGTTCTCACTGAGTGTTGACCTCATACACTTTTCTTTCTCTGCTTTTACTTTTTAAACGAGCCCCGCTTCTTTCCAAAGGTTACCGGAGGAGAGAGAGCAAGCAGCAAACAGTGCAGGGTTGGGGGGCGTCAGAGCAAGGTGACTGTCTCTAATGGAGGATGACAAGGGCGGGTTTAAGAAGTGACCCCCCTATTGTCTCCAGGACAAAGCCCTTCCGCTTGCATCTCCCAGCCTGTAACACCACTTCCAAAGGATCCCTGAGCAAACTCCTGCCTTCTTATTAATCAGCTTAACTTAATGGGATGAAGGATCTTTGCAAAGGATGCCGATGGGGAAGGAAGGGAGTGACCACAGTTGCTTTAGGTCCTTTCCACCTAACACAGGGAAGATACCGGGCTATTTCCAGGTAATTCGTCGGCCCAGTGTTTCTAATTTTTACACACTTAGAGATTTCCTCTGGTCTTGCCCTGCCTTCAGCTACAAAGAAGAATTAGTGGGAGTTGAAGGGAGAAGTATTTTCTGCAAGGAGGTAGGGAAGCTTAAGCTGATAAAACACAACTCTGTCTGCCTTGATGGGGGCTCTGTTTGGATAACTCGCCCTTGTCTAAATTCTTCTCTCCTCCCGTCCGTCCTTCCTGCCCCACTGAGCTCCCCCCTCTCACATCCAGCCTTCTTCATAAACGGTAGCAGCTGGAGATCTTTTAGTAGCATTCAGGGATTACTTCCCTTTGGGGTTTTAATAAGCCCTGATGCCTGGGATGCTGAGAAGAGGGTTCTGTAGACAATTGTGCTGGGGGCGGGGTGGGGGGGGAGTCATGGACCCTTTGAGGGCCCAGATGAATGGGCTCAGGCAGCACCCTGGGATGCATTCTGGAAGGCAGAACCCTGAAACAGGAATCCATAGGCCCAAAGATGGACCAGAAGTGTTGCAGTCTGGAGAGAGTGATCCCTGCTGCTTCTTAAACACACGTGGTTCATCCTCACTTGAATGGCTGAGTGGATCAGTCAGACTTGCCACTCCTAAAGTCACATGACCCTGGGCCTACCCGTGCCTCACTGTGGTGAGAGCCCTTACACAGTGGTTACCCCTACATTGCAGGGTGTCGGATGGTCTCTTGCTGGAGCTAGTGAGTGTAAAGTGTAATTTAGGAAGAGAAAAATTATAGCCATATGAAATCACATACGTAAGAAGAAAACAGGAAATGGGAACCGATATTTAAACCCCATTGCATTCAAACATTCCGCTCACCTGGATCGGTGTCTTGCTAGTTAGTGCGGAAGTGTGGAGGGTGGCAGTTCCGGTTATGCCAAGCAGAGATGGTGCTTTGTTGTCGGTTGTATCATAGCTGCTTACAGATAGTTTTTATTCTTGAGATCACTAAATATGTAAATACTTCAAAATTCCTCTTGGGAACCAGGAAAACTATATGAAGACAGCACCACGTTGTGGGATCTGTGTGTGTGTGTATGTGTGTATGTGTGTGTGTGTGTGTGTGTGTGTGTGTTTAAAATCCTTTATGTAAGGTTTTATTTGTGTGTTTTTTTTCTCAGATGGAAATATAAATGATGACATTTTAGCAGAGAGAGCACATTTGTGTCTCTCTTATGGAATTCTTGGTTTTAAATGTCCCTGAAAGGGTTCCTAGGAAACCCCAGTGTTGGAAGCAGCTTCCCCAAAACCACTATGGCCACTGCTCATTTAATTTTGTTTCTTTTCATTTTGCAAATGTGTTTTTGTCCTTATCTTTCCATAAGATCTCCTTCAGGAGAGCCAAAGTGCGCATACTCCAGGGATTCTTTTAACTGTCTGGTTACATGCCATTTCTCCTTTCTGTGGTAGTCTGTGGATGTCACAGAGGGAATCCTTGAGTTCAAGGTTCTCAGGATGCTCTGCCTTTTTTGTCAGGTGAAAAAAAAAAGCAGATTCGGATGTGTAATGTGATGATTTGATACCTGTGTTAAATATGAAGGGGTTAAATCAAACTAAATGAAACACTCTATACACATGTGCATGGAGTGTGTGTGTGTGTGTGTGTGTGTGTGTACAGAACCTTAAAATGTATACCCAGACATCTCTGATTGCCACAGTAGAGTGTTATTAAGTGTAGGTCCAGTGATGAGTGATCCAGTAAGTCCTTAAAACTTTATTTCTCCTGTCTATTTAAAGTTATGTGTTCTTAACACAAGTGGGTAAATTATTTCATTAGTAGATTTCTGGACACGTGATCTAAAGTTGCTTATGGTTTTCTTAATTGCCCAGTGATGGCGTTCGAAGGTGCTTTTGGCAGTACCATCTGCCTTGTCCCTGTGGTTTCTAGAGAGTGCCCTTCCTTCCCTGACGGGGTTTTACTAGGAGACAATAGTGTCAGGCTCCTCATCGGATGGAGCACCGGCTAAGTGTGGAGCTGGGGTGTGAGGGGACAGCCGCTCTTTGACTGGGTGGACAGCCATTGATTTTTAACTACTCGGGCCTCCTGATGGCATAAAAACCCATTTGTGCCTCTTTAGATTAAGGTTAATTTTTGTGGTAGCGAGTGCAGATGCATTGAACAGATGCTGCACACGTGCTGTGGCCTTTCTAGTCCTCTCTACACTTAAAAAAATGAAGTTTAGCTAAAAATCAAATGCCTCATCAGGTTATAAAAAGAAAGGCTAAACATCAAATGCCTTATCAGGTCATACAAAGAAAGGAGGATCCCTCACCGTAGCATCAAATAAAACTTGTCTTGGTCAGCCTGGGGAGTCCAGTCTTTTAAAGTGGACTGTCAGGCACGGGTTGTGCCCATACCCTACCATGCTATCAGGCAGTATGTCCCTGAAGTGACAGTAATGTGAAAATGATGATTATCCATATTCTCAACACAGTGAAAATGTGTTTTCCAAGCATTCATGGATTTTAGCACACACACACACACACACACACACACACACACACACGCGCATGCACGCACGCGCACACACACACACGCACGCACGCACGCGCACACACATGTACATAGATATTGTCTGTCAACATATATCTCGAGTTGCTGAATCTGGACTTTACGAGAACTGAGAGGTGCGATTTGTGCAGGCATGCCCACCAGTTCCCAGGTCATCTCTAGGAGCAGGGGCACCCAGGATATGTGGAGGGAGGTTGTGACAGGTCCAGAGTGTAGCGGCAGTCTCATCTGTGTAGTGGTTTCCTGTGTTGGTTGCAAAATCATTTGTAGCTTAGAGCTGGAATGCTGGGAGACAGTGTGCTCACCTACAGATAATGTTTCATTAGCCTTTTCCAAGTTGGCAGGGCCGGCTGCTTCCATGTCTTCTTCTGGTGACTCTGCTGAGTGATGGTTCTGTTTGTTTTTTACTTCTGGTCACAGGTCACTTTCAGTAACCGTTCTCCCCTCGAGCCTTGTTAAAGTAACTGCCAGAAAAACGACTAGACTTCCAAATCAGGAAGCCTAACGATGGCACATATATCCTAAGCCACATTGCTTCTGTCGTTACTGCTGTTTCTGTCATCCCTGAGAACTTGTTTTTGCTGTACAAGGACCGTCACACCACAGGAACACGTACATGGAATTTCAAGACCCATGTTAGCACATTTCCCTTTGAGCTTCTCCCCCATGCGTGGCTATTAATTAATTCATTTGAATCTAGCCCTTTCCTCTCCCCACTTAATGTAGTCTTTTTCATACTGTTGGAAGCAGACTGCGGTACTGAAAAATTCCTTGTTGCTGACATCATATATTTGCATCAAGATTAGCCATCCCCTGCTGAACTAACCCATAGTTCCCCATCCAGTGGCATGGAGCTGAACCTCACTGGGGTTACAGCTGCAAAGTGTCAGTTAGCAAAGGTGTTTGGGAAATGAGGAGTTAAAGAAACGATGTCCCTGAGCCTTGCAGGATTTTTACTGTGTGAGTTATAACTGACGAGCCTGGGTGGAGACGTCTACTTGTATGTGGGGCATATCCTCACCTCTTATCATAAGGTACTAGTCTGCTATTCCTCATGGCTAGGTACCTATTTAGTTTTTGATAACATAAACGACATATAAGCAACTTCAGTATTTTTTTTCTTAAAGTTTTTTCCTCATAGTTTGGTTCTCACTTAAGATAAAGTATTAGCAGTGTGGAGTCAAATGGTTTAATCGTAGATAGTTTTTGGTAATACTACCGAATTGCTTTATAGTTTCATTATACTCTATTGGCAGCGGATTGTTGTTTTTGTTTTGTTTCTTTTTTTCTTTTTCCCAGACAGGTTTCTTTGTGTAGCCTTGGCTGCCCTGAAACTTGCTCTGTAGACCAGGCTGGCCTTGAACTCAGAGATCCACCTGTCTCTGCCTCCCAGGTGCTGGGATTAAAGGCGTGCGCCACCACCACCTGACTGGCAGTGAATATTCCTTTTAAGATCTCACTTAGAAATTATTTTGCTATACATTTCTTTCATTGTAAGTGCCACGAGGAGCTTCTGGTATGTTCACCAGCTATGGAGGTGCTAACACTGAGTAACTCTTACTAGCCTCTGCCACTAAAGTGAAAACACTCCTGGTTCCCAAGCTGCTGAGTGAGGATTAAGTAGAGCAGTTATCTGTGTGGCTGGTGCACACAGGCAGATAAAGAGGAAACAAAATGGCGTAGCTCCTGCCGCCTGTGAGTTGCTTACAAACACCATGTGTGTGTGAAGTCATTATTCGTGTGGTGCCCTAGCGAGTAGGCTCTGTTACTGACAACTTCATTTTGTCAAAGAGGAAGCTAGGCATAGAGACAAGGCTTGTCTCCACACCATTAAAGAGTGGGGCAATTGGGATTAAAAACCCTGGCTCCAGGCTCTCAGAGTCTAAGCCACTGGCCATTGCACCTCACTGCCTCTGTCTCCAACGCTGTCGAAGCAGGTTTCTTATTTAGGACTGTATCATTAAGTTTACCATTGTTTTCCATTGGCCCTCCCCACCTCTACCATCTCCAGAGTAAGAGCAGTCAGGAAAATATGAATTCTGACGCCATCTTAATCAACGCCACGAGGCTCCTCTCCTGCATTTGTGAAGCTTGGGGTGGAGAAAAGCGACAGATACTCAGATTAATGTTGTTTTTATTTTTTTAGATGAAAGACCCCTGAGTGGGTGACAAGTTCTTATTAGAGGGAGGAAATGGAAGGGGAGGGGAACGTAATTATATTTTAATTAAAAAAATATTTGCAGAGTAACAAGAACAGTCAGGAAACGTCTTTACGGTGTTCCGCATGTACATATGTAACTCTTCCCCTTCTTTTGCTAATTTTTCGGCGTTTGTTTTTAATGCGGTGCACATACATGTTGTGTCAGCTTATGATATGCAGCACCGTGTTTTAAAGTGTGTACTTTGTGCAGTGGTCGGGTCATGCTGTTTACCACGAACGTGACATCTCTCGGCAGTTACAGCACTTAGAATTTCCTAGCAGTTCTCAGTATATTGACTAGTTACCTTGACCATCTTTCCCCGAGTTGAAAATTTGTATCTTTTGGCTGAAGCCTTGGCGTCCTCCACGGCTCTGAGATCTGCCTTCTTTCTCTAACCCCCAGCCCTGCAGTTTTTCACCCCAGTGTAGGTGAGCTGGTGAGATACAGTACTGTATTTGATAAAAATCCCTTACGTAAACTAAAAAGCAGAAACCATTAAAAGTGGCTTTACAGAGCTGGAGGGGTGGCTCAGGGATTAAGAGCACTGACTGCGCTTCCAGAGGACCTGGGTTCAATTCCCAGCACCCACATGGTACAACTGTCTGTAACTCCGGTTTCGGGGATCTAACACCCTCACACAGACATACATGCAGGCAAAACACCAATGCACATAAAATAAATAAATCTTTTTTTTTTAAGACAGGTGATTTTGCATTTAAAGTTGTTCAATGAAACCTAACAGTTATAACTTACTAGTTAAGGTTTTCAAACTGAGGTTTCCTCCATTTTAAACTGATTTCATACGTGCATACAGTAATGTGTGGATAATTAACTGCATGTGAGTACATAAATAACTACATTTTTGGTATGTTTTTAAAAATAGAAACAACACTTTTTCTATACGTAGTTTTGACTCGATAACTTGTGTTTTGACCACACACAATGAGAGAGCGTCTCACAACACTCCCTATTTGATAATGCGCCCTTTCACTCTCAAGTGTTCGTCACCTCCTGCTAGTATTCTCCCACAAATTAAGAGTGAGGATTGTGGTTTTCTTGACAGATGCTGGAGGCAGGCTGGAGTCACAGGACCTCTTGTCATAGTAAATTTTATAGATGGGAAGGGCTTATTTTAACTGAAGCTTTTTTGGGGGGGTAGATTAAAGATTAGAGTGCATATGGCCATAATCTTATTTTTTCCTCAGACTTTTGGTTCTCCTTAACATTCTATAAAGATTGTAGCGTTTGGTTACAGTTTATCAAAAAGAAAGTGACCAATAATGAACCCATTTACTGCCATTGGCTATGCCGAAGAAATTCAAGCTCCTCACACACAATTTAGGGGAAGAATCTTTGCTTAGTTCAGCGTTTAGACATTTGTCCTGGTCATTATTGGCCCGGGTAAAATAAAATAAACGAAAAGCAGGCAAATTTTAGAAAGATTTATAGCAGGATGTTCTTATAAAACCAGAAAGTTTAAAATCTGGTTGATTTAAACCAGAAATGCTTGCTTTGCTCTCAAATATTTATAAAGCGCTAACTACGTTCTGTGCCCTTTTCCAATGGCTCCTAGATTATTATTCTGGACCGCCTTGCCACTCCCCTGACACCAGACCGTTCCATCCTTCACAGCTGGTTACTGTGGGGCTGAGTTGCTGGTTTTCTTATGCTCCACGGACTTTGTGGGAATTATCTCCATGGAGAAAGTACTGTTGTTCAAGATGCAGGGCTGTTACCATCCATACTCAGGAGTATGATCTGCTCTTTTTGAGGAAAATTGTGTAAGATACTCCAAGTTACTTTAGATGCAGTAAATAATGTAATGGGATATGTCAGCCCTTCTGGAAACAAATATTTTAAAATAAGGAGATTAATCAAATTAACCTTTTATTTAAATGAGATTTCTTTTCCCCCATCTTGTTTACAACTTGAGGGTGTCTAGAAGGAATATTACATGTCATTTGGTTAAAACTTGTCATACTTTTCTGAAATTTTTCACTATTTTAGGTTGCTAATCTGTAAGGAAAGAGGAAAAGCATTTTCTTGTGTCAGATTTGAACACATGTTGTGCTTTTGGGTTCTATAAAATATTAAGTTCTCTTTGCCATCTTTGCAGGCAGGCTAGGCAAGAAAAGTTTTGTATGTACCTACTCGGATAGTGAGAATATTGAGGTCATGTCATCTTGGTGCAAGTAATTTCTTATTTTCTTTGGTTTAACAATAGTGCCGATTTGTAATGTCTCAAGGGAATCTTAGGAGTCATAGGTGTGTGGGAAAATATACATACATACACATGCATGCCCTCATGCCCCAACACATGTGAAACATGTTTTCATGGTAGTTTTACTACTAGCATTAGTCAAGAACTGTAGGTTGCTTTTGTCAAGCTATGATACAGTATCATTTATAATGTGCAGAATATCTAATCTGATAGCTTAAGTGATTCATTTAAACAAACAAACAAACAAAAAACCACAAAAAGTGTTAGAAAGAAGAGAATAGTGTTTTAAACACTATCGATGCTGTAAATATTTTCAGCCAATGTCCCTCAGGTTTAATTGTCCCTGAGAAGCTTCATCTTCTCAAGTCTGGGTGCACTAGCATGACCTTGCTGCATGTGGACTCACTCCTGGGACCATCCATCGTGGGGATGGATGGATGCTTTTCCTAACTGGGAGTTTGCTGTCAAGTATGTCTGCACAGGGTTCAATTGATACATCTCCGTTTCTTAATGAGGAGTTTGGTCTTAAATGAAGTGAACCTTCTCACTGTGAGGCTGTTACCTAAGGCTCAAAATCCATCATAATTACCATTTCTCTTAAACACCCATCATTAAGGAGCGCACAAAACGCTTGCCTTAAAAGGGTGCTTTCGTGGGGATTGCTTCTCGGGTCTGTGTCAGCACAAAATGAAATCCCCAGGGTTAAGCAGAAAGGAGCACTTACACACTGAAGAGGGGCGAAAGGGTCCCCACACTCAGACACAGCCGACTGAAAGGCAGTTAATAGGTTGCCTGTTGGTGCAACCACAGAGGCAGCCGGCTCTGTGCCCTGATGAACTTTGGGGGTGACTTCTTCCTCTGGCGGTGTGTCACTACTGAGAAGCAGGAACCCGTTATGAGAGAAGTAAGCTCGTCCTGCCCAGACACGGATACGCATCTAACTCTGGGCTAAAAATTTTAAGGAGTTGGCTCGAAGCAAAATAAAAATAAAAATGAAATGAAATGAAAGCAGTCATAGATTAAAATAAAAACCCTGCATCATGATTTATTGACTTTGGCTGTATCAATTTGCTAAATCACATGCATGCGATTTAGCAAGAACCTTATTTTGAGAAGCTCCGCTCCCCTTTAATTTGACATGACTAAACCTGAAGCCTTCTGGAAACCGCAGTTCAGAATGGTTTTTCCCCTAGAGTTTTCATCCATTTGCATTTAGAAATGTAATATGAGCTCTCATGGAGGCTAAGGATAAATTTTGGAGTATTTCTAGATAATGAAAGCCTCATCCCAGAAGCAGAGTGAGTGTCATTTGACACTGATGAAGTGCCGTCCTCCTGGATGTCATGGCTGAGGGTCCATGTTGATGTGCCTGAACCTTCGGTTAAGTCTAGTTTCATTCCTCCCTCATTCGCATTTCCGTAGACTGTTTTACTCTTAAGCATTAGAAGTGTTGCTTTACAAATTCACAAAGAAATACAACTGAGGAAATTTTTTAGATTGTAGTTTCTTTTTTTTTTTTTCAACCTGGAATGCCATTTGTTTCTAGCTTGGTTGTGTGCTGCTAAAGACCCAATTTAAAACTGATTTCCACCTGGTGGTGTCAGAGCACGCCTTTAAGCCCAGCGGCACTTGGGAGGCAGAGGCAAGCGGATCTATGTGAGTTTGAGGCCAGCCTGGACTGCACTGTGAGTTCCAGGACAGGCTCCAAAGCTACAGAGAAAGCGGGTCTCCAAAAAACCCAAAACTGAAATAAAATAAAGTCTGCTTTGTTTTGAACTTCCCTGGACATTTACCCGGAGGATCCTTGTTGTCTTTGCAGCTGCTGCAGGACTGTTTCCCTTCTATCGTAAAATTCCAATTCACCGTTTAAAGATTAGGGCGATAGAGAGACCTGAAGACTTTCCAAACTGCAGTTTGCTTGATAGTATACGCAGTACTATTTAAGGGGTAACTGACCTGTGTCCCCTGTCTGTCATCCCTCACCGGTCTCCATTGGTATTTTATTCTTAAATGAACATGAAATACTGCGTGGCAAAGGGTTCCTAAGCTTGTCATTTCTTAGAACCTTAGTAACCTTGCGTGGATACAGCTTTCCCAGATCAGATTTTACTGGGCGTTATAAAATGGTACCCAGTGCTAGTGCTAACATTCTTGGGGTGAATTTAGAATGGGTGAATGGATGCTGTTTGCCTGTGAGGCCTTTGTGAGTTACACAGTCTGGGAACAACTGAGTTCATGTGTCTTTTTACATGGGGGGATGGGGGGCAATGAGTGGGGACTTTCCCGTTGAGTATGCTGTCTATACTCCCCAGGCTCTGCGTTCTGGGGCATTTTGGAGCTTCCGTGTGCATCACGTTCTCCTGGCCTTCTATCGCTGGTTAAAAGAACATGGCACACAGGTGTTTAAATTATTCATTGTCATAATTGGTCTTCATGTCCCAGCGCTTGGCCAGACCTCTGTTATTCTAGTGCATAATTGATGGTGCCCCGAAGTGGAAAAGTTAGAAAAGCAGAAGTAATGCGACCCAGCAGCGCAGCGAGGTGCCTGTACCAGCAGGGCTGTGGGGGCCCCGGACCAGCAGCGCAGGGAGGCGGCTACACCAGTAGGACTGTGGGGGCCAGACCACAGCTAGCGGGCAGGGGACCCCTGGCTCCAGGACTGCAGCTTAGCTGTCTGTTGTCAGGGTATTTGCCTCTGCTACCTACTATGTCCATGCAAAAAAAAAAAAAAAAAGAAAAAAGAAAAAAGTAATAATAATAAAATGAAGGATGGGGAAGGGAGACAGAGCAAACAAACATCAGATCTCTTGCAGCCAACGTTCTGATCCCGACTCCCGCTAGAACTGGTTTTGTGTAGTCTGTTGTGTTTGGAGGAGCAGTTCACTCCAAAAAAAAGGGGGGGGGGTAAGTCTTGGTTTGAGGATAACGAAATCAAGAAGAAAAATTTAAAAGCCAGAGTGTGCTTTACAAAACAATGTAAACCACAGAAGGACTTCATTTTGTACCTCTGTGTGCTATTTCTTGGAGAGCAAGATGTGGAAAAAATATTCGGCTATGTACATAAAAGTACACTTGTATTGAGAATGAGTTTAGAGAAGATTAAATGCATAGAAAGGAGAATTACTGAATTATGAAGTGATTTCTAAAATGTAATGTTGGCCAAGTTATTTTGAAAGAATAATTTTAACCTGATTTAAATAAAATATTCTGGGCGCATGAGTAGATTAGGAAAATATTTTCAAAGAATAGCTTCCACAACCATAACAGACATCTGTGATGGTTAAAAAGTTATTATTTCCATCCTTGGAGGGTGTTTATTTAGAAAATACCCTCTCAGTTTTCTGTTACAGACTTGCTAGGGAAAGGGCAAAGAGCCTGGCCCACGCCTTTAGTCCCAGCACTCGGGAGGCAGAGGCAGGAGGATCTCTGTGAGTTCGAGGCCAGCCTGGTCTAACAGAGTCAGTTCCAGGACAGCCAGGGCTGTTACACAGAGAAACCCTGTCTCGGAAAACAAAACAAAGACAAACAACAACAACAACAACAAAAAACCAAACCAAACCAAACCAAAAAAACCCAAAACCAAAGCAAAAAACAACCAAACAAACACGACAATAAAAGGGAAGGGCGAAGGATGGAGGAGAGACGTCTGTCTCGGATAAAAGTTAGCGAGGGTTTTGTTTTGTCTTTACGCGCTGAAGGGGAAGCTGATTTAGGCGTGGCGGAAGCATCCTCTTGAGCTTGAAGACTAGAGACGGTGGAAGCCCAAAGGAGAGCTTGGAGAACGGATGGATGCCGAAGTGGAGGCAGAGAGAATGTCAGGGGACAAAGACCAGGCGAGCTGGCAGGGCGGGGCTTGGCAGTTTAGCGCTGAGAACCCTGAAGGAGCCGGTCTTTGCCAGCCTGTTCAAGCTTCCGCTGCCTGCTGGGGCTTTGCTCACACGCTATGGTTCTTTGTGCCTATGACAGTTTCTTTCGGTCTTTTCTTACACAGAAGGGCACAATACACGAAGCAGTGGAGGATGTTAGTCAAGGGGAGAAGTTAGAGACAGGAAGATGGTGGAAGGAGGGATGGGGAGGGCGGTGAAATGAAGATGGGAAGATAAGGCTGTTGACAGGAAGACTGGGTAGACGGGCAAGGGAAGCGGGAGGTGCCGCAGGCTGAGACGGGGTGATCCATCCTTGGTTGGGAGCCTAGCTCTGTCACTGCTCCTGCCAGGCTGTGCAGGGTGCCAGGCTTCACATCTGTGTCCAAGGAGTGCCCAGAGAGATGTAGTTACCAGTGAACAGAAGCACAGGGACCCTGAAGGAATTTCAAGCCACTCTCAACTTTTCAAGCTCACCTTTTGTGTTGTGAGAACGGATTCCCAGCTGAAGCCTCAATAACCCTTTGGTAGCTCTCCCCATCTCCATTTTCTTGCCATAAGGAAATTAATAATCAGGGTCAATTATAATGCTTTTCAAAAGTGGCCGAATGTTTTGGTTGTAGAGACTCTTACATTTTATTAGGGATTTCTACATATGTAGCTTTCCATGTTATACTTCTTCACCTATGAAATGTTTTCATAGGAGTTATTTACTTCCCATCCATCTGTGATCTAAGAGAAGAATTATTATTGTTTTGTGGTGTCTAGAAAAATTAGTTGCCATGTGGGGTGTCTACAAATATAAATTATTTCATTTTTCAATGTGAAATCTTATGTGTATATAAAAGATACATGTGAGATTACACACATGAACTAAAATGTGTGAGCATATATATTGTTATACATCCTATATACATGTACATGAAAAAGACAGGACAAAGTATATTTAGTAGAACTTGTTTTTCAGGGAAGAATTAAGTTCAAATGACATTGAGCAGACATGGAGATTACCCATATGCCTCCAGGCAGTGACCCCCCCACTATAGCAATACATTTATTGCTTATAATGAACCTGAACTGAGACAACATTATCACTCAAAGTGCATAGTTGTTATAGGGTTCACTCCCCGTGTTTCCAAAAACGGGTTTGCAAAGCTATATATCGACTATTATTGCAACCTGTATGTTAACTATCTGCTCTAAAACACCATGCATATTAATTCCATGTATGTAAAGAGAAGCCTTCCTTGAGAGAAGCCTTCCCACCAGCCTGGTTCCAGAGCCGCATCAGTCCCAAATAACACACAGGAGGCTATATTAATTATGAAGCTGTTGGCCTTGCTTGTTTCTTACTGGCTATCTCTGACTTAAGTATTTATCCCATAATTATTAATCTAAGTCTTTCTCTTACCGGAGCAAAGTTCTGGACTTCTTATCCCTATGGCGGTTGCATCTTGACTTCCTGTGTTTCTCCTACCCAGAAACCTCCTGGACTCCTAGTCCCACCTATCTTGGTTCCCTATTGGCCAACAGTGCTTTATTGACAAATACACAGAACTTCCCCCATCACATATATATATATATATATATAGACAATGTACCACATGACATTTTAGCCAGTGGCAGACATAATCTACCACAGTGGTTTGTAGCATGATGTTATTTACTGAGGTGCCATCTGTATTATTCCATCAAAATATACCCTGATGTTCACACAATGACAAAATCATCTAATGATTAATTTGTCAAACACATTCCTGTTGTTGAATGAGTCATAATTTTGTATATAAAAATGACACATCTTGATGAATTTAAAGTATTTTTCTTTTTCTTCTTGACTTATTACTTTAGATAAGGAATATTAAGAGCTATCAATCACCTGTTAATATTTAAGATAATATTAAGTAGAACACTAACTATGATTTCGGAATAAATCTTGGTTTTGTGTAAATGAAAACATGTATACATAGAAAATTTCAGACCATACATAACATCTAAGAATTCCTCTCTTTCCATCATGTTTCCTCAGGGTGGCTAGGAAGTGTGTAGTATTTCATTTATGTGCAAATACTGAGACAGTTATACAAGACAATTTCTCCGTTCTTTATATACATCATTTGTACATGATTTTGTGTTAGCATTGTAATACTAATAAGTGATGCCATTATCTTTACTTAATCTTAAAAGTGGTGCCTTCCTTCGTCCTCTTTTCACAGGACTCAAAGGACTGAGTGAGAGACAGTTTGAGTGGAACTCACACCTGCCTTATTTTCATGTAATATTTCTTCATTGGGCTAAATTGTGGTTTTGTGTTCAGGTGCAATTACTCAATGTATGTATAGTATTTAATATCTATCAGAGGTTCTCTGGGTACAATATGGTGCGGCATTTTCAGCACTGGGTAGATTAGTTGCCTTCGTAGACCATGAGTGGCTTGCCGTCTTAAGAGAGAACCAGGAAATGCTTAGATGTTCCATGTGCTCAGTGACATCATAATGGATGGACTGGGGAAAATGAAGCAAGACATAGCAGGTTCAGTTCAGGCAGAACATTTACTCAGGGTGTCTTGTGTTTTGAGTTTCATTTTATATGCTCATAACATTTTTGAGTATGTCTAGCGTGAACCTTCTAAAGTGCTGCAATGAGCATAGCTTAATGGGCCTATTCATTTTTTTTTTAAGTTAAAATTTCTCTAGGTGCTGGTAATCCACCGCATTCGATTCCAATGAGACTTAGGCATCGTGACATAACTGGCTTACTTTAGAATTTAGAGCATCAGTTCCAGAATCAATTATCTGCCAATCACTGGCTTTGTACTCGTAGACAAGCCTTTAACTTCTCCAATCATCACGTCTGCCTGTGAGCTAGGAATGCTAGTGGCATCGTCTGCTCCCTGGTATCATTTCACAGGTGGCATCCGTACGTGTGCATGCTGTGCACAGAGTCATCGGTTCTGGGCGTGGCATATGCAAGCCCACATTCTTGTTTGAGTGATGGATTGTGGAAGTAATGTCCGGATCATGCCAGTGCTTTTCAGAAGTTCATTCTCAGTGAGCAATTACATATTTTAAAACTAAATGTTGTACCTCTCTGATATTGAAAGCAAATGTATTTCATAATTGACAGTGAACAGTGCTAAAGATTAGGACTTAACTTTCCTGGAGTCTAAACAAATCTGTGTAACTTGTGTAAACACCGTCTAACATTTACAATGGAGATCTGTCATGATATAAAACACCTGATTCAAAGAAGAAACATTGCAATTAAATGTATATCAGTGTATTTACAGTTGAGAATTGATGCCTCATGACACAGAAACAGTGGCTGAGTATTCTTTAACTGCTAATGTGTTCTCATCTGTAGTAGCATCCTTATTTATTTTTGGAGTATTATAAATGACCAGGCACTGTTGAGCAAAGCTTTGACTAGCATTTTGTTGAATGAAGGCGTAAGCTCTGATAAAGGCGTCTGCATGCTAAACACTCCCTCAGTGACAGTACCGCATTTGTTATTATATTTATGTGAAGAAAATGGAAGTTGCATCACTACTGTTGTAAAGAGGAGAGTGGGAAACTCATCAAACCACTCGGGTACTCTAGTATTACTCGGTGGTAATAGTTTTATATTAACCAAAGTTAACAGGAAAAAAAATAAACACAGAAAACAGCTCACTCAACTAATGCTATGTCAAGAAGACCAGACATTTAAAAAAGTGATTGCTTTTTCATTTTCCCTTTGTAGATTTTAATATATACATCATCTCTCCCTTTCCTTTCTTCCCTTCAAACTCTCCTATGTACTCTGCATAGCTCTTCCAAATTCATGGCCTTATTTTCTTTATTACCCCCCCCCCGTGTGTGTGTGTGCACATATATATGTTCTTCCTAAATATATAAAAGGAACGTTTTTTAAGACAGAAAAAAAAGCAACAGTTACTGAAGTAACAAGGCTCGCTGCAGCATTTAAAATCTATTCTTAACCATGAGGATGTTCTCACCGCCACAAATTACAAATAAGGACAGCTGGGGAGTTAGTGCCCCTACTTTGCACCAGGGAGGTAGGGGAATGGTTTGGAAGGGGTCTCTGGATACTTCTTTTTTCTTTCTCTCTTACCCTCACCTCCACCTCCAATCTCTTCCAACTGTAGTTGTGAAGAAAAAGCTAAGTGTTTTTCTTCCAAATTAAAAATGCAAAGCCAGATCCAAATCTCACTAAATTGAAAATGCTGCTGAGACACAGGCGAGTGTTACAAATGCATCTCTGAAGTTGGTGCTTGTGAAGTAGCAGGGGAGACGCTTCGCGGGAAGGAGCAACAGACAGTCTGTGCTCCATGGCGCGTCCAACGTCTCATCGGCATACTCGTCGCTTTTCGGGTTTCTTTGCCGTGAGTATTAACCTCCAGTTTTGCTTTCACTGAAGCAATTCTTCACCGTTCACGCACACACACGGTGACATATCTTTTAACTGGACTGGGCTTCTGATTCATTCCAAAACTCTGTTACCACCAACATCTAGTGACTAACCAGTTAGTAAGCTCCCGGCTCACTTTCAATGGGCCCGAAAAGAGATTTGGGATGCCGGGCTCCACCAGCTGCCCTAAAAGTAGCAGAGAACGCCACTGTCAGCGATGTGTCTGAAGCTGTGGTAGTGACTCTTTGCTGAACCCGCTTTTGGCCTCCTATGTTGTGATTTAAGAACACTAGCGTGGTTGTGTACAACTGGATCGCGCATTTTGTGAAAATTTGAAAGTCACGGTTAAACCGATGACTATTTCTGAGTTATCATCAATAAGACTAATTTAATTTAGGGGTAGCTGAGGAGAAAGACAAAAATGAAATGCTGTAGTTTGAATTATGGGAAGTGTCACATTTAATTTCACAATTGGTTCTGGTGTGTTTGGGGATTTAGAATAATTTTATACCTTAACGTTCAATCTTTATTTTACAGTGAATAAGCTAATTTTAGATGACTGCTCAACCTGCCTCTTCTGGCTATGATAGAATATTAGCTTCAGAATAATCTACTAATTCTTACTTAACACCAATTAATAAGGAATTAGAATTATAATTTTAGAGTGGATAAATCAGTTCATATTATAATATGTTACGTAGTGTATATAAATTGGCACCAGTGACGGGAAAATAAAAAAGGCACTCAGTCTGGTGATAGGTTTCATTTTTCTTGCTTCCACTTTGCACACACGCTGGAAAAAAGTGATTAATTGTGGATTTAATCATCTTTCCAACTTTTTGGTGGTTTGCTAAATACAGATTAGCCTGTGAGAGACTCAGACTTCACCTGTTAGGAGGTGTGCATCAGCCAGCACCCTACCTAAACTAATTTCAGACGATTGAACTCAACAGTGGACTGCCTAGGAGAGACACCATGACCTCAGCAACTCTTATAAAGGAAGACATATCATTGGGGCGGGCTCACAGTTCAGAGGTTCAGTCCAGTATCATGGAGGGAAGCATGGAGGAGTGCAGGCAGGCATAGCGCTGGAGAAAGGAGCAGAGAGTTCTATGTCTTGATCCGCAGGCAGCAGGAAGTGGTCTGTCTCACTGGGTGTGGCTTGAGTGTATAGGAGACCTCAAAGCCTGCCTTCACAGGGACTCATGTACTCAACAAGGCCACACCTGATCCGACACAGCCACACCTCCTAAGAGGGACACACCTTATGGGGGTCATTTTCTTTCAGACCACCACAGAAAGCTTCCATGTTTAATGGGTCTGAGTAGGATTTCTATTTTGTCGTGTATTTTTAGAATGAAAAGTATTATTTTATGTGTATGGATGCTTGTTTGTGCATCAGATGCCTGCAGTACCCTTGGAGGCCAGAAGAGGGCATTACATTCCCTGGGACTGGAGCTACAGACAGTTGTGAGCTGCCGTGTGGGTGCTGGGAATTGAACCTGGGTCCAATGAAAGAGCAGTTGGTGCTTTTAACCACCGAGCCGTCTCTCTGGCTCCCCCTAATGGGATTTAGAAATATTAGCTGGCACAGCAGAAGCTTAGAAGCTTAGGAGGTGTTATGTTTTTGTCCCCCCCCCCACTGTGGCTTTTTCTTCTCTTAACTAATAAATCACTACAGTAGATGTAGATGAACGTATGTAGATGTTCACTTTTCAGTTGTGGAAGGATTAGTGTTATGTATGCCAGATTTAGAAAAAGAAACACAGGTTGGGCAATGGCATGACTGAGGGTATAAGGTTCTTGTCGCCAAGCTTTCTGACCTGAGTTCCATCCATGTAACCTGCATGATGGAAGGAGAGAAGCAGTCCTCATAAGGGTGTCCTTGGGCATCCATGTGCATACCATGGTACTCATGCACCCATACACACGCAACACACACGTGCATACACACACACACACACACGCGCACACACACAAATCAATATAATAAATAATTTAAAAAATCACACAAATTCGTGGACATAAATTGACCCTATTAAATTAATTTTGAACTCTTTGGTTGGAGCTGTATTAGTGAGTTGAATGCTTACCTGAAAAAAACTGTAATCTTTGTGAAAAATCACGTTTTACTGTAAATAATTCTCGAAAAAGTTTTGAAGTCAACCTTGCACACAGTCAACAAAGGCACTAACTTTTCAGGGGTTGCTATACACGTTCTCTATGGGTAAGAACACTGCTGTGAGTTGGCTGAGGCCCTTGTGAGGTGGTTGAGCTCATTTTCAACATGGCTGTCCTTCTGAGGTAATGTTAATCCTAGGACTTCACTCTTATTTCTGGAAACCTGTTGCTGCTGCAGACATTCACTACCAAGTCGTTGAAGTTTGTGGAGGGAAGATTTTTCGTCCCAAAACCAGTAAAAGTGGAGTGCAGAATTTGGCGAAGGAATGTAGACACACCTGCCCTGGTCCAGAGGCAGAGAGAGAGAGAGAGAGAGAGAGAGAGAGAGAGGGAGGGAGGGAGGGAGGGAGGGAGGGAGGGAGGGAGGGAGGGAGGGAGGGAGGGGGAGGGGAGGGGAGGGGAGGGGAGGGGAGGGGAGAGGAGGAGAGGAGAGGAGAGGAGAGGAGAGAGAGAGAGAGAGAGAGAGAGAGAGAGAGAGAGAGAGAGAGAGAGGAGAGAGAGAGTCCTAAGCCAAATAAGTGATCTGTTTCAGGGTTGGAGTTGTGTTGTCAGCATAATTATTATGTGCAGTGTAGGGATAGTTAAAGCTTTTATATCCTGTTAAGCCTACAGTTGCAGTGGAAGAATGGAAACCGCGAAGGCTACAGGCCATTTCTGGGCAAGCTACTGGGCTGTTGTGGAGAATGGGCGTGAAGCCTGTTTCCACAGAGATGGCCCGACTCTGACCACTCACTTTTGTCATTGTAACTTGGTCAAGCACGCTTTGAGGGAACTTGACCATACCTGCTTTTATTCTTACCGTTTCTCGGCCTCCCGATTTGACTAAAGTGGAATGGATGTCCCAACAGAGCTTTGCTAGGACGGTAAAGACCAGGCATATGGAAGGAAGCCTTGCTTCCGACCTCCGCATGTCTGGAACAAAAGACATTCCGTCTGAGGGTGTGAGTTGGCTGAATTAGGAGGCACCCCACCTGTGTATTGAGAGGAAAAATTCCACAGATTTTCGTTTATTTTCTTGAGTGATCTTTGGAATTTGGGGAGGCGTCTAGTTGGGAAGAATGTAACCCTGTGGTAAAAATCCTACGCCTCTTTGCCACAGTGTGTCTTCCTTGTCCTTTTGGGGTGACTGTGGAAAAAAAAATTAAAATCATTGGAGATTTTCCCGCCCATCCGATTTATACTATTGGCAAAGTAGTGATGCACTTTTTAACGTACATGTTTTTGTGATGACTCTCCCCCACCCTCTTTTAAAATGTTTTTGGATGTAATAAGACAAAATGACTAACAATAAACTCTGTAGCCGTGGCTGTTCACCAGGCTGCCCACCGTGGCTGCTGCGCACTGCTTCATGGAGAGTTATGTTTAATGTCACTTAATGAGTCCTTAGAGCGGGTGTGCTCTCAGACACTTTGATGGGCTGTTAAATTCGCAAGTGTTCCGAGGCTATAAATCATCATTAAACTTTGGGAAAGAAAGGGATTTTCCTGTGCACCTCAGAACTCGTTGATTTCAGCTTCTAAGCCAGGAAGCTGGAACTGGGTGAGGATTGTCGCTCTGCACCCCCTTTTCCTCCTGTTGACCTGAGCTTGCGGGATTCCTTGATCCAGAGCAGAGAGAACATTACATGGAAACGAGCGCCAACTCTCAAGGTGGCTCCTGAACATGGCCAAGACGAAAGTGACTGCTTTCTCGTAGGGCCATTGTTGGAAGAGGAAACCCTTAGGCACCAAAAGTAAAGATGACCAGAGGCTACCCAGAGTGTCAACCTTAGGTGTCGTCAGTGAAATTTTCAGTCTCCCTGCTGCCCCCCCCCATTGACCGCTGCTTAATTACCTCGCTGTAAGTAGCAGTAGGCTATAAAAATGGGACCCTTCCCCCCCCCCCCTTTCCACTTTTTTTTTTTACTTATCATGTGTTTAGTGGAAAATTGAGGAGAATTAGCTGCTGGAGAGATAGCACAGTGTGTAAAAGTGTTTGCTGATCTTCCAGAGGGTCCAATTTCAGTTCTTAGGAAGAAGCTGTATTGGGTGGTCCACAGGTACCTGTAACTCCAGCTTGAGAGTCTAATGTCATCTTCTGGCCTCAGTGGGCACCCCCACACATCTGACATACACTGACACACACACCCCAACACACACACACACACACACACACAAAGGGGAGATATATAATAATGCATTAGTAGAAAAGGTATAGGAGGGGCATTGCCTTTTGTCTAAATGCCTTTATCTCCAATGCTTTCTAGCAATAGAACCTCAACTCATCTAAAGCCAGACTCAAGTCAACTTAATCCTTCCATGTTGACATCAACCATAAACAACCACAGTCTTACCTGAGATGTCTTCCTCATGTTTCCTTTTTAGTCTGTGTTATTTTATCCATTATAATTTAATGGTGCCCAATGCTTATTAAATTCTCATAAGCAATACATAATATTATCCCTATTTTATACCCGAGAACAGAATGGAAGGCAGCTCCTTGGAGGTCACGAAGGTCAGAAGGGCACAGCTTGGAGATGACTCAGCATTCCTCAGTCAACACATTCTGGATGCCTTGTGCCCTCCCACGTATAATCAGTTACTGCATTTTGCTGTTTGGTCTTAAAGTAGTTTGGGTTGAGGAAGTCTCTAAGAAATTCTCAACCCTTGTCTTCTTTCGCCCTTGAGTGAGGGTCCTTCCCTCGAGTGAGTGAACCCTATGAGCGAGGTTGGTCTACACTGCTTCCAGGCGAGAGCCCTCCTCAGCCCTGCAAAGGCAGCAAGCAGCATCTGGTGCCCAGCCCCGAACCGCCTGGCGTCTGCTGCTTGTCCCTGGCCTTAGTCCTCAGTCCACCTTGGCCATTTCTTTTAAGGTTATCTTCTGCCGGACCCTCTGCCACCATTATCTTTCAATCCCAAGAGTCTGACTTCGTCTTCTGTTTGCTTAAAAAATTTTTTTTGAGGGCTCCGTCTTCTGAAGGAGACATTTTAGCAGCTCACATTCCTTTTCAGACTAATTACGCCCCCCAACCCTTCATTCCTTTTGAGGCATGTCAGATTGCTTTTGATGAGGAAGTCCTATGTGTTCTCAAACTCATTTCATATAAGGGGGACCCCCGCCCCAATGGAATGCTCTTAACCCATCGTCAGTTAACCAGTTCCTGGTCATTCTTCACTTCTCAGGCCGCATGGTTAACTCCTTCTTCCGAGTGGCTAACGTTTTGGGCAGCAAAGCTATTAAACGAAGCATTAGAAATTATAACTGTTTGCCTTTCTTTCGCCTTAAGTTAATACTAGGGACATGCCGGTGCTATTTCTACTGTATTTCCTTAACCAAGCATGGTTGGGGCATAAGTTCACGCACAATAAATATTCACTGAAGAGTACCTATCCGGAAATGATTAACTCTTGGAATAAGGGTCTCTTGTAAGGATGCCTTACATTATGTTATATTTGCCCAATACAGTTGGAAAAAAATGGCTTTTCTCCTTTGTAAAGAAAAAAGATCGTGAGGCCGTGCTGAAATAAACAGCCAATGTTAAGTCATAAAAATTATTTTTCAAGATGAAACCTCTTAATTGATTTAGTACTTATGCCATCTGGGGGACTGAATGTATACACTTAGGCAGTAAAAAAGGGGGGTTAACTTTCAGTGTATAATATTCATAAATATGCAAATGCATGATTAACTTGCAATAAGTAACTTAAGAGTATTTGGTAACTTATGGCACCCGTATGGACAGATTGCTACTGAATTGGTGGTGAAAGTAAATGAGGCGTGGCCAGCAAAATCAGGAGTTGCCCGAGTGGGGATCTGGCTTTTGTTTTCGTAGAAAACGAGGTATGCCAAGCGCTAGCAAAGATTTTATCACTGTGCTTGATGGCTGCGGGTTTGTGCGGCTTCGCTCACAAAGGAAAATGAGGTGAAGGATGGCAGCGCTGGAGGTGGAGGGCACTTGGGGGGCAACGTGTCTGAAGGAGGCACGCTGCCCGGCCTCTCGGAGGACACTGGTGCCTGTCGTCGGTCTGCAGTGGCCTTGCCGAGACCCACCGCCATCTGCTGCCCTGGGCTGGTTTCTTTTGGAGATCTCTTTACACAAGGAGAATTGGAGGAGTCAGAGTTTTCTAGCCAGAGGTAGGAACGCAGATCTTGGCTCCCTGTGTGTTTCCAGGAGAACTGATTAAGCTGTTTCTTCTGTAGGTTAGGACTGGATGTGTGTGTACGGTGGAGTCAGGCTGATGGGGGTAAGAGAAATAAAGTGTGTGTGGGGTGGCGGGGGGAGTCTGGCCTGCGTAGAATCTGGAAAGGAACCTATTCTAGATTAGAGTTTGCCTTTTGGGTTTTAATTTGCCTCATGTCATAAAGAAAGCCATTTAGAAGAGCTGACGGTGACACGCTCATGCCTTGTAACGCATCCACCTGAGAGCTGAGTTTCTCAGCCACTTCGTGGGATGCTGTCAGTCCAGCCACTCATCTGACACATGCTTAGATATCTGCTGGCTCTATGCTCCTTGGGAATGCGGAACACAGCCTTGGAGCACAGGTAGCACGCTTTTCATGACCAGGGACCCGGGGGTCCTCTTGGGCCTTTTCCTCGTTGTGTGTTCTGCTGCTGAAGCGGCCAGGCATTTCAGACATCTTTGTCAGGGGCCTGGTAGCCCCTCACATATTTGCTCATGGTAGGGTGTGTTTTCCTCCGAAAATTGAAGACAAAAGTGGATACCCTTGCGCCCCCGGCCTCCCCAGCTCTCTCCGACTTGGCTTCTGGAACTTCAGTGTGCTGGAAGTGTCAGGATAACTGCCTATCCCGATGCCGCCAAAGCTGGCGTCTCTGAAGGTGATGCCAAGTGTACTTTCTGACACATTTCACCTGATGCAAGCTGGTGCCTCTGATTTGTCAGCGCCCTGGCCTGGGGAATATAGCTATCTACCCCCTGGGACAGAAGTGCCATCACTGTGCAAGCGCTGTCACTTAGTGTTTGGGAACGTTGGAAAGAGCCAGCACCCGAGAGTCACAAGTGCATTTAATGAGTTTTGTTTAAAAGGAATCTCGCACGCACACAATCCCTTTCCAGCCTGAAGTCACTGTGAAGCCTGAAGAGTTTATTATTGAATTAGCACCAGAAGCGTCACATTTTCTTCCTGTGGCTTCAAGTTGTTCACGAGGAGTAGAAGAGAATGAGTGGCTGATCAGGGCAGGCTATGGAATCTTTGCGTTGCATATTTATACATCGCATATTATGAACATAAAGATACCGGCTCGGGAATGGACTTGTCACAGAGCAGGGATACCTCAAATCTTTAAACGACTGAGCGAAAGATTGGAGATAATGTGCTACAGGAGGAGATCTCTTTTTCTTTTCTCCTTGAGACCCACAGCTTTTAATCTAAATATTTCATGGGCTGACCTACTTTAGGTGGATTCTCTTCTGTAAGGCAAGAAAAAAAAAGAAAGAAAGAAATACAAATTAAACTATATTTTCCTTTCATTTCAGTTTGAAGTCTTGGGCCTCTACAGAGATACTCGGTTCTTCAACTACATGGCTTATCTCACTCCACAGCAAAGGGAAAGACCTCCTGAGTAGTGGTTCTTCATGCTTCCTCTTCACTTTGGAATAAACAAATGTCGTCTCGGGGTAGACTTGCTTGCCTTTCAGTCTGTCTTTTCTGTCTCTTCCATTCTCACTAACGCTGTAGTAACAGCCACGCCAGCTACAAACATGGGGGAGCCCAGCTCCTTCAGCAGGAAGTCAGTAGCCCCATGGCTCCTGGAAAGAGACGAGCCTGGTGTAGCGTTTTCCCATATCTCCCAGGTTTTAGAACACTTATTCCTTTATAACTTTCCAAAAGTAGCAGATGAAGGAGTAATGGATGTCATTTGGTTCCATGTCCTCCTGTGTACTGGGAAAGCGCACGTGCGTGCGTGCGTGCGTGCGTGCGTGCGTGCGTGCGTGCGTGTGTGTGTGTGTGTGTGCGTGCGCGTGTGTCCGCGTGCCCTGTATTTCCCTTTTTCTGGATTGACATTTAATGGCAAGATGGTGGACGAGTACTTGCACCTCCTGAATCACGGTGAACACGCTCTGGGTCCAAGGGGGAAAGAGACACGGTGTAAAAGGGCCTTTGGACTGGGTCTTGGTAGTCCTTCCACGGGTATATATTAGCGTAGGGTCCTTCCATGAGTGTATATTAGCGTAGGGGCGGGCCAGGGTTTCTGTTGTAGGATCCCCATTGTGTCCTCTGTGCTTAGCTGGTGTCATCATCACTTCAGAGGGATGGGATTTGATTATCTGACTGGCAGTGGATAGAAAATAAAATGTTAAATCAGATTATTTTCAAATGTGGTGAAAAGTAGCCGAAGTAATATTTAGATATTTTTAAAATGTCAGTTTTTTTTTTTGGTTGTTGAATTAAATGGCCTACATGTCCTCAGTGGCATTTCTCGGCCTATAACTTGTAGTGAATACAATTGAGGTCTTTATTGAAATAATTTACTTTCAACATGTGACTGTGGGGCAGATATTCTTTCATTGGTAAGATACCTTCCATTACCAATTGAAAAGGACTTTGCTTCCTTTAAAGAAACACACACACACACACACACACACACACACACACTCTGAAGCATTTTAAAGATATATATGAAGCATCTATGTGGCCTTGGTTCTGTTTCCCACATGCAGGTTATTCAGCCTTGGGATTTATCTGCAGAAAAAATTCAATTCCCAGGCTGCTCTCTGCTATCTTATTTGTGTGAATTATGTTAGTGTCGTCAGCGTGTGCCGCTGTAGTGCAGCCTAAAGTAAGTATAGCTGGGAAGGCAAGCCAGCTGACCCCATCCACATTAGAGTCTAGAACAAAACAAAGCACAACACCGTTTTTGCCAGTCTTCTTTTCTTTGGAGCAGCCTTTCCCATTTCTTAATACTGTTGACCATGAGTTAGATATGCCGTCATATCATTTGTGCTCTGATTAACGATGAACCCCCACACCTCACAATGCTGCCTAGTTCATCCTCGTTCTCCCAGTTTTATTGGTAACGTAAAATCCCTTTGACTTTGTTGAAGGGTGTACTGGAGAGGTTGACTGAGGTTGGGTTTCAGTATATTACTTCATGAAACCCAAACATAACTTCTTTCTAATTACTCCTCACCCTAAGCTTAAATGAGATACTAAAGCATGGGGCGAAGTGTGATGTGAAGAGGAGAACCCTGTTTTTTGCTGTTTGGGAATGCATCTGATTTGAGGTTTCACCAGCTTCTCCTGTCTCTTGTGCTTTGTGCAAGTAAGATAAAACTCCATCCAGCTCCTGACCCACTTAGCATAAAACACCACTTTTGCCTTCAGGGGGGAAAAGATGGAAGAGACCCCGCCCCTCTCTGCGGCTTGAGTCTCTGATCATGTCACTACTGGACTGAGGTTTGGATCAGGGTGAGGAGAGTGATTAGTCAGATTTCAAGTGAAGGCAGTTTATAGCGTGCATGGGAGATATTTTTGTTTTCTGTTTGTTTTTTTGGTCTGCTCTCTGGAAACCCAAGAGGAAAGGATGCATAATGGGCCGCTGTACTTTTGCATTTCGTCGAAGATCTAATCTTTTTGAATTCATTGCTTATGAGTTATTATTTCTAATCATACGCTTGATTGACTCCAGCTAAATGACTGTCTGACTGCTGAGGCAGGGGTGGTAAATCCAAAACTGTAAGTGCACATTTGCACTGAAAATAGGGATCATCACGGAATGCCTTCTCAATCAGTGGTACCTGACACCCCCCCATGTATTTTTAAATAGAAATTCTCCCATCCTCTCATAGGCACAGAGCATCACAGAGCATGATTGAGCTCCAAGAGAGAAGATTGAAGCCCTGGAGGGGATATCAAAACGATAAAAACCGAGGCCCCCATGGTGCCACAATGAGTGTAGTTAATATGCTAGTTTAGTCTGACAAGTCAGGCAGGTGCCCCTTAAAACTCCAATTTAAGATTACCTTGTCACTTTAAAGATTTTGAACAAAAAGGATGGGAGAAATGAGAGGGCAGTGGTGACATTTCTTAGAAGCAGGACGTGGCAATTTTCTCTGTGCTTCCTGCATGAAAATCTACTCAGTACCTGTTGTCTCTCGGGCAGGTCCTTTCCAGCAAAACCTGATGGCTCCTCGGTAGTTTGAGATAAGGTGAAGAAAAATCCCATGTCCAAGGAGCTAGGCTCAAACGTGATTTGACGGCATCATTTAAAGAAAGAAAGTTGTTAAGGAGTTGGGACACATAAATATGTTGTTATGTTGTAACTTCCTAATAAAATCTGCTTGCTATAGTTTTTAGATTTTTTTTTTGCCTCTCCTGCTTTAACCCCACATAAATATTCAAAAGTTCCTTTTGGATTTTTTGAGAGAGATGAATGTTTACACAACCCTGAGCCTTACAAGGAAATTTATGTGACTGTGTCTGTGTTAGGGAAATAACCATTGACTCAGAGAGAAGAACCTTAATCTTGAGGTGGTTTCAAGTACTCAAAGATTGTGTGTGTGAGTGTGTGTGTGTGTCTGTGTCTGTGTCTGTGTGTGTGCGTGTGCTTGCACGAGCCTCTTGCTTTTCAAATAGGCAGAACTTTAAGTGGACACATAAATACCTGAGTATCTCCACTTGGGAGAAATCTATTGGCAAGCAAGGGTTTTTTTTTTTTTTTTCACGCTCACCTAGCCTTTTGTAAATTTTTTAAATTCATATGTTTCGGTGTTAATTTTTAAAAATTGCTTGTTTACATTAGGTGATAGTACTGTATATACGATTTGAGATGTTTTAAAGTACTGCTTAACTTTGTCAAGCCACTTGAAATTTAAACACCGTCAACACTGCTGACGTATTAAGTATTTGGTGCGCTGCTGTTTGAAAGTGAAATTTAATTTTATCTCTCCAAGTGTCTTCCTTGGAGACCCACTTGACTCTGTCTCATGCCTGGAGAAGAGAGTGATGTTGCTGTAAACCAGTTCCAGCAAGACGCGTTGTCTGCATAGTTAGTGCAGCCATGTTACCGTAGGGGGCGTGGATTAAGTCTGGAAACTGTCCAGGGTGTGAGAGGTGGGCATTAATCTTTTTATGAAGGTCACTGCATGGTGTTTGGGGACAGGTGCGAGGACAACCCTGAGTTCTACCAAGACCAAGAGGTTAGATAAACTGCTGCTGGGATTTATGCAGGGTAGTGATTTTCATGTCAGTTTAATTATCCTTATGTTTTACAAGACTGTCAGTCAGGGTGCCCAGAAAACTTGTGGAATTGCAGGCTCTGGAAACTCGAGTCTTTCCTGATTGGGTTTATTTGATAATCATTTTCATGATGACCTTAGCTGAAATGAGGAGCCTTAGAACTACAAGGCCTGTGTGAGTGTCAGAAAATTTAATCAGGAGTCTATCATCCAGTGAGAAAAATGCCTTTCATTCTCTTTCCATTTATTCAAAATTACTTAGTGATTCAGGCATCTCTTATTGGGGCCATTTCTTTGATTTTTTACTTAGCAGTGTAACTCTTGAAATGCGTTATGTAAATGATATCCTTCAAGGTGCACTGTGTTTAAAAAGCTATCAATCGGTTGAAAATTGTTTTTAATTTACTTCATTCTAGACACATGACCTATCAGAAAGAAATTGATGGAGAACAGAAATTCATACAGCCAGGGGCCACGCTGGGTCACCACACATTTTAGCAGATTTCGAGTGCTGTTGTGCCTTCTCCGAATACTTGCAGCATCTTGAAGGTTAGGTTTACTGTAATCTGCTGGTAGTAATTACATTGGCCACATTACAGTTAATAACTTCTGCGTCATTTCTTTATCCCCAGAGGCATGAAAATAAAAAGAAACTTATATATGATATTAAAAATACTTTCAGCAATTTTCCAGGCACGTTACTTTTATAAAACACTTGAGATTTTATTTTTATTAGTCTAAGACACTTGGAAATGACTAGCTAGCAAATGAACCTAGTGACATAATTCAAGTTTATATTGCTTGGTTAATAAAATGAATACACTCACAGTGTTTCCCAAGGTTTATCTTCATCATTTTTACTATTATTATTATTATTATTATTATTATTATTATTATTATTATTTTATCACAGAAAGAAATTGTTGAAGTCATTGTTCAAGATGTTCAGGGAATCATCTTTTGCTGTTTGTGTGGCATTATTAGTGTTTGTAGATGATTAAGCAAATTTTGTGGGGTTTGCCAAACTAAGGGATCTTTGAGAAAATTTTTTGGAAACTATTTTATTTCTTATTTTGTGTCTGGTAGGTTATTTCCTTTAAGTTTTATCCATCTAAGAGGATTCTGGGATCCTATTGCAGATGTTATAGTCTGGTAAACACGAAATGTATTCTCCTAGTGGCTCTCCTCTATTCTCGGTAGTTCATGAAGTAGACTTCCGCGTAGTAACACGGGGACTGACTGCAGTGGAACATGGCAGCCAGCCTTTCCGTGAAAGACAGACTGCTACCAGCCTTGTTCTGCCCCTGTGTAGTGCTAAGGTTCTCTGGCATCGCCATCATCCATAACCAGGCAGCATGTTCTCCCGTGGAACTTTTGTGAACTAATTCTGTGTGGGCTTCACAGTTACCACTTAGGCATGGGGCTCCAATCAAGGGAGGTATTTTGGATGCACTTGTTTGCTATTTTTGATCTTAGTTTAATGTATATTTTTAAAACTGTAGTTTTTCTTTGCTCGTACAGGCTTTTGGTGAATGCCCATTTTAGTAACATCTAGGATTTTTTGATTGTAGGAGTTCAAGGTCCACAGATAGATTCCTTTGTCTGACATTCTTCAGTGCCATGTGCTTTTCCGATTCTGTGGAATCCATATAATGCTACCATAGTATGACTCACCATAAAAGACATAGGATATATGATAGCCATTAGCCATGCTGATATGGGATCTGTAAAATTTACCACCAAAGAAACATCAAAGCGAATAATGGTAAATATAAACATAGTATAAAACCTCACAACAGTTTTCCTACATATGCTTATACAAGTACGTAGACATTTCCTATCCGTTGCTAATACTGCAGAAATATAGAATGCGTCTTAGAATTCACTGCTGACTTCTGAGGAGAGCAGATCCTTCTGAAGGGTGTATGTGAGCCGTCGGCAACCCCACCACTTTATCATGTTACTGTCAATGTCAGAATTGCTGCGTAGCTGGGGACAGAAGCTCATTTGCTTCCTCAATACGAAACCCGGAAAAGAAAATGATTCGAAGTAACTCCTCCGTGTACATTCATTCATTCATTGCCACACAAGTGCTCTTTGCTCCTAATCAACTCACGGACTTGGGTTTAGGCTACATGAGGCGAGCTAATCGGATTCCTCCCCAATACTGGAGATGCCTGTCAGAGCCCTGGTCTGCTGTCTCTCTCAGCAGCGCTTATGGTTGGGACCGACTGATTGAAAGGTCAGTGTACATACAGTAGCTCAAACTGTATCCATTCCCCCCCTCCGAAAAATAGCAAACTCATACTCTATGCCCTGTCAAAACATACATGCAATTAGAAACTAGAGTTCTTAAAGGTTTTTTAAAAAAAAGCCTAAGGAAGAATGAACCTTCTAGACATTTCTATTCATGAAATAGACTAAAGAAATCTCAACAGTACCCCAAACCAGTGGTTCTCAACCTTCCTAACTCTGCAACCCTTTAATAAAGTTCCTCTCTGTGGTGACCCCCAACCATAAGATTATTTTCGTCACTACTTAATTACTGTAATTTTGCTGCTGTTAGGAATCACAATGTAAATCTCTGTGTTTTCTCATGGTCTTCGGAGACCCCTGTGAAGGGGTCATTAGAACCCAGAGGGTTACCCACAGGTTGGGATCCATTGACCTAGATGGTTTGAATGATCCTTGAAATAACCAATTTCCTTGTATTATATCAAGGACTAAGTCAAGACTTGGGTGTATTGTTTTATTTTTTCTTGCATGAAATTTTTATAGGTCTTTAAAAGTAATACATTGTTTTCCATAACACACACACACACACACACACACACACACACACACACACACACACACGCTGACATAATGTTTGGTTGACTGTAAATAAAGTATCTAGTAATTTTCATTGGTACTTAGCTATTGAAATTAAGCTGTTTTAGCCCTTTGCTTTTGTTTGTTTGGTTGGTTATTTTTGGAACTCTTCTTAAACTGCGGTGCTTTCAGCAGGGTCTTCAGGCCATTGTCCTTCCCCCTGGATTCTGGTCTCATGCGCGTGGTGGAACTGATAAAGCTGTGTTGCTAGGCAGAGTTCTTCCAGGCAGCTCATGCTGGGCTTCATATCTGTCACTGTCCCACTTTCATGTCTCCACGAGGATGGAAATGACTTGAGACAGAGCATCATCGGGAATAGGCTCCTAGTTAAGTGCCCGGGTCTCCCGGTTCTCCATTGAGCCGTCATGAGTGTCTCTGAACAGTGCCACTGGTATTCTTGGCACGCTAGGCTCAGCGGGAATAACACTGAAATAGCAAAGATCGAAACCTGCATTGCTAGAAAATTCTCTGCTTGCTATATGACCTGTTTTGTCTTCCATTTTTGAGTGTGTACAGTGCCACTATGGGAGGCTCAGGGCTGCCGTGGCGATGCCAGGGAGAAGCCAGGAGATGTGAATGAAATTAGCTGGTGACACAATTGGATCATTTAAAAAAAATGTTCATGGAACTGTGTCAGAAACTAGGGGCTTCGACACTCTAGGCATTAGTGAAAAAAATCAAAAGTAATTCTAGTTTTTTATTTTAAATCACAAAATTAAAGGAAAACCTTTTTTAAAATGAGACATTTTCTGTGACAATTCAATGACAGCGTGCCGATTCTGAGGAAGGAACAGAATGGTCCCAAGGACTCTGTTTGCACAAAGATGAGGCATCGTGTGGGGTCTCAGTGGTGGACAAAACCCGTGAGCCTTTCACTTTTACACAACGTGTTTGGCTACGTATGTGAATGAGCAGGATCTCACAAGAGAGATAGATGCTATGTGTTCATTAGGTTCTTCAAAATGTCTGCCGGGCTCCGGACCTCATAAAGAGAGGCGGGAGGGTGCAGCGCGAGCCTGGGCTGCCCAGCGCTTCTGTAAACGCTCCTCTCATGATATGCCTGAAAACCTTCGCTATTACAATAATGCTAATAAAAATGGAAAACCCTGAATTCTTTATAGATGCATAGAGAAGTGTAATTTCTCTGTGACCTGAATAACTCTTTAAATCGCTGCCCTGGCCCTTTGAAAGGCAGCGGCTCTACTGTGCTGCTTTGTGAGCCTTTGAACGCGTTGCTATCTGACTATTTTAAGAAATAATAGATGGGGAATTTAACTCAGGGTTGGACTTTGAAGGGCAGGTGGGATTCCCCTCCACACCTTCCTGAAGTTTTCCCACCTTATTGGGCACTGCTATCTAGCCGAGCTTCTTGAATGAGAGGTGATCTTGTTGATGAATAAAATTAAAGGATAATACAATTTTTCACTTATTCAGGCGCCTCCACCTTTTGGTTTTGTCCCTTTGAGAATGGTAAATTGGATTTGTTATCGCGACCTTTCAAGAGGCACCATTCAGCCGTCTTATTTTAGTTGGCGGCGGGCAAGGCCAAGGGTGGTTTGAAGAGTTGTAGGGAAGGCTGAAGGGCTGTGTGCAATGTTTTGGCCTTGGAGAGCGGGCAAAGTGAGTACATCATGGGTAAATTTGGAGAGAGACTTATTCCAACGGTGACCTCTGTGGCAAACGCTTTTGATGGAGCGGGCTACCAGGTGAGGCACCCGAGCTGTACCGCAGCCCCCCACTCCCAGATGGGCTCGGGGACGATTTTGCTTTCCTGTCTCTGTGTGAGTCAGCTTCTGGGGTACTTGCTGTGTTTGAGCCCTCTTCTGCGTAGGAATTATTTCTCTCATTGTGATGTGGCTCTGCTGTCGTTGCTGCCTCTGATCTCAAGAACCAGAGGGGCAGGATGAGTGGAGGCCCAGGAAGACAGGGAGGTGGCCAGACAGCTACCCAGTTTGTAGATAATTTCAGTAATGACAGAGCTTGGTTCTTGCTCAAGGGAATGGAAATGACTGATAGTAAGTTTTCATCGTCGATGTTGCGTCTTTGGGTTTGGATGCCGGTATAAATTCTATATCCAGTCTGCAGGATAGCCGCCCAGTGCATCTTAGTAGAGAGGATAGCCCTTTATTTACATCTTCTGGTTTTAGCTTCCCTATTTAACTGCCACTTGATTGCTTAATACATTTTTTATGTAAGGTATTGTAGCTATAGATAGATAAACAAAAATGCCTGTTTCACAGGGAGGAATATCACCCTCAGAATTCAGTGCGTTAAGAGAGGGGGCAGTGTATTCGTGGTGCCTCCATTTAATATGCATATTACAATGAGGAGTTAAATTGGAAGCCCCAGAGCCCTCCCTGTTCCTCAGTAAATCGTCCCGCTGACTGAGAGTGTATAAAGTTGTAGAGATGGATCATTCTGAATAAGCTGAACCAGGGGAGCAGCTCACCTGGGACATCATTAGCATCAGGGTGGACCAGGGCTGTGCTGTGGGGGTGAGCCCAGCTGTGGAACTGAGTCAGTGTCTGGGGCAGGGTCTGTCGGAGTCACAGCACCACTGTGGGTCACACAAGCCGTGGGCTCCCATTCCCTGCTCACAGATGCCTCTGCCCTGGGAAGCTGTGGTCCTTCTGATCATGGCCCACCCACAGGGTGACAGGAAGGGAACGAAAAGGACATTTTGCAAAGAGCACCTTCACCTGAAGTAGGCCTTCAGAAGTTTCCTGCCCGCAGGGAAACGTGACATTTGGACGCATGCCCGTGAGATCCAGGGAGAAGCCTTGGGTTTTTTAGTCTCTTCCTAGGGTGGATAAGACTTCACATGAGACCAGAATCATGTCCTGATCGAGTCTCTTAATATAGTGGCCTAAGACAATAAGACATGGAAATGACTCTAGAAAAGGCAGAGCTGTTTGGGGACCAAGAAGCAGGGATTCTCAGTGGCAAAAACAAGGCAACTAGAAGCTAACTCCATCACTGAATATTTTGAAACCATCGCTGCAGGGGAAGTTACACGATTATTTAAATACAGCCCCTGCTTCCAAATTAAGTGTAGACACAGCAATATGACAACGCCAGCCCTCCTTAGAGCTCACATTGGCCTGTGTCTGTCTTGACGTGGCTGAACGTCGCTTCCCTTCTTCTCAGGGATGAATTTTAAGAACTTGCTGAACATTTTGAGCAGATGGAGCAAGCCGACTGGTTGGAGTGCCAGGCGCTGGCGGCTTCTCTGCATTTTGCTGTGGAGGTTGCAGCTTTGGGATGGAAGTGGGCAGGGGAGGAGGGGATGCTGAGCCATATTAGGAGTGCGGTTGGTCTAGGTCTTTTTTATAGACACGGGCCACACAACACCTTTTGACATGGAGGACTTACGGTTCTTATTATATGAAATCGCGCCCCCCCGCCCCCTGCTCCCCACCCCACGCGTGCCTCTTCCCACCCCTTGTCGCCTGCAGAATAAAGTTTTTTGAGAGATGGAAGAAGAAGGGGGCCTGAGGCCCAAGGGCAAAGGAAGAAGAATGAGCTTCTGGGGGAAAGGATTCAGGTTCAGCTTCCAGGTGTCATCAGTGTCGCGATGACTTAAAGTGTAGCAACACGTTGTTGTTTTTATTGTCTGTAATACAGGTTAGTGGAACTGAGACACTTGGAAATAAAAAAGTGTTAGTTTTAAAAGTGTGTGCATTCAATAGCTGGAAAGTGACATGACAGAGTCGTCGTAAGTGACTTGAGTGATGTTGGGAAGGTGTTGGTTATCTGGGCTGAGTTGTTTGGGGAGGAGGAGAAATGAGCAGAGCTCTCTCCAGGCGGCGGGGGGGTGGGGCAGCTCTCTCACTGTTCTGTGTAAGCTTGTGTGATGATTAGCTTCTTCCAGGAGAGGGGAGGAGGGCTCGCATACCCCTCCTCTGGGTTGACATACCTTATTAGTCACAGGAGTGTGGCCAGAAGGGTTTTCTCTTGTATTTTAGGACATAAATTTCTCATTGGCTTTCAGGGAATTTGGGAAATTTAAAACATTGCTCATGATGGTACTAACTATTGTCATTATATTAGACCTTTTTTTTTTAAACCATGGAGAAAGATTGCATAGAAAAACAACCTATTTAAGAGAGAAAGGTATACTTATGAAAGAAGGGATAAGAAATATCTAAATGAAAAACTGACAACGGAGAGGGAAAGTGCCGCTATTTACGGTATCGGCAGACTTTGGGAGCCCCCACCCCCATTCTTAACATATATATTTGAAGGAGAGGGATAGATAGATGCCCATGGACCAGGAGGGGCAGAGAATGCTAACTACTGAGCATAGAGTGTACTTGGTGGCTGTGGGGTTATCTGGTAGCTTTACGAGACAATTGTTACCAACGGAAGAGGAAGTTGAGTATTTGGAGATGCTGTATAACTTGCCTAGGGTATTTAAGCAAGGATGTAGTTCAGGTAGGGATTCTATCACACCCACGTTAGTGGCTCAGTGTGTGCATGTACGTGTGTGCGCACATGCCTTAGTGTGAGCACACATGTCTCAGTGTGTGCATGTACGTGTGTGCGCACATGTCTTAGTGTGAGTACACATGTCTCAGTGTGTGCATGTATGTGTGTGCGCACATGTCTTAGTGTGAGCACACATGTCTCAGTGTGAGTGTGCATCTGCTTGGGCAGAACGTTGGGGGCCTGAGCTTCCCGGCCGTCACAAGAGGAGCGGGTAGGTGGATAGATGGCTGAATGATTAGGGAGGGAGGAAGAGTTGTCTCTGAATTAAGTGTGTTCATCGACTCGTCTCCTGGGAAGAAAAGAGCTGTCCCAAGAGTGGCGGTCAATGCTACCCCGTTCTTTACTCCGCTTTAGAAACTCGGGTGCCAGCCGGTCGGTCTCGAGTGAGACAGAATCAGCTCTGATGTTCCTCGTGTGAGGGGTGAGCACACCTGAGCTTGAGAAGGGATTTCTAATGGTTTGAAGGAGAACTGTGTTACACTGGCGGTCTGCGGCCGCGGTGGGTCTGAGCATGTGGAGCTGCTTAGTTCCTGGTACATGGGTGGTGGCGGGGCTGGCGTGTGAGGTCTGCTGCTGCACCGATTTGGGGCTCATCGCCTGTGTAGCACTGCCTTCTGCTGTCGTCTGTCTCTGATCACCTTCTCACCTTGAAGTGACCTGAGTGGTGCTGTATGGGAAGCAGGAGTTTTATTAAAATGGGAGAGCTATTCTATCCTTCAGAAAACTGTTTCATTCAGTGCCAAGAGCAATAGAAACACTTCCCTTCCCCCTGCTTCCTCTCCGTGCCTCACACTGGCTTTCCAAGGAGGGAAGAAAGCCCGTTATTGAGGACAATATTGAAGGGAAGAGAGGTCAGGGCAGGCAGGGAAAGGGAGACTCTTGTCAGAACAATATATTCTCTGTGTTATTTAAAATAGTATGTGACTTTAATTCTCGGTTGAAGCCCAAAGCCCAGCCTACTGAAATATGTATAGAACAGCAGAACCACTTCAGTGCCCAAGCAAGGACGAAGGTGCTGGCAGTGAGCCACCCTGAAGCCTTGGGATGAGAGTTTGAAGGTGGAATTTGGGGGTGGAGGGCAGAGGTCGCGGAGGCGACAGGATGTACCATTTGCAGCTGGTAGGTTGGCTTTAACCCCCACCCCCAGTTGGCTTGTGCTTCCTTCTCTCTAGGCTTCTCAGTTATCACGACTGCTATCTGCCAGCAGCGCAATTTTCTGTTGTATTAGTGTCTTGAGATGAAAAAAGGCTTTAAGAAAATTATCAAATAAAGGTTTATGGCCATTTACCTCATTCTCCTGGCTGGTGACTTTTGTCTTCAACGTGCTGAGTTATGGCCTCTGCCTTACGTCTGGGAGAACGGATCCGCTGAGTCTTACATGTGCTCTCCCTCCTAAAACTCCTAAGACTTTTTTGGGGGGGGAGGAAGGGAGAATATAAATACTGACACTGCATCCTAGCAGCTGCCTCTAGTTAGCTCTGTGCCCTGCTCCCAGCTTTGAAACCTTACTTATGGGGGCGCCTAATCTGTCCCACATTCACTAATCCCAGTGCAGGCATGGTCCAGTGCAGGCACGGTCCCTTTCCGTGTTGCCCTGAGTGATGGAAAACAAATAGGAAGAATTAGCTAGATTGAGTCCTTGAGGTCACTATCGTCAGGGTGCAGATTTGCAAGAGGTTGTAAGTGGGAAAGAGTCAGGCAGTTGTTTTTAGTCTGAGAGACCAGTAGCAAACAGCGTTTTACACGCCATCAGACCTGTCAAGGTGTCCTCCAGTTAACTACTTCATGAAAAGGGCGTGCGTGCCAGTGAGGCTGGAAGGCACTCAGGGACTACCATGCTTTGATAAGTGAGCGGTGTTACTTGAGAGTTGATATCCCACCGTCTAGGGAGTTACAACTTCAAAACACACTGGATCTTTTCAATTAAGTTCTGTCCCTATGTTAACAATCCCGGGAATGGCAAATGTGACTGCCAATATGTGTCTCACTGTGACGTCAGCAGATGGGAGTGGTAACTTGTACTGTTATTTTTGTATTTTCAGTTCAGATGTTTTCTCTTACATGCTACCCATGTCATCCTTATCCTTCATGTGTTATTTATCAATTTGCTTGTTCATTTTGATCTATCAAAGAGGACTCATAAGGTAGACACAAATTATGTTATTTTCTTTGCAGAAACTGGAATACTGTTTCTGCAACTACTTGTTTCTTATTGTTGCTGAAGAGTAAGACCCGAAATCCACAGACAACATCTTAATCTTGTTACTTTTAAAATATGAAATTGGTTCAGATCAAGTAAAAAAAAACATCAGGACCAGGGTTAGTGAGAAGGAGCAGCTCTTACAGATGTGTAGCTCCCAATTTATCATTCAAGAGCTGTGCATTGTGTGGGTTTCATTACATATATGTGCAATGCCATTGGTCCATATCCTCTAAGGTTTCAGAAATGTCTGCCCTTCACCTTGAGAAAGGAATAGCTGAATTAGTCCCTGCAAAATCACCTCGCCCTGACGATTCTGCTTTAGAACTGATAGTCTTTGCGAAGTGAGGAATCAGCCAATCACAGCCTGCTTTGAAAGGTCACCGTCTCTTGCAAAGTAGATTAGCTCGCTCTGTTCTATGGGCAGGAACCACTCCGCAGCCCTGTAAAATTCAATGCGGGAAGTAAATTTCTGCTGTCCTCTTGGCTTGCTCTTGTAGAAGAAATTTCATGCCCACCAGTTTTCACTTCCTAACATAAGTCACAGCTCCTCACCGGTGGAGGGGCAGGGTGGGGTGAGAACAATGTGCCGAGCATTTCTCTGTTCTTAATAGATGGAGTTTGCCACAGGGGAGAAACGCGTATGCATGGAAGCTGGCGATGAAGAGCGTTTCAAGTTTGGGGACCAATGGTGACTGAGCTGCTGCAATGAGCGACCTCTCCTTTGGCTCATGTGTCTTTCGGAACGAGGGGCCTGCTCTCCTGAAGCATGCCCTGTTAATCTCTGTTACGTGCAAATCCTCCCGTGTCAGAGCCGTGCAAGCATGTCGCTTAAAACCTGTAGGAAACCGATAGATAAAAAGTGTCATGACACGGTCTTGAAGAACTATAATTAATTCTGTGTCTTTCATCCAGTCCAAGCAAAGGTAAACGGTAACCTTCCTTCCAGGAACTCACTCTTCTGGAGTGTCTAGGAAGGGGACACTGTGGTTCAACCTGCTTCACCCTTTAAGCAATGAAACAGTTATACATGGTTCTGTAACGCCACAGTTCTCACAAGACCAGGTCTGTCAGGGTACGGGGAGTTTTCTCAATGGACCAGGACCCCCGTTAAGAAAACCAGCGACACAGCTCTTTGGCAAGGCTGGGATGTGCTCGGCAGCCTTCTAGTCTTCAGGTTTAACTGACTTCTTTTTTATGGCTTTCCCCAGATGGCCTGTTCTCCTGCCAATATTGAGGGTAGTTTTTTTTTTTTTTATTTTAATCCTAAAGCCCAGAGCCTCTAGGCTTTGTGATCTTCTAATTAGTTTTTTTTTTCTTTCTGCTTCCTTGTGACCATTGCTGTTCTCTGCCAAATTTTGACCTCTGGGAGTTTGCTCTAGATTACCAGAGCATCTCTGCCCTTTCTTCTGTGTAACCTAGAACCAGCCTGAGATTTCTGGGTGGATCTAGATTAGTAACCTAACGTAATCACAAAACTGTGCCTCTTTTATCCTGTCCAGCGGTGTTTGGTGAGGACATTTGATTCCACTGATGTACATGTAAGAAAAGCATGTGTGCTAACTAACCGCTCTTCTCATTTCACCTAAATAGCCTTTTGTTTGGTTCCTTTTACTTAGGTTCCTAAGTGTTGACCAGGAAGGGGGGCGGGGAAGGCTATCAATTCCACTTCCTCTTCTCAAGGCGAGCAATTGACTGTTATTTCCATGTTTGATCCATGGTCCAGTAAGATTTATTTCTTTTTTGACATGATTGTTTGGTTGGCAGTATATACCCACATACTTTCACAGATCTAGGAAAGGTTAGAGTCAATAACATTCCAAACCTTGCCCCCCACCCCTTAGTAATACTCAGGGTTAGGAACGTTTTGTAAATGGCAGCAGGTTAGATAATAAAGCAAAGGGATTGTCCGTTTTCCACAAATAACTCTCAAGTTTACGTGGGGTGGTAGAGGTGTACTTATCGAATATGTTGCTCTGTGTCCTGAGAGTAAATGCACACATTTCCTGAGTGATCATAAATTCCTGTTCTTTCTTTGCCTCCTGTGTGAACCCGCATCTCTTTCTCAGGATTAACGAGGGGGTTAAATTCGATGTGATGCTCATTACTGGTGTTCAGTAACTTCAGGAAAATTTAAATACATGCATTAGGGCTAGACAGGGAAAATAATTGATTCCTGGAAAGCTGTGACTTACTCCATGCAAAAGCTCAGGGTTTGAGAAGACATCTAGTGTTTAATGAGCAAGCTGTCATACAGTTCACTGCCTCAGCCCCTCATCCTTTGTGTAGTCAAGTTCCCAGGACTCCAGGTTAGACCCTCATATTATCTTGTTCTTACTTAAGATGCCAATCAAAAGTACAGGTTAATGTACAGCACCAAGGACAGTTTCTGGTGACTACCCCAGTGTCCCTCCATTGAGGCACTTCTCTTAGATTGTGTTTTAGATGCCTTTGGTTTGTTTTGCCTTTTGAGTTTCTATTTGATTTTGAAACTAAGTCTTGGTGTGTGACCCAGGCTAGCCTAGAACACATGATCCTCCTGCCTCAGCTTCTCCAGCATGTAGTGGGTGGAACACATGATCCTCCTGCCTCAGCTTCTCCAGAATGTAGTGGGTTTGGGGTTTGGTTCTTGTTTGTTTTGTTCTGAAGAAGATCATTGCCTTATCTCTTAACTGACTAATTTCTTTCATGTTAACTTGCTGTCTGACTCCCTGACCATGCTTACTCTTGCATGCTTAGTTGGCTTGGGCTGCCTTTTCACAGTAGCATTTATTTCTACAGCCTTGAAATAATCGTGCGTTTCAAAGCAACTGTCAATGGAGACTGAGAGTTACCTTGGCCTTCCTGATGTTTCTCCAGGCATCCCTACAGTGGGTGCGAGACCCAGGTAGATGAAGGGCGGACTTATGAGGAGGTATATGCTCTTTAATTGGTTGGGCCAAAAAAAACTTCACAAAGTCAAGGGTCCCCCTTCTTCCCCTCCCTGGGAACACAGTACAAAGGGACCTTTTAAAATATTAATAATGTAATATGAATGTACTTACTACGAAACAATCTAAACCTTTTTAGAAGCTACTTTGGAATTCTGTCTGCATCTCTCTAGGGTAAAGAGTTTTCTAAATTTGTTCCATACTAAATACAAAGCCCCCTAACTTTAATACTTTGCATCTACTTGTCTACTTGTTTGCAGGCATTGCTGGCTTGAGCTCGCTCTTTATTAATCTAGGCAAAAGGAGCCTCATTTTTGTGGTCTTTTTTGCTTTTTAAACTTTGTTTTGAGGTAATAATACAATCACATCATTTTCCTCATTCCTCCCTTCAACTTGTCTCATGTATCCCCTTGCTTTATCTCAAATTCATAGCTTTTTCTTGTTACGTATGTGGGTGTATATATATATATGTACATATATATATATATTATATATATTCCTAAATACATAACCTGTTTAGTCTGTGTAATGTTACTTGCATGTTTATGTTTTCAGGGCTAACCATCTGGCATTGGATAACCAATTGGTATGCTCCTCCCTGGAAAGACTGTTTTTCCTATTCTCAGCTCCTCAGTTGCCTGTGGTTCTTGGTAGATGGTTGGGGCCTCTGGGGCTTTCCTCATCCACTTTAGCATATCCACTGGTGTTGTCCTAACTTCGGCCTTGTGTAAGCAGCCATGTTGTTGGGACTTCATGGATGCCCCTTCTCTGACACTGCTCAGAGACACGATCTTATAGCACACGCATTGATTCTCTGGCTCATGCAATCTTTCCGCCCCTTCTTCTACAGTGTTCTATGAACCTTGCTTGTGGGAGTGTGTTGTAGAGGTATCCATTCTGACTAGGATGAAGATGTCTCCATTCCACAACTTCTCATTTTGGTTGGCTGTGGTTTTTGCAGTGGTCTCCATCCCTTAGTGAGAACTACCCTTCTCTGCAGGTCTAAAGATAAACACTTAGAACTGGTTTTTGTAGTTCTTGGAGCCTTTGCTTGTCTTGATCAGCATAGTTTCTCTTCTCTGAACTCTCTTTGTGTCTTCAAAGGGCGGGGACCACTTTTCGGATGGGACAGGAGGTGCAAGCATACTTTGAGAATTAAAGGGGGAAACATTTTTAATAGCCTCACCAATTATGTTCAACGTACTGTTGGCATTTGGACCACAGCAATATATGGTTGTAATCTTCAGGGAATAGTCACCAGTGGCCAGCAGTCCCTCCTCTGGGGTTGTAACTGTCGCTTTGAAGCCCATTGGTCACCCTCCAAGTGTAATTTATATTCATTTCCCCTAAATATACGCCATTTGCAGCTGTCCTCACTCCATGCCACTACTCCGCTGTTCACACAGCCCTGTGAGATCTTACTGTAATTCATCTTTTGTCAACTTGGCATTCGCTTCTCTTTTGTCACCTTCAAACCTTGGCTTGCGTTCACTTCCTCTGGGAAGTAGTCTGTGATTAACCCTGACTGGGCACTGATCATTCATGTTTGACATCAGGATGGCACCAGAGAAACTTCGGCCTCTGCGATCTCCTGGGCTGTAACGATTGCTCTTGAGACTCATTTATACTTTTTCACTGGACGTAGGGGGGCCTCATACGAATGGGAAAAGTCCTTCAAAGGGCCTGCTACCACAGACTGTAGCTGCCACATTCGGTTTTGTTCATGTGCCTTCCTAGAGGTAACTTCCTTTCAAGTGTGTACCGGGCATGAGTTCAGACACGCATTTATAAACACAAGGTAGTCACTGGCATCTCTATAATAATGTCACTATGGTAAGATTAAGTCCCCGAGATCACTATAGCAGTGTCACTGTGATTAAAATTTTAATAGAAACATAGTTTAGCAATTATGGTTTTCTCCTCATTAAATATTTGAGTTTTGTCCCTTGCTTCTTAAGTATTTCCTTTGCATAACATGTTTAGTAACCCTTTCTTGATTGCAGTGGTAGACGTGCCGCCAAAGGTTTTGAAGGTTCTAGCTGTTTCCAGTCTGTTTCACTTTACCCGGTTAATAGTTAGAAGGTCCAAAATCAACACCATATAAAAAGGAAACATATCAAGAAGCCCTGTTTCCACCCAGCCTCAATTACCCCAACTGCACCACACCCCAAGGGGTACCACTTCTGCTTGTTTCTTGAGTACTCTGCGTTTGTGCCAGCACACATGCGCGCGCGTGCGCTCGTGTGCACGCACGCACGCACACACACACACACACACACCAGTATTGCGATCCTGGCTTCCTTACCAAGAGATTATCATACTCAGAGTGTATGATTTCCTATTGTGTCTTGCTTCTTAAAATGGAGATCATGCCAGGCGGTGGTGGCGCACACCTTCAATTCCAGCACTCGGGAGGCAGAGGCAGGATGATCTCTGAGTTCTGGGCCAGCCTGGTCTATGAATCAAGTTCCAGGACATGCGCCAGTGCTACACAGAGAAACCCTGGCTTGAAAAGGCAAAGAAAGGAAGAAAGGAAGGAAGGAAGGAAGAGAAGGGGGAGAGCAAGAGAAAGAAAGAAAGAAAGAAAAAAGAAAGGGAAAACTAGAGATCTCTCCCTAACAGCAGTGGAGGGCTCTGTCTTTATTCATCACAACTTCATGTTGTCCTACTGTGTGGGTATCTTATAGTTTAAGTCATCCCCAGTGGTGGACTCTTGTAGCATTTCACTATATGATGCTGCTGTAGTGAATGACTTTGTGCACATCATTTGAACTTTATGTCTTCTGGTCTTTATATTCTGTTCCTCTGGCCTTTTCTGTGCAGCCCTCTTAGGCCACTGGGAGACTGTGTGTGCATATTATCATATCTTTAATATATTAACAGTGGCCTCCCAGCTAGAGAAGCAATGCCTTGAAGATGAGTCTCAATTCTGACTCCTCCTTGGGCAATGTAACTAAGTGGCTCAGCTGGAAGAGACCGCATAGAATTTAGAGGAAACCCCCCACTGTCCAGACGTGAGTAGTCAAACGATGTGGAATTTCACTAGGGAAATAGTTTTAAGCTGTGCCTATGTTATTGGTGACTTTAAAGAAAAAGAGTGGAAGTGTTATTTTGATGTTTAAATGTTGGAATCTTAAATAAAAGTAGTTGAGCGTCAAATTCATGTCACAGAATATGGTTTTGGGCCTGTAGCTATATTCTGAACTCTGACACTGAAGGAACTAGCTATACGTTGGTCTGCGTGTGTTTGTGAATACAGGAGTTGCTGTGTGGGGCAGTTGCAACACACAGCTTTCCAAAGGAGAGCTTGTAAATATTTTTTAATATGAACTTGACTGCATACACTTACTGTAATCAAGTTAATAAGGAATTTTTGTACATGTGTGTCATGCACCTTGGTTGTACTCAACCCTATCATCTTCCTGCTTTGTTATTCTCATTGATTCCCCTAGACAATGTTGTTCCTAATTTCATTTCCTATAGAGAGTGTAAACTTTTCAAGTGAATAGTTCTATTTCCTATAGAGAGTGTAAACTTTTCAAGTGAATAGTTCTATCTTATTCTTAACTCTTTCATTTCTTTTGTAGTTCCTACCGTATCATCTCATTTTATATAGTGGGTTGCCCCTCCCTCCCTCCCTCCCTTCCTTCCTCCCTCCCTCCCTCCCCTTTCCTGAGATAGGGTCTCATGCAATGCAGACTGGCATTGTACTTCCTGTGTGTGGCTGCAAATGACCTTGGGCGACCAGTCTTCCGGCTTCTACCTCCCAAGTGCTGGGATCACAGGCATGTACCATTATACCTGGCAACTTTAGTTCTCCAGTAATTAGGCAAAACTGGTTTTTTCATAGGTAGATTCCATACATAGGTAGATTCAACTTATTCTTACCCCTGCTTCTTGTGTTCACATTGTACACGGTATGGATAAGTTGTTCAAAATAGTGCCAAACCCAGTAGAATGCTTTCAGTAGGGAAAATGCTTGACTCATCTGATTCCTTGTATGTAAAATGAAGGTGATACTATCATGTCATCCCCTGGTTGTTACTGAGAGATGCTATGAGGATGTGAATGGCCTATCATGGTCTTTAACTGCAGTAAATGCACAGTAAACAGAAGTTCTATATATTCATTCCAGTATAATATATTGCTTTATGACTTCCTTTTGCATCTGGGGAGTGTTTAAGGGTTCTTGTAAATGATCCAAATGATATCTAATGGTCATCCCATTCGAAACTAGAAGGGTGACGCTGCGGGGTGGTCTGTGCCCATGATTACCCATGAGTATTTCTGTCTGCTCACTGCTCTGCTTTTCTGGAAGTCCATTAGGAATGCTACAGAGGACACACTTCTGTGGGAACTTTATCAGCTGCCCAAGAATTTTCAGTTTTCTCCTCACTCGGTGCTTGTAAAAATTGAATGCATATCGCTTCTCCCTCTATCATGTTGGAAATCTCTGGTTCATGGTCTGTTGAAATTCATATTGTTATATTCAAAACGCGTCTCCAGGAAGCAGTGACAGGGTACAAGGCTCGAGCCCACGGACTTCTCCAGGTTCTTGTGGCAGTTCCTTTTCTGCACTTCTTCTTGGAGAGATTTTTGTCTTAATCTCCCTTCCCTTTTCCCTAGCCAAGCTTTTTGTTTGTGGAAAGTAATATTTTTTCCAAGCTATATTCTGCGTGATACAATATGGCTGCATGTCAAGATGGTCCCTCAGCTTTGCATCCAGATACTAATTCAGTGGGTATGAGAAAAAAAAAAACCACCACCACCAACAAAAAAAACCTAGCTGATGTTTGTGGTGATGGGTCAGTGCCAGTAGAAGGAAATAATTTTGAGGAAGATGAATCCATTTCCAAGTGATGCTGGCTGAGTCAGAGCTTACATTGGAATTTGTGAAGTTGTCTGATAGAAGCCAAATTTGACCAAGAGAGGGCTGTGTGTGCTATCTGTCTTTGCCTACTCATATATAACTCATGGTGTGTGTGTGTGTGTGTGTGTGTGTGTGTGTGTGTGTGTAGGATGCAGTTTTCCTTTGATAGTTTTAGTTAATCCTTTATAAGAATTAAAATGTATTTTTCATTGTCCTGGCTGGAAATTGTCCCCCCCCCCTTGGATCTTTTAAACAAGAGTCCTAAACCAACTTAAAAAATATAGCATACTATTTCCTAAAATATTTCTATGTGCTCGGCAGGCAGTTTAACTATGTTGTCTCATTTAATCATTGTTCTAGTACTGAAGGAAGTGAGTGTTATTAACCCCAACGTACAGGTAAAGAAATAAACTCAGGAAAGTTGAGGGGGTTTGCTCATGACTATTAGGTGCGAGAGTTGATGCTGAGTCTTGATTTATACACAATTCAACATTTTATTGAGTTTCTGCTGTATGTGGAGGTACCAGTGAGATTTTACCGTAAGACTATTACTTTAAACTTCTTTTTCCTCTAAAGGTATGATGCTTCAGTAAGGACAGCAATGTGACTGCTAGTAGTTTCTGCTAGTCTGCATTGGACAAGGATGGGCAGGGGAATCTTGTAAAAGACCGTCAATTCCACACATCAATGCTGGGAGGCCAAAATTTCAACTTTATGAGTTAAGTCACTTTTAAACATTTTGAGACCAAAGACAGATTTGGGCTCCTTTCCAAATTATTATAATTAATATTGATAAATTAGTATAATTGCTTTTGATAAATGACTGGAAAAAATGGAAGACATCTGTTATCACCTTCCACAAGGAAAATGAACACGCAAGGGCTGATTGCCACATTAACTCCAGTCCTCAAGAGAGGGCCCCCGTCTCAGTGCCCAGGCATTGAAACATGGCATAATGTACATGGAATGTCACTTAGCCTTTGCGATTAGTGAGGTAACCCCGTCACAAAAGACAGATACTGGTCCCAGCCAGGACACAGTAATTGCAGGGCCCCTGGTGCTGCTGTGCCACAGAGTTTCTTTCATTCTTTGAAGATAACGAGTTTCACTCTTTCAAGACAGTGAACTTACAAGACCTGCCCCAGCGATGCCTATATTGCCAACACCACAGTACTGCACACTTACAAATGGTTAACATTATGAGTCTAATGTTTTGACGCAATAAAACTATTCTTCCAACAAGGTGGTTTCAAGTAAAAACATTAAGCTTTCCTACTTTACCCTTGACTTTTATTTTTCAGTCATGTTTTGATGAGGAAGAAGGAAGTGCTGTTTTCCTTTAAGGAAAGTCGGCATGTGGGGTGTTTGAGTTTTTGCTCGCTTCCATATGTGAGTATGTGTGCTTGTGTTTTCAGCTCCTAGGGGTGTGCTACGTCTCTCTGTGATGTACCAGACACTTGATGTATGCATCTTATACCTGTTTTAGAAGCTAGGATACTTGAAGTTCGGGTAGTTTAACTTGCTGATGCCACACAGGCGGCAGAGGCGAGAGGTTGGGGCTGAGCCCTTGGATCCTGAGGTTCTTGCTCCTGGTCCCTGGTTGGGTGGCACCTGTGGGGTGTGGTTGTGACCTCTACTGTGTGGGGAGGCTACCCAGATGGGAGCCGTTCTCAGAATATGATATATGATTTCTGAGAAATTAGAAAGTCGAGTTCCTAGTAAATTAACTTTATCTTTCCATCCCCAGCTTCCCCCAAGTGAATTATGGCTTCTTTTTTTTTCTGTAAAGAATATTTATTAAATAATGAATTTTAGCGGGTGCATGATGATATATAACAGCTGAGTTCATATTAATAGCATATTTAAGCTCTATGTGATAGGATAAAGTGATTTTAATTCTTGGGGCTTGGGACAGGCTTGTATCAAACATATCTGTTTCATAACGAGCCCCCAGTTGTATGTGCTGAGCCCTGCCTTTATTAAATTGTACAGAGAAATCCCTTTGTAAAGACCGACTGACTTTTTCCTCCTTGTACGAAGACAGATTAATAATATTTCACTATTAATTAGGTCCCATCTGCTCGTCCTGCTTCCCGTTCTAAAGGTTATACTTATTACCATATTCACAAACCAACTCAACTGTGTAATCGAAGTTAAAAAATTTTTTTAAAAGGTTTAATCTTGGTTTTTGTAGTGTAGTCTCTGACTACTGTGGGGGAGTGGGCGGTGGGGTGGGGTTGGAGGGTGGATCACTGGCTCCGCCTCCTCCTCCTCCTCCTCCTCTTCCTCTTCCTCTTCCTCTTCCTCTTCTTCTTCTTCTTCTTCTTCTTCTTCTTCTTCTTCTGCTCCTCCTCCTCCTCCTCCTCTTCTTCTTCTTCTTCTTCTCCTCCTCCTCCTCCTCCTCCTTCTTCTCCTCCTCCTCCTCCTTCTCCTCCTCCTCCTTCTTCTCCTCCTCCTCCTTGTCCTCCTCCTCCTCCTCTTCTTCTTCTTCTCCTCCTCCTCCTCCTCCTCTTCTCCTTCTTCTTCTTCTCCTCCTCCTCCTCCTCCTCTTTGACTCCTTGTTCCTTCTTGTAATACAGCCGTGTATGCCACAAATTACCCCAGATCAAACTATCTGATATGAGACACGGCAATTAAAGAAGCAAGGCACGCCCCCTTAGCCGCCGTTTTGGCCCAAAGTTTGCTTCCGGATTGAGGTCACAGAAGTGAACAGTGGAGAAATGCAAGGCTTCAGCTCTCTGCATCTGAGGGTAGTCATCTTCCTCTCCCGTCGCCCCCCCCCCAACCTCCTTTCTCCTTCTCATTTCAAATGGAGCACCTCAGTGTCCACAGGATGACAGGAGATGACCCCACTTGCCCGGGCCTTTGGGACATGCCTGTGGAATGCTCTTCGAGAGGATGAGAAAACATTTGGAAGAGAGCAAGCCCTGACTTCGTAGCTAAAAATATGAAGAAATGAAGTCCATACCACAAATTGAGTCAAGTTTGATGATAGGGGATTACTGGAACATTTTATTAAGTTTGGTTTTGCTTAAAAAAATTAGCTTTTGAAAAAAAAAACTTGAATCCCCAAGCCTGTGTGTAAGGGTTTGGCTTGTGGATGGCAGTCATTACAGTGGCTGACACGGTTCTCCAAACCACCCAGGGCCACACCCTTTAGTGACCGAGCTCATTCTTTCCTCCCCTCCCCTCTTCCTGCCCCTTCATGGCAGACATCTGTTACCTTCCTACCTCCCTGCTTCCTTCTCATTGGCCCCGTGCCCATCTGTCCCCAGGACCAGACAGTGCGGCTTCCTCCTGGTCTCTTCACCTCGTCCATGGGCCACCCTGCTTTGAAGGTGATTAAGTATGAGGACCTGGGTATGTCATCCTTCATGTCCGTGTCTCTTTCCAGGACGTCCTTTTCACCACGGTCACGGCACTGGCATCTCAGCACTGACGAAGGAGGTTGCAGTGTGAAGGAATTGCACCCAGGCCTAGGGTGTTGTTTCAACTTGCTCTTTCAAGTCTAGTTCTCTGAAAAGCTGAAGGGTAAAGAGAATGAGGAGACAAGCGCAAACTTCTGTTTGTCTTACCTCTTAGCCAAGTAGCCACGAGAGGAGGAGAGGCATCTCCAGGCCGAATGCAATTGTAGCTTAAATATGGTAGCCAAGAAGAATTTGCAGGCGGGAAGGGATGGTAGCAGGCTGGGGAGAGGAATGGAGTTTGCCCTATCCTGGGGAACCGAGGGAAAGTCTGCCGTGATGGGGGGGGAGTCCTTTGACGTCGTCTTGACCTTGGCTTTCCGGTTCCTGCTCCCTTTCCCACTTACGCCTATCTGGACCCACTCGTCAGCGACTTAGACTTCAGAATCACCTCGGGTGGGCGGGACACCAAGTCACTTTCCCTAGAGTCAGACTGAATGTGAGTCAGGCTTGGTCTTTTAAAATTGCTCCCCAGGCAGGTCTAATGTACAGCCCCTAGGAGGCGAGCGCCCCTGCTCCAGCAGTTTAAAGGTCTCTGAGAGAGCTGGAGTTGCTTCAGGATCTTCCTGGTCGGGGGGGGGATTTGCAAGCATCACCTCCCCGCAGTCTAGGCTTTAGTCACCAGAGCAGAGTGATCTGAGTTCGGTCAGGAGTCTCCTTTCCTGCCAGACAGGGTGCATTTGTGCTCCTGGTGCGAGTCGTGGGTGACCTGCTGCTGGAGGCCAGTCCTGGGTTGAGACGGCGCTGCCTCCTAGAAACCATCTGGCCTTGTTTTGACGGTCTGGATGGATGATTGACAGCGAGGAGTGCACATAATGGGCTCTGTATCTGTGTCTGAGGAGTGTTTTCTCCAACCATGGGCTCTCTCAGCTGCTCTCAAAGCTGGTTTAGAACAGGTGCTAATGTACACGCACGAACAATAGAGAATCACACAGACTCTGTAGGCAGGGGTGTGCGTGGGCTCTGTAGGCAGGGGTGTGTGTGGGGATCACAGGTCCCCAAGCCCTTGTCCAGGTCAGGTACTCACAGCTCTTCGTGAGTTTCACTTCTGCTCTTGTGAAACATTACATTAGACAGATTTCCTTTCGGCGGTCCTTCCGCCAGGCTACTCAGGAAAACTACTCAGAAGATGGTGCGGGGTTTTTGTTTGTTTCTCCTGTCCCAGTTACAGCTTATGGGCCGGACGGTGCGTGGAGGGAATGGCAACGGGCTCCCAGGTTTGTCATTTGTGTGGAGGCATAGGAAGGGCGGTGATGTGTTCTCATCAGATTCGTCTCTCCTCTCCATCGTGTCCAGCTTCACGGCAAGCTCTCCTCACAGCCGCTGACGTCCCTCCCCAGCTCCATGCTGTCCCCTTGTGAGGGCTGTCTCTGTAGTTCATCCAGAGTGTGGCTTCTGGCAAGTCCCTGGTGCCCCTCTAACTTGTATGAAGTAAAACGGAAGCTTACTGAAGGAAATGACATTGTTGGACTATCACGTTTCTCTTACACAAAGAGCAGTTTTTAATGATTTTTTAAGGTCTCTAGGATGAGTCAAGTTAATTTTTGGTTTTTCGAGGGTTTCTCTGTGGCTTTGGGGCCTGTCCTGGAACTAGCTCTTGTAGACCAGGCTGGTCATGAACTCACAGAGATCCGCCTGCCTCTGCCTCCCGAGTGCTGGGATTAAAGGCGTGCACCACCAAGGCCCGGCTGAGTTAATTTTTCAGACAAAAAAGGAGAGTATTCATAGGGTATTTAAAACCTATCCGCGCTATGGATGATCATGTGGTGTTCGGCCCCGAGCTGTCTGTGTGTTCCTTCGTATCTGTGCTCACTTTTGTGTATCACGTGTGTACTGTTGTTCCCTGGAAGGTGAACATCAGTGTGCAACGAGAACTTCTTATACCAATTGTATTTTTAATGTTAGAAATCCATTTGAAGGGCCAGCAAGATGGCTCAGTGGAATGATGGCTTGCCTTGCAAACCGGGACGTGAGTTTGTTCCCCAGAGACCACGTGAATGTGGAAGGAGGGATCCCACTCCACATAGTGGTCTGTCCTTTGACCTGCACACACTCACTGTGGCGTGTGAACCACCTCGCACATATAATAAAACGAATCTATTTGGAAGTATACTTTGTACTTCTATGGAGTTAGCCTTTGGGAAATAGACGGAAATATATTTTGGGCTCATCTAAGATGATTTTTTTAAAGCTATTTGATTCTTCATTGATTCATTAAGTAGATTTTTTAAAGTGTGTGCCATGTGTCAATCTCCTTGATCTATATGAAAAATTATCAGGGTCTCACAAAGGTCAATGTCTTCCAAGCAAATCGAATACATAAGTAAAGAGTTAGGGTGCTCTAGGTAGAGTAGAGAGAGAAGGGGAATATTGTCCTACTTCAAGGGTTTCTGTGGGTCAGTTGGATGCCTGGACATGAACATTGCTAACAGTGTTGTCAGGTGTGACCATGTTTTTATGAGAAGCAAGCAGTCTAAATATTGAGGTCATCTGCACACTGGCTTTTAGATGCCAGCTCAGTTAAAAAAAGCAAAATAAAATCTTCACCAGCCTAGGAAACACCGTACTTGGGCTGAAGACTTTGTGGGACGCTGTGTCTGTCTTCCCCTCTTTGCATCCCGTGGAAGCCACGTCATCAGGGTCCCTCCCTTCCTTTAGAGCCTTACTTCAAAAGATGTCCCAGCACTAAGGATTCCATGTTGAGTGATTAAGAATTATTGCAAGAACAGATGGCGGTAAAACATGTACGGTGATAGATAGCTTCATTACACACACACACACACACACACACACACACACACACACACACACCCTCATGACCCACCCACACAACTGTTAAGTTTTTTTTTTTTGGTTTTTGTCTTGCATTAAGATCCAAACTGGTTACAAGCGTCTATGATTATTGGTGTGGAAAGTCCTCATAAATACTGGCGCATAAACTATCCAAATGACTAAACAAGCTATGGGCCACATTAGTCCTCAGAATAATTTCTAAATGCGGTTGTGGTTTCAGTGAGTCTGATCCAGCCTCGTGGCTGTGACCCTCTTAAGATTCTTGCCTTATGTGTATAGTCATTTGCCTTTAAGATAAGGTCATGTTCATGACTAGAGGCCTGACTTACTGACATTTGACAGAGAACTATAAGCTCGTCTCTCCCTGGGTAGAATTCATTTGGAAGCATTTCAAGAATGCCATTCTTCCTAAGGTTCCTGCTTGGAGGAACTATGGGGGAGAGGTAACGGCAAGAGATGAGTTATCTGTAGTCTTTAGCACTTTACAGAGCCCTGGAAACCTGCCTTTAGCCTCTTCACTGCTTTGATAAGAAGCACCAGCCCGTTGCCCCTCTCCTTGTATGAGTCAGAAACCAAGGTAGAGACATGACTTGTCTATCCAAATCAGTCTTCGGTTAGGTCCACCGAGAATGAGTGTCTACACTCTCTGGCTTTCTAGAAGCATTTTGTGGGACGGTGTATTTACATAAGACGAGAAACCATAGCTGGCCTTTGTGAAGAGCAGGCAGGCACACTGAGGGATTCTTGGTCTGGCAGGCTTTCACGAAGAACTATAATCAAGAGAAGCAACACTTAGACCATTTATGTTTGCTTAGCAAGGAATAAATCTGCACCATGCAGATACTGTAAAAGTGATCCCTCTTTGGGAAAACCCCTTTCCTCTTTGGGGAACCCCAGCAGTAGTTAAGGCGGAAGTTAAACAAAGAATGTTAAAGGAACTTCTTTCCTGGAATTTTTTTTTAAATGGTGATGATAAAGCAGAGATGGGCAGATGACGTCACACCCTCCAGGCCTCAGGGTTGAGCTGTAGGGGAGGCGGCTAGACGAAGCCTCCTGAGCTGGTGATGGACCTCTGTGCAGACATGTCTGCTGCGTGTTTCTGCTTCGCTCCACGCATTTCACGGGTTCACTGTGCTGGAGAGTTCGTCAGCACGTGTCTATGTGCACGCTGGGCTTTTAGGGTTTGGGGGGGCTACTTGTTTGCACCTCAGCCACGCTGTTGGTGCTGTCTTTTCCTTGTACTTGTTTTGGGTCTCTTAGTCGCTTTGTCTTCATGATCTAACTGGAAAGAGGTGTAAAAGTTAAGCTTGACTGGCTCTGGTTTTTTAAAAGCAGTTTGGACGTAGGTCTGTGAACAAGTTAAATCTATTGTTAAATTAGAGTTTGTGGTTCTCTTAGTTCAGCTGTCCTGCTTTTCCTTGTCAAGCATAATTCGCTTGGATTTACATAACAAAATCCACGTCCATTTGTATCATGCCTGAGTTTCTTTGCTCCGCATTTGCAAGTCTCTAGGCTGGGTTCGCTTGCATACTGCTGCCTAGTTGGTAGGGGCTCTACTCGACTATCGATAATGGCAGTGCCAGGATTTGCTGGAGTCTTTTTTGTAGCGGGCCAAGGGCTCTTGGTACCTTTCAGAGGAGGCAGAGTAGTGTGCACGCTCTCCCTTTCCACTGCAGCCGGAACACCTGTTCTGTGAGAGGAATCAACTAAATTACTAGACGTAATTGATGTTTGTGCAAAACATAGAACATTTGTTTTTCTCTCCTTGTGGTTAATGCTCAGCTTGCTAATTTAAATGAGACCTTTTTCTCTCTATTCTCATCTCTCTCTACATTCTATTACACACATCTTTTCCCCTTAGCCTTGTCCCCTGGGCACTAACAGTTGCTAAGTGCTTCTTATGGAGAATAATATATTTAGGAAACAATTTTCATTCAAGATGGTAATGCTACCTGGCCCCTTTATGCAACCAAGGCGGAGAAATGCAGATATGATACAGTTATCTTTCCCAAGTAGAGTCATTTGAAAGTACATGCACGTAATATATAGTTTTTAATAATCTCTCTGCTCCGGAGCATAAACTGGTCTGTGAGCAGGACGGCCTGATGAAACTCACTTCCCTGTGAACATGGCTCGAGCAGAGTCATCCAATTTCAAGGCAGACTGGTGTCCGTGCGGAGACCAGGAAAAAACAGGTGCTGAACATCCCTTGAAGAAAAGAAGACTCGTGAGACACTCTCTCCTAGGGCCCCAGAGTACAATGGGCGACTAGAGTAAACCTCCCGTGCTAGATGCTGAGTATGGGACACTATGCCAGAAGACCTTGTAGCTGCCTGTTGTTTATTATGCCCCCTCAAAAAAACCCCTAGAAATCTAGATACAAAAAATTAATCAGACTGCGTGTAGAATTTGAATAATTCCCAGGAGGTGTTTTGGTGTGTATGTGGCTAATTTCTTGCCGACCCATATTGTTAAGTGACTCAGCATAGGGAATTCTTTGTGAATTTTCAGCTCTGTCCTTGCACACGTTAAATGATGAAGGCCTCTCAACCTGTCTGGTTTCCGTTACTTAACTCTTGTGGGTGTCACTTTGTACCCCAGTTGCTGGCACCTTGGGGCCTCTTGGTCTTTAACATATTGTCCAGCTGTCTTCACCCATTGCCTCCTACTGCTGGGATTGTTTTCAGGGTGCTGCAGAGTGGCAACTCCAGGAGCTCGGACATTCATCCTAGCTTACAATTCTAGATGAGGAAGACGGCCTTTGACATCATGTGAGGACGCCATTATTGTGATGCACACAATTTCAAGTTTGATTTTTGTAACCTTAAAAACCCTACATCTAGTTTCTGCCCCATCTCCTCCTCTTTTTTCCCCCAGCATGTAAGTAGGTTACGAAGTCTTCTGAGAGTCCTGAAATAGCTTCTCTTGGTTTCTTTGGAGGCCAAAAGGTTTCCACGTTTACTATTTTCCCAATTTCCATCAAAAGAGAAGGAGGGAAGGCAAGTGAGTATGACCAGTCCTGCTGTTTTGTGAGTGTCTTCTAAGTGGGGTGTGGATAATATTATCTGTTTTCCTAAGACACTTAACTGTGTTACGTTGCTTTATTCGTTTCGCTGAGATATGGGTGAAAATAAATGTGATCTCTAACATGGTGTATTGTTTTAATCTTCATTCACAGGGCGGGATGTTCCCATGAGAAATAAGCAAGTCGATCCTTGTGTGTGTGTGGAAGGCTGCCCCTAGTCATATCTGAGGGACAGTGTTCTGTGTTCCACTTTATTTGTTTAGAAATGGGATTCACTGTGCTCCTCAGGCCGCATCGACATGCTCAAAAGGTAGTAGCTGCTGAGGATGAGATTATCTGTCATTTTAATCTACATTTTCCTTGTTTTTTTCTAAATAAACATCTCACTTTAAGATCTGGTGCACTTGGGAGCTGGAGAGGTGGCTCTCAGCAGTTTTCAGCACAGGCTGTTCATACTCAGGCCCTGTGTTCAGTTCCCAGCACCCACGTGGAGGCTCACAAATGCCTGTAACTCCAGTTCTTTGGAATCTGATGCCCTGTTCTGACTGCCTCAGACATCACGCACATACATGTGGTATACAGATGTGCTTACAAGCAAAACACCCATACATATAAAATAAAGCAATCTAAAACAACAAAACATCTTGGTGCATTTTTATAAATGTAATATTATTGGAGCTATTTTCCCATTGGCTGTTGTCATACAATTGGAAACCAAAACACGTTTAGACACTCTTTGATTTTTACATGTGTGCATTGATAGAAATGATTGTTTGGGTAGAGAAGTAATGAAGACACTTTAGCAAATAAGAGCGCAGTGAGGATGCCTGGGGGGACAGGACAGCAGCAGAGTCCGTTCTCTCTGGTGTGTGGGGAGAGCAGTGTGTCCTTCGGCTTTCTTCCCTGTCTGTCTGTGGCGTGTGTCCCCTCCCTCAACCTCACCCATTCTTTCAGCAGATTTACGTGGGCCCGTTTTGTTGTTTTACTCAATAGTCCTAATTTGAGCTGGAAATGTGTTTTATCATCTTTTGTCTTGTTCTCTGTGGGAAAACCCAGCCTACTCCTGGCTTCTAGGTATGAGGTGCCTTTAAAAACCATTACTGTGAAAAAAAATTACTCTGGGCAATTATTCTCATAATTGCGGATCTTTATGTGGTGAGTTTTATTTAGGCAAGCTGTATTCTTAATTGAGCATGATTGAACAAAACACAAATTCCTACATTTATGCCATCCCTTGAGTCAGCCAAAGACTTCAGAAACAAAGGAAAACATTGTAAACATAGTATTTTTTTTCCAGACCAGCGGCATGGGAAGTCACATTCGAGAGAAGGCTGCTACTCCGGGGTTAGGGTGACGGGGATTCTGATGTCAGTCTGATTTTTCTCCCTGAATGATTTGCTCTGCGTGGCAGCCCTCATGTCAGTAGCTTACTCACTGTGCTGTCCAAAGCATGAAGCACACTTGTCAACTGAACTGTCCCCCCGCATGTAATTTCTCCTATACCGTGTAATACCCTCCACCCATTCACCCTCACCCAGATGTTCTTATGTAACTTAACTCCTAACCACAGTTCTGAGACATTCGGGCTAATTTCTGCTATGGCAACATGTCAGTTTCTCTCACGGAAAGAAAATTATCTTTTCCATATTTAGTCGTCGTCGTCGTCGACTTGATTTTAAAGGATTCATGAACTTAATAATCTTCTCTCCTTTTACCCCTGTTTTTATATAGCTGCTTTCACCTGCCATAGATAATGGGAATAGTATAGGCCTCGCTGTTTGATTCACCCTGGGTTTATTATGAAAACTCTTCACTCATCGGGGCTTTCGGGCCAGAAGTAGAGCAGCTATTCCTGTGTGTGATGGTTTTTCTGTTTATCGCGACCCTAGCTATCATTCTCTGTTAGGAAGAATTTATCTGTCTAGAGCGTCAAACCATTTCCTGGCTTGCCTCGAACTGGCTGCTGTTGCAAATAGGAATGGGAGGGATTGGAGGGTCTGGGGGAGAGCCCCTTTCCTCTTGAGACACAACAGGAATGAGTCTTCCCCCCGGGGCTTTCCTGTGAGGAGTTTCCTCGGCACTCATATTTTATGGAAGATAACTTAGAATTTCCATTTGCTATCTCTGATTATGAGCAAGAAGCAGGAAATTGTACACACTCCCAATTCCAGTGAATATTGCATGCAACTTTTTTTCCCCTCAGATCCCATCTGGCTTTTATCCATACTCCTTAGAGGGTGGAGTTTGTCCCCACCATTTACAGCCCAGGTGCCCTCATGATACTTACCTGTGCCATCGTGTCAGGAAATGTCTTTTTCTCATTACCAAGGACTAGTCCCTATAAGATACACATTTCTCCCCGGCATTAAAAGTCTTGGTAGAACTATGACCGCTGTGACTTCTCTCCCCATTTACGCAGTTTCTACCTTTGCGTCAGAACTATGGAATGGGTAGGCCGAAGACACTCTTACATCCCTTATGTGCAGGTCTATATTCGTCTTACAGCAACTCATTTTGTCTATCCATCCATTCATTTTTCATAGACACTAACTGAGTCTCTACTAACTACTAGGAAGGGCCCCAGAGCTAGCAACTGGGGAACATGATAGCAAGTATCTCATCAAAAATAATTGTTAGTAAATGTTGCCACTCGGGAGGGAAAATAAACCAGAGAAATTAATGGCGTCCATTAGCATTTTTTAATGGTTGGGTTGTGTATAAGAGAGGAAAGGCTGGTTGTATTTAGAAGGTGGTGAGGAATCTAGGTAATATTTTAAACAGAAATGTTTGGGTATTGCACTGAATTGTTATTTGTGCCTAGGAAATGAAACCTCGGAGAATGCAGCTGCTGGCCACAGGGATGCTACCTCAGCTGCGTTTCCCTGAAAGGGCTAAACATTGGATTCCCACTTTTGAGTGTTAAGAACGCCGAGTGTGGAGTGCAGTTTATCGTTGGAAAGCTTGGTTCCCTCTCACTTAGAAGCAACCGGTTTAAGCAAGTGTGGTCTTTGATGGGCTCTAGCCCCAGTGAAAGTTTCAAGTTGCTTCAGAGGATAATTCCCTCTGCACTTTTGGCTCACTGCCTGATTGCTTTGTCTCTTAAGGGCAGAGCTCTGCCTTTGTAGATTTCCTAAAGGGATTCTGATTGGACCTTTGGAACTGTTCTCCTCCCCCCAGAGCATCCCGGACCTTGTTAGTATCTCCCTGGAGTTAACTGAATCGTTGGGAGTGTTAGCGTGTGGACTTTCCCCAGGGCCTTACAAACCCTCCGGGGCATTGGTGCTACTTAGGCCCACAGTGGGACTTCTATGGAACCCTGAGCGCCTTCATCTATGCTCTGAAGTGTAAATTAAGTGTACAGGTCAATGGGCATCATATCACCTAGCTGTATCTAATTTGCTGTGAGCGTCTTCAGGGCTAGTGGCAGAGACAATGAAAACGCTACCCCACGATCAGGTAGCAGGCATGATTCTGTTCTGGTTGGGTGGGAGCTGTCTTCGTCTTGAGAATGTCTGATTGGAGGTAGCCAGTTTCCATGGCTGCCTTCTGGAAGACAAACTGATCTTAGCTTTGCTGGTGTCCCTCTTCAGCTTTCCGTCTCCCCGTGTCCCCTTTACCCTTCTTTTCCAGGTGTGGTAGGACCCAAGCAAGTGCTTCCCTAGGTTAAGGCCAGTTCTTCAGCATGCCTGCTCTCTTCTTCTCAAGCGAGCGGCACTTTCACCCAAACAATCATTCATCCGAAGGGTTCTGAAAGAGTGGGTATTATGCCCAACATCTTCCCATTGTCCTGACAGTGCCTGGCTTATCGTGAATAGCTAACGTTTTCATATTCAGACTATCACTGTTCCATTATGATCTCTTGTTTTCCTATTTTCCTTTTAAAACTACTTCCATCCTAATCATGTAGAATCTTTGACTGAATAATTTATTTCCTCTATATTTTGAGTTGCTTTGAATTTAGCCAAGTCTATGTAGGGTTTTCAAGGTTATATTTCTTAGAGAGGCCGCTCTTATGACATAGGCGATTAATTGATTAAAATATCTTTCCTCTCACCGAATCCTCAGAAAATATTGTGGGTCTCTTGGATCTTTGCACATCTAAATTGTATTGAATTAAAATTCTTTATTCTGTTTGTTTTTATCCTCACTCATATATGTAATGTTAGGCACATGACCTGTTTTGATCTTTAGAGGACACCCTGGTGTTTCCCTGTAGGAGGGAATTAAAGTTTTTGATCAGGGAAATTTAGAACTCCTGTTGTCCTGACCTCCTGGGCCATAGAGGATCCCTACTAACTAGATTATAGTTATTTACAGCAGTTTCCCCGAAAAGCTAATGTTCTGTCTATCTCGTGTTTGGAAGAGAATGTGCAGTTATTGCTGTCTGCCTGGCCAGCGAGTAGAAATGAGAAGAAAAGAACGAGGAGAGAGAAGCTGTTCTCATTTGTTTTTATCTTTAATCTTTAAACGGCATTTTCATGTATCCCTTAGACATTGTACTTAGTTTCATTCAGAAACATTTACTTTTTGGGCACTGAAACATTTGAAAATTAGCTTGAAAATATCATCTGAGCAGTGATGGATTGTCGATTTGCCGCTCCAGCATCTTCCCCTCTGGGACCTGTGTCAGAATGCAGGGAGACGTGGCATTTATAGGTCTTTGATGTCTTCAGAAGACCAGTCTTTTGTGTTTTAACTATTTGTCAAGTCATTTACCCTTTGTTGTATTCTGCCTTATACTTGTTCAAAGGAATGAAGCATAGTCACATTCCCCAAATGAACTTAAGTTCCTAAGCAGATATTGGAGAGATTCAATACAAATACAAACTGAGCCTCTCTCCTCCAAAATATCCAAAATGCATTATATGTTCCAAAATGAAATCATTTTGTGCATCAACTTGATACCACACACAGTGCGCTCCTGCTGCTCAGTTACCCTCAACATACTATATTTTCATTATATTAATTCATAACAGAAGAAAACAATTGCCTACCAGTAGCATATATGTTCAGAGTCAGGAGGGGTGGCGATAGCACACAACCACACTGGTGACCACAAGATTGACCATCTTGCTTTCTAAGAGACCATCTATACGTATTTGATACATGCACAAAATTATTAAAAATCTTCTCCCAACTAACAATCTAAGCAATAGTGGAGAGGCTACCTTGAATGTTCTACCCCGATAATGAGATTGATGGCTACCTTATATGCCATCCTAGAGCCTTCATCCAGTATCTGATGGAAGCAGAGGCAGACACCCACAGCAAACCATTGAGTTGAACTCAGGAATCCAGTTGCAGAGAGGGAAGAATGATGAGCAAAGGGGTCAAGACCACAAGCAACTGACCCGAACAAGGTAGACCCCAGACTGATAGCTGGGAAACCAGCATGGAACTAATCCAGACCCCCTGAACGTGGGTGTCAGTTAGGCGGCCTGGACAATGTATGGGACCTCTGGTAGTGGATCAGTGTTTGTCCCTGGTATACGAATGGACTTTGGGAGCCCACTCCACATAGAGGGATACTCTCTCAGCCTAGACACATGGGGGAGGGCCTAGGTCCTGCTCCAAATGATATGACAGACTTTGAAGATTCCCCATGGAAGTCTTCACCCTCCCTGGGGAGCGTAGAGGGGATGGGATGGGGGGACAGTGGAGGGCAGGGGAGGAGGGGAGGGAGAGGGAGCTGGGATTGAAATGTGGAACAAGCATTTTTATGATTTGAATTTTTAAAAAATCGTGACTTAAAAAAATTATCTTTAGGGAATGTGTGTCTAAAACTAAGTGAATTTCCTGCTCCAAGCTAGAAATATGCGTATGCAAATATTTTAAAAGATGGAAAAAAATCCCCAGTCTGGAACACCTAGTTGCTAGCATTTCTGACAGGAGATACTCAACATGTAGCTTAAAATACCAGTTAGAGGCTGAGGAGGACGGGCCAGTGGCCCGAGTGCTTGTCACAACATAGGTACCGAGAGCACAGTTTGGACCCCCCAGCATCCTTGTGACGAGGAGACAGGAGAATCCCTGTAAGTCCCAGAGCCAGCTAGTCTTGCATACACAGTCACTGTCATCAAGTGACGTGCCTCAAACAAGGGGCAAGGCTAGAGCTCAAAGTCGCCCCCACATGTGCGCCATGCCATGTTTGCTTGTAAACTCACGCACACATGAATGTTCACATACATGATCATGCATGCACATGCCACACACACCCATAACAACATCTGTAAGTTCTGTCATCACCTGTTGAGTTCCCGCTATAAATCAGGCTGTGCATTTGGTAGATACCCTGGTGCATATAAAAAGTAATGAATACGACCACGCTGATTCAAAGTGAACACGAACTTACAAGTCATGTATCATTTGGCCGGAGCCACCACCAATTCATCTTTGTAAGATGTCAGTCCATTTTAATTCACTTGTCTTCATTGCTATGTGATCTGTTTGTACACATGAACTCAGAATGGGACTTTAAGCGTGGTGTGGAGATTTGCTGTCCAGGAAACACCACCTCAGCCTTTGTCTCTGCTTTTCTTTGCAGTGATTCGACTTGAGGTATCTTCTCTCTCTGATTCCCTTCCAAGTCTATGACTTGGGGTTACCCTATAATCTATAGTCACAATCCTTCTCCAAATGTCGAGAACAGATGTCTTGGCTACTACAACAACACAAGAACATGGGATCTCAAGGGGCCCGAAGCCATGAGTTTGTTAAGATGTACAAGGCTTTGTTTGCCTGGCCTCCTCTCTGTTCTCATGGGCACACACAGGCAGGCAACTGTACAAGTGCAACTCGAGTCTGAATCACAGGGTGTTAACACCACATGAAACTTGAATGTGGCAACTGTTACTGTGGGCCGCAGTGAACCGTCTGGGGAAATCCAATCCCTGTTGTAGGTCTGGCCGTGGCGCCTCCAGGAGCCCTTGGCCACCAGTGTAGATGACTTCAGAACTGATTTCAGGCCCTTCTCATCGGAACCCAGGTCTAATCTCAGGCCGAAGCTTCCTCAGATCGTCAAGGTGCCCTAGACTGGTGGAATTTTTCACTGTTTGGGGCTGTACACCTCCCCAAGGATGCGGTGTATCTCTGTTACTCTGTTATTCTTTCGCGTGTCTCAGGGGCAAAGGGACAGGATAATGAAAGATCTCTTAGGATGGTATCGCAGGGGGAATGAAACTTTAGCAGGTGTGGAAAGAGGCACTGAAGTGGTTTCTCTTGCCCCTCTCAGGGCTGCCCCTATAAAACAGTTTAACCTGTGCGAGTTTATTCTGAGGTGACAAATGGGATGTTACTGGAGGGTATTAGTGCATTTTGGCAACTGAGCGAGCCCGGGGAGGAGGGAACTAGATCTAAATTATACAAGTTGGCTCGCCATGTTGTTTACAGCCTGGATTGCTCAATTGCAATGATGCCTTGCTACAACTGCCTATTTTATGTACACTCATACATCATAAAATTTTCCTTCCCTATGTCTTTTTTTTCCGGTTTTATCCGAGTTACAAATTTAATAGTAAACATTTTCCTCAGTGTACCACCTAAGTGCAGAGATTAGGAATTCCCGAAGCTTTTTTTTTCCTTAAACCTCAATTCATTTCAGAGGTTCCAACAGGTTGGAGAAACAACAAGTTGAACAAACACAGCCAAACTGTTGTATGGATTCAGCGGCTGGAGTGGTTCTGCAGGCTATGTTTGCCTACACTTATTTGGAGCTGTCTTTCTTTTCCCTGTCCTTCTTTTCCCCATGTCCCCCTGTCCTGCTTTTCCTTTCTTCTTCTCTTTTTTGCTTTTATAAATTCTTCTTCTTTTCTAATGACAGGGTGTGGGTGTTGTTTCTTTTATGGCTTTGCAGTTCTTGAGCCTTCTGAGAGTTCTTCAGTAGGGCAGTGAATACAGCAGGGACAACAATAACAACAACAACAACAGGCTTTGATAAAATAGAAACTCTGCTCTCGTGCAAGTCCTCTCCATTTTTAAATTCAAGTTTGGAGTTCCATGTATAAGCAGTCCTGTCTCCAAATGGATGCATTCTTCACAATGCTCAGAGTTATCAGAGACTTAATTGTGACATTAAGTTTCTAATTTGTGATCCAGGTTGATACGTAGAAGGAACCCTTTAGATTGAAACATGCATGCCACTGTGGATTCTTGTCAAAGTGCCTTTAAAACCAAATTATGGTTGGCACGTTCATATATTTGTACGAGCATACACCAGCAGCCTCGGAGCCCAGAAGTGCTACAGGCTAGAGAGAGCTGTGAAAAGACTTACAGATAAAACTTTTCCTGTAAATATCCTGAGTTGTAGTCAGTTAGCAGTCTGCGGCTTCCTTCCATAGTTGAAATATTATAAAAAGCCGGGGTGGGGGGAGAAGGGGGTTTTGTCAGTCTGTGAAATTCCCAGACGGAAGGGCAGAAGGTGCCGTTGTGCAGAGGACACTGCTGAGGTAGGGCATAGGGAGCTCTGCTGGAAATGAACCAAGGGTGGAGACAGCCAAACGGTGAATTCACCATGCCTGTGTTAACTGAAATTGCTGAGTCGCATTGCTGATTTCCAGGGATTGGTGGACAAATGAAGGCACCACTCACGGTGGCTTTTAATTTGTTTTCCTACGGTGCGCAGTACAGTTTATTAAAGGTAAGCACCCCCCCACATTCTTTTCTTCTGAAAGATAGGCTTGAATAACGGTAAGAGCCTTGCAGTCTCTTGTACATCATTTAGGCCTAAAGAGAAGACTCGCTGCGGCCACAGGCAGCAAACCTGAGTTGGACTACTGGCTCAATCCCCAGGTATTTAACCTTGAAAATAGCTGTAGTGATAGCTGCTGTTTTCTCCTATTATGAGCTAGCTCTCCGTATACATTTTACTTAATCCTCTCAGTCCTCGGATGTCCTACTTTGCTCAATATTAAATAGTTGGCTAATGGGGAAGCCAAGATTCCAATCTAGACGTGGTTATGTCTGAACTATGTCATCTTCTGCCTTCTGGTTATGTAAGCTCTTTCACCACAGCGTCCACATATATAAAGTGAGGATAGAATTACTTCTCAAAACCCAGAGCTCTGGGGGGACGAGAGCAGGTTCGCAACCGCATGGTGCTCAGTAGGGACATGGAGAGTGGTAGGTTTTACTAGCATGGTGGTATGATTAGCTTGCATTTTTGTTCGTGGCTCCTTTGCTTAACACACACGCACGTGCGCGCGCGCGCGCACACACTCACACTCTTCGTGACTATGTTGGAAGAAAGACAGGCATAATCCAGCCTGTGTTTTACTTTTATTCCCCTTTTAGTTTTAGAAGAAATTGAAAACATTGTATAGGGCCTAGATAGTGAGGTTTCAGTGCCCCGTGTATCTAAGTCAGCTCAAACTGTCATAGGCTCCTTCTCAGCTTCGGAGAAGGGATTTTTCCTTTTGTCAGTCAAGTTGCTGTTATGGCCCGCTCCGTGGACATGAGCATGTGCTCATCGAATGTCCATGGGCATGAGTGTGTGTGCTGGGTGTGACCTGTCGCCCTTGATGTTGGCTGGATGGTGTGTCTGTAAGGAGGGCAACTCTTGTTTTGTCATTTTTGACACGTAGTGCCACTTTAGGTCTTTCGTATTCGTCTTGAAGACATGTTCTTCCTCATTGGCTTCCTTCTGATTCAAGCAGACAAGTTTTTGTGTGTTCATGGGTCTCTTAAAGCCACAAACTCATTCTGATTATAATAAATGTTTCTCAACTTTGAGAATGAAACTCACGGTTACCTCAGACTGCATGGATTTTTGGCCTGGTCTATATGCATAACTCGTTTAATTGACTCATAACTAGCCTAATTAGTTGATGTCCTACCTGGCTGAGATTGCGTTGCTTCTCTGGGAACGGCTCTGTTCTCAACACCTAAGCATTTAGTAAATTCCTGTCAGCTGAATGATGGAACGACTGTTGGCAGAAAACCAGGGAGTTATGTAAAAAGTGCCAATATGATTGTGTTTAGACCCCATCCATTAACAACTTGGCTGTTTGGGGAGAGAGCAGGACTCCCGCCTAAAGTTGAGAATTTCAGGGAAATCTTTTAGAATCTCATCAGAATCCAGGCTGTGTGTCCTTTGATCAGTTAAGGGGGAAAAATTGCAATTGTCAGGCATAACCTGAGAATTTGTGGAACTCCTTCACTGTGATGCCCGAACCCCAGCACCCCGATAAAGGTTTTGTCCCTCCTGTGGATGAGAGACAATACGCTTGCCTATGCAGCTGGTGATGTAATTAAACTTCTGACCACATGCATGACTCTTGAGCAAAAAAGTGGCTAAAGCCCTGTGTCTAACGTGATTGAGGGGTGGAATCCATGCTGACGCTCTCTCAACTAATCTCTCCTTTCAGAGTTCTCCAGAAGCAGGCCTTCGAGGGGTCCAAAGTTTACAATAAAACTCCTTTATACTTAAAATGTCATCAAAATACTAAGGCTAGCTCTTCCTGAAACATGAAGGGGTAAGCCTGTCCATTCTTTCCTCTTGACATTTGGCCTAATTCTATCTCAGATAAGTGGGTCTTGGATGTAATCCAGCCAGAATGGGGCACCCTTAACTTTCTCGGTTTCCCTGAGTTTTCCGTATGGGAAGAGGCATGATTTACTCTGCTTGGGACCTGCAGGAGGAAAAGCTGATGTTTAGATTTCTGAGAAACTGTGAAATGTTTGTCAGCACCACAGCCCAGCTGAGAAACTGACTTCATTTGGGAATGGTAAATTTCCCACTTTCCCAGTCTGCTTTCCCAAGCTAGGTTTGGGTTTTATGTTCACAATAGACTTATTTCAGCGCACCCAGGTGGTGGGGTGCCTCAGAAAGCTCCCTCAGGCCTAGAGGAAATTCCCCTTGGTATTTATGTTAGTCATTTTGCAGGTGAAAGGTACTCTGATTTACATTTCACAATCTGATCTCCCTACCAGCCAAGGGCGAAAATCTGGTGTGCCTGGCCACTAGATCTTTTCAAAGGGAGAGTGAAATGCAGATATTCACTCTTTAACTGAAGTCTCTGACCTCTGACCAAGGCTGAGGCTAAGGTAGGTAGGCAGGTTGGAACAGGTGTCTGTGCCTTGGACCAGGAGGAGATAAACCCTGGAATGTGGGGCGTGGTGGGGGGAGGGACCTGCAGCAGTTTGTCAGAATGGACAGGGTTTCACCCTACCTCAGTACACCCCAACAATGGCAGCTGGTTTTCTGGGACTTGGAAGGAAGGAGGCTCAATATTTGGGGAGTTGTCTGGATGTGTTCTCTCATCCCCCTGAAGGAAGGAATTTGAGAGTTAAAGTTTATTAGTCTTTATGAACAGCAACTGTATTTTTTCTCTCACGAGCCTGTTCCAAATATGTTAGATACAGCATAAACTGGTTCAGTCATGGTCTACAGCCTTTGTTTTCGGTGGTCAATTCCTGGTCAGGAAAGTTCTTGGATCGGTCAGACAATTGTAAGCAATGTCAACATGGCTCCTGGAGATGGAGTTTTAAATGTAATTGTTTTGTATTTAGCATGTTTCAAAATTGATTTTATGAACAGAGTTGCAGATTAACCTTTCTGTAACAGGCTGGAAAAATGATCAGTTGAAAACATGGTGCCCCCTAACAGCATTCTTTGTAGCAATCAGGGCTAATCTGCTTGTGGGCATTCATGTTATTAGCTCATTTCCTTAAGCTGTTTCCTTATCTGATTGCTGTGATGGTCCCAGCTCTTGGATTGGAGAACAGTTCCAGAACTGGTTGTAACCTTTTTTTTCCCCCCTTAAAATAACTATGATGATGATAACGGAAGAGACATTTCTGTGAAAACACGGTAGTGAGTCCACAAGGCAAGAAAATACCCATTTGGAATAACTCGGTTTTGAGCTATGCCACTGTGTTTAGAGAGCTCCATGCTTTGCCTGGATGAGTTCTGGGCTGTTACCATTAATGGCATCCTTGGGTGAGTGTTTTATATGACCATTAAGTTACTGTTTGTCTGGCATTTCCTCCTCTAGGAAATGAGGCAGTGTGCAGAAAAGAAATTAAATAAATTCTTCCCCCCTTTTTTATGGCCTTTGTGGCTTCCACAAAACTTTAACTTCTGGGGACCTCAAAGTATACTTGCTGTTGGCACACGCTGGTGTTCTCTGACCTAAATGACTTTAGGAGTGGATGGGAGCAGGCCCTGTTACACAGACGAAAGTGCTCTGTATTCTCTTCCTTTCCAGAATCGTGAATGGTTTCATACTGGCTTTCATTTCTCGGGTGCAATGTCTATGGCGCCGATGCAAGTTTCTTGGGAAGCGGGATCTTAGACTATTTGTTATGATTGTGCATGGTGTTTCTGTAGTAGATTATTTTGTAGACCAAATTGTCAACAAAGAAAAATAAAAGCAATGCCAGGCAAAACTTCCCAGTTTCCATCTTCATTTGGGAAGTTTGGTAGAAATACTAAAGAGTAGCACGCACATTTAACGTGTCTTGTATGTTCATGTACAAGAGTCGGTATTAAGTAGTTTGTATGTATTTAGATGGTTCCTGGAAAAGAAGGTCTTCAGAAAATGTAACGTCCTTCTTCAGACGATGGCCTGTGTCCTGCTGGCTACAGAACAGCCCACTTACCTGCCTGGGTTTTAAGTGTAGCTTCAAACTTTTAGTAGCTTTACTGGGGTCAGTCTGTTTATAAAATATGCGATTTTCCCTAATTATTCAAAGATCCCTTCCTAGCTGACATGGGAAAGATTTTTTTTTTTCATGTGAAGGACTAGTTTTCATCTCTTACAGAGATCTCTTTGATTAACCACCTGTTATGGTTATACCTTCAGAAGAACACTAAAGAAAAATTCCATTATATTATTTTGCATTACACTGGACGGATTAGGGTAATAGGACATTGTGTGATGTCAGGAGACGGTTCTTCGCGTTAGCATCAGCAGAGACGACCAATTGCCCGCTGCTGTGGCTTTGTGCCCCATGATACAGGGTACCCTTCCACAGCCTCGGTGATGACGGGAATAAAACAAATTGCAAAGTGTGGTGTGTTAGTGAATTTAGTGCGACTGCATTTTTTAATGTGTAAGTAGGCTTAGGTTTTTATCTGCCTTATCTTAAGCCCCCGTCAAGATCAAACTCAAGCAAGCGTTCACATCCACAATTGAATCTCGCCAGCCCTTTTCTTTAAGTTAACATTCGTTCAAACTCTCCCTACTGCTTCTGTCAATAGATCTTTTAAAGGCAGGCATTAGAGTTAAGTTTGCCTTCGCCTTTCCCCCCACACTGCATAACTTCAAGCCCAAGGGCTTCTTTTAATAGGCATTAGTTGAGGCCTAGAATCGGGTAGACATTTGTGAAGGAGACTTGAAGTTTGGAACAGAGTTGGCCTTTATAGTTTTTCCATGGGGGGAAATCTTCTTAGGAGAATAAAGGCTGCCTACTAATCTGCTACCATCTGGAGAATGAAGAAGCCAGAGGCTGTTGGCCCCAGGTCACATCCCTTATGTAAACTGTCAAATTCTTTTCATATTAATGGCATATTGAGTCTAATCAGGGGGTATCAGACAGAGCTTATTTATGATTCTCTCTCACTCCCTTTCTCTGGGCAGGCGAGGTGTCTAAGTATTGTTGCAATGTGAGAGAAAGGCACAGTGTAGCTAAAAAAGAAGTTTGATTGGTAATGGGTGTTTCCTGTTTGGTGATGTTTGCAGCCATGAGTAAATTTCTTCAAGGTTCTTCCAAACAACCTTTTATGGCTAATTTTATTAAAGACAGCTTGACTACTTATTCAAATCAGTAAGAATGGCAGTTGCTAACCATTGGACTTATCCCACCTTTGAGATAGAGTGGTCCTGATTCTGGCTTTCTAGGGAATACCTGTGCATGTGAGTGTAAACTTAGATGTGTAGTTTGGAGCCTTTGGATGTGTGGAACAACTAAAGTCACCCTGAATGTCCTGAGTCCTCCAAGTGCTAACCAATAAAAATACTTTGCATTTAAAACAGTATTATGAAAGTCTCTGAACTCCTGTAGACAACGGGCCAGGTAGACTACAAATGTCTTGATAGATCTCTTACGAGCAGAATTATTTCCCAAACCGGTACAGACTGATTTTGTTCATTGGAAAATTGCTCAGCTCTCCCCACTTATAAATAAAAATAGATGCACATTCTCATTCTCATAGCTTTTGGTAGGTAAAGGTTGCCCTCTCTAAGCCATAGTGTGGTAACCAAATCATGTTATTCCCAGGGACTCTTGCCTACAGTACGAGCTAAAGGAAGCAGTGAAAAAGACACACTCTTCAATTAAATATTGTCCACACAGGAATTGTTGCAAAAAATCACGTCTGACATTCTTTTGAACAAAACAAATAAACAAACAAACAAACAAATAAGTGACTGCAAACTTATTTTATCCTGATGGCCTTTCAGTTACAGAAGGAACACAGAGAGATGAAACCTAAAAATTTCAGCAAACGGAATTAAATATCGAGCAAGCACAAAGTTCCAATGTGTGGAAATTACTTTAAAATTCTGAAATGAGAGAGTTTTTCCTTGGGTCCTATATTCCACGGGTGTTTTCTTCTTACCCCTTGGTTTCCTGTGTAAACTAGAAAATGAAAACCAGACCCAGTGACCCAAAGGGGATGAAATGTGTTTGTTTTGCCCATTATATTTCTCTCCTCACGTCTAGATGCCGTGCTTCTCTGTCCCCTGTGTTTGAAGTTGAGAGCTGGGAACAGACATGAGATTGAGGTCCCAGGGAGAAGCCAAGTTCAGCCTGAGCTGGTGAACTCCCTGAGACTAAGGGCATATGACTTTAGCTAAAGACACTCAACTATGACATTTCTGTCAGTAGTGCAGAGGCCCACCGTGCCTTTACAAACAGGTTTCCTTTTGGTAGTCTCAGTGCATGGCACAGGCTGAATGCTGTGGCAGCTTTCCTTAAGTAATTGGCTTCAGTTGACAACAGTGAGTTTACACACGAAGGCTCAGGTTCCAAAGCGCTTTCCCCAAAGATGACATTTTGCAGGGATTTTGAGGGGACACATCATCAGGGGAGGGGACGGTGTGATGATACTCTGAGATGTTAGCGTGACTCTGGAAGAGGTCAACAGCAGAAAAAAAAAAATAGGAGAAAGGAAGGTAGAGACTGAAAGACAGCGCATGAAAAATGTCTGTGTGTCTAGTAGCTCACACAGATGGGGGCGGGGGCGGGGGGGGGGCGGGAAAGCCATGGGAATGCAAGGCCGATTCCAGGACTGAGTTTTGTTGCCGTGTCCTGCCCTGATGTTTGAATCTGTTTTAATTCTAGGCTGCAATGTCACGTGCTAGGGACCTTAAGTAATGACTTTAAAATGTCACGGTAAACTGGAGCCATTAGGACAGTCAAGATCTACTCCCACAGTCAAGCTCTATAAACGTGTGAGTAATTTAGGAATCCCTTCCTTGGCTGGGCCCGGTAACATGGCCTCTTCCCTCCCAGGCTTTCAACTTCTCACCTGCAAAGCAGCAATCAGAGTGTTCTCTCCTTCCAGCCAGCTTGTAATTTATCTGACTGCAGAGAAGCGTGACCGGACCGGCGAAGATTGTGGTTGGGGCGGCGCCCGCACCTTTTGCTCTTTTTGTGTGCTTTGCAAAGGGCTCGCCCACCTACCTCTGCCCCTTTCTCAGTGCTGTGCGAGCAGCTCTGCTTGCTCTGGAGAGAGACCAAGAGGCGGAGTTCAGAGTGGCGGCCAGCAGGGGGTGCCCTTGCCAGATAAGAACAGGCTTTTCTGATGCCAGTACGGTAAATGTCACATACTCCGCCATCCCGTCCTTTTAAATTAATTTGGCTCAAGATACGACCCCAGAAACATTTTTATTTTGTGCTCCCAGGTCCCGGGCCACACCTGTCTGAGAGTTCAGTTTCTTTTTTGTTGCTAACGGTAGACTCTGCCTTTCCTAACTGCCATCTGGTCACCTTTCACTTTCAAACTAGAGAGTGGGTTTCTTTCTCTCTTTCTGTATCACGGGTCAAGCTGAAGGGCACAGTCACCTGCAGGGAACAGAACCGAGTGTGTTCACTGAGCATTTTGCTGTTTTACATGACCTCACCATAAAGGAATGTCTCTACGGGGAAGGAAAAAAACCTGTTTCGTAAAGCAGCCCATAGCTTTGTTTTCTCTCGTCAGGGTGACGGCCCTTTGGTTCCTGCCAGTGGGTATACACCAGGAAGGTGGGAAACGATCCTGAAAATCCCACGGGTGGGCGATTGTTCATTCTTTAGGCATGTAGCGGGGAGGACAGTGTCTGGTTCCCAGGAGGGGCGCTGTACAGTAATTCAGACTGTCCAAACGTATGTCATTTGTATATTGGACTCTCTCTCTCTCTCTCTCTCTCTCTCTCTCTCTCTCTCTCTCTCTCTCTCTCTCTCTCTCTCTCTCTCTCTCTCTCTCTCTCTCTTCTCCCATGAGTGGGAGATGATCGTCTGGTTGGGGCCGGGGGTGACTGGAGGAAGCATTCTGTTTCCTTAAGGAATGGATTCTGTGAACTTCTTGCCTGGACTTTGTCGGGTAGAACTCTCTCGTCCAGCCATCTGCACAGGAAGAGTTCTCAGTGCCCAACCCAGCCTTGTTACCATAATGTAATGCTTTATGAGCAGAGACTTCCCTTGAGTGCCGGAGCCCCCAGGTTCCTGTGCCCTCTGCCCTGCTGGATGCCAAGCTGCCCTGATGCTGGCTGGAGCAGTTTGCACTCTGGCCGGGGCAGGTGCTGCTGCTGTCACTGCTGGCCCCAGGCCGCTGAGCCACCATCCTCCGCACCCCTGCGCTCAGCTGCTGGCCCCCTGTTCTTGGTTAGTCCTCAGGCAGCCATGGATACAGAGCTGTAGCTTACCGTTACAAGTAAAAAGAAGAAAAAGAAAAGAGCTGTACACAGGTCCTGGCTAGGTAGCAATGGGAACCCACTGAGCTAGAATCCGGATAGCAGTGAGTTTCCGCGGATGTTCTGGCGGCTGCCAGTCGGTCAGGGACACGCGGTGTCCTCGTTTCCCAGTCACTTATAAGCTACTCTGCCGTTTCAGCTGTCTAAAATCACAGTCGCAACCCTTTGGTATCTGCTGGTTCTGTCTTGCTCACATGTGTGGGCCTGGTTAACTTAGTCGTGTGCAAATGAGACCCCCAAATTAATTTTTTTAAAAAAATGAGAGTTATTTTCTCTTCTTAAATCCTAGTGTTAACAGACCCAGTTAATGCCTACCCCCCCAAACTCTTTTTCATTTTAGAAGCCATCCTTAGACGACGTGTTTCCCTAAGCCTCATTGTTCATGAATTATATTGTGAGTCCATTTGGACACCGACCAGGAACTTGGTATAATTACTCACAGGCTAGTAAAAGCTTTCTCTGTGTATTAATTAGTTGATACAAGGGATTAAGATGGTCACAGGAGAGGCATTGCGCTTCCCTCTGAGTAGTTAGGCCAAGGTGGGTGCCAAGGCTTCATTTGATCCCATTTGCTCAGCACGACCCTTTGATAAAGGCACAGAAGTTGCACAGCGAGGCTTCCGGAGGCAGAAGGACACAGGATCATTTGGATTCACTGCTGCCATTGATATGAAATGTGGGATATTAATCAAGGCTAATTATAAGCACTGAGTTTAGAACAAACTAAAGGCCAGCTTAGGGCATGGTTCCTTCTCTAATTATGGACTTGAAGGTACCAGGGTAATTACTAGAAATTAGAGGTCCTTCATTTTTGGGTCTTCTCAAAATATGGAAACAGTTTCTCTCCCCATTAGGGGCTAGCCCTCTGCTCTGAACTTGTGTTAAACAGATACAACAAGCTTTTAAATAGGCCTCAGATGCACTGTGTCATAATTCAGGAGTTATAGAAAGAATGCAGATAGTTCTGACTTACCTGTTCCTCATTTGGAATCTTCTAGTATTTGAATTTTAAATAAAGCTTGACATACACTTGGTTGGCAAGGAATTTAATAGTTCACTGCCCTTTGCTCAAAGACTGTTTCTTGGAATATTATGTTCCTTAAAAAGGAAAATCTAGAATATTTTCTATAAGTAAATTTACTGCCACACCTTTTACTTGAAACAACAGAGTGTAATTGCCTCCCAGTGTGCATTTCAGAGTAGAGCTGCATTTCTGTGGTTTCAGAGGATCCCTCTAGAAAGCCACCTGTAAGACCCCCCTAGGGGAGGGGGGAGAGGAAGGGAGGGGGCTCACCTTCAGTGCAGAAGGCCCCAAGGGCAGCGTCTGGTTGCCTGCCACTTCTTACAGCCGGGGTGCAGGTCTGTGTTCTGACCTTACCATGCTGATGTCTTTCTTTGCTTAGGGAGGAAACATAAAGGTCTCGGCAGTGACTCCTCTATTCCTGCCCATCAAGGGCAGGGCCAATGGCTTCAGTGGCTGCAGTCTTATGTCCAGGACAGCTATTTTCTAATTTGCTAGAAGATTTTTTTCCGAGAAGACGGGCTCTTCTCAAAGGAAACATCATTTCTGTTAAGTTCAACGGAGTTGGCTTCTGCTGTGAGCCGTCGAGCTCTGACTTGTGTGTGCACTGTCCTGTGTGTGTGTGCGCGTGCATGCATGCATGTGTGTGTGTGTGTGTGTGTGTGTGTGTCCATCTTGTCATGAAGCCAGTGAGGAGAGACTTAATGGTATGTATGTACCACTGTCATGCTGGTATAAAACACAGTTGCGTGCTTTGTGAGTGTGTGTATGTATCTATGTGTGTGTGTGTCTGTGTGAGTGTGTGTCTGTGTGTGAGAATGTGAGTGTGTATGTGTGCGTGAATTATCTGAATGTTTGTGTGTCCATGTGAATGTGTGTTTATGTCTACATGTGAGAATGTGTATCCCTGTGTGTGAGTGTGTGTCTATGTGTGTGAGAATGTGTGAGTATGTTTGTGTGTATGTCTATGTGTTTCTATGTGTGAATGTTTGTGTTTCTTTGTGGGTGTCTGCATGTGTTTATGTGTATGTGTGGGTATGTGTGTGTGTCTATGTGAGAGTGTGTATATGTGTCTATGTTTCTATGTGAGTGTGTGAGTGTGTGGGTGTCTGGATATCTATGTGTGTGTATATGTATGTGTAAATATGTGTGAGTGTCTATGTGTATGTGTCTATGTTCCTGTGTGTGAGAGTGCCTGTGCTTGTGTGTTTCTATGTGTGTGTGTATGTGCTTAAGCTTAGAGGAAGGACTTGCAGGCTGCAAGGAATCATGGAAGAAGTGGCAATTCTTAGTGGTACAGTCTTTGTCCTGGCTGCCCCTTCTAGGAGACTTTAGCAGCAGTTCCCATTGGAGATATATTACCACTAACCCTAGAAAGCGGGGCACTTGTAAAAATACAGTGTTTACACTAAATGTTTTAAAAACTGAAGTGTTATTTTACATCTAAGACGTATTATTTATTTGTTTACTTACTACTTGTGGCACTACAGATTAAACCCAGGGTCTTGAGTTTGCTGTGTAGCTACTCTGTCCCTTAGCTAGACTCCTAGCCTATATGATCAGATTGTAACTATCCTTGAGGTTTTTGATTTCTTCACCACATTGGCTCAGATCCCTAATAAATTTGGAAGTTTTATTCATGTTGGTGTGTGATTCTTTTATATTTCACAATTCTCCACACGTTCACCATTGTCCATATCTTGCCATGCTGATAAGAGTCTCTGCATCTGCTGGCCTGATTTCATGGAGCAGCCCTGAGGGATATCACAGCATTTCCCAGCCACACACTGAGGACTGCTAGTGGGCCTGTGGCTTCCTTCTGTCCTTCTGTCCTTCTGTCCTTCTGTCCTTCTAGTTTTGCTCTTTTCCCATCTTATCACTCGAGTGCTGATATAGTGCTGTTTTAGTTGCTCTCTCCTGGATTTCTTGTGGGTTACTTCTTCCTCACACTCTTAACCCTGCCCCTGTTACCTCCCTATTCACACACACACACACACACACACACACACACACACACACACACACACACACACACGCTATGCTGGAGATACACTTCTATTCCAAATCACTTGCCAACTGCCCCACCCACCAATTTATTAGTATACCTAAAAATGACACACTAATCTGTACTTCGGTTTCCTTTTCTGTACTTGGCTATTGATATTTTCAGGGTAGTAGACAGTTGGTTCTTGTGAAAGCAGAATGTCACTAGAACCCTGTGGGTGACATCTGATCTTTCTTGAGGGTTGTGGGCAGCTTGGGTTCAGGCATTGCAGCCTAAGGTCTGAATCTGTGTGCGTGTTTTGTACTAAACTTCCATTTACTTGGTGCTGTCATTTCTGACTTTCCCAGAGTGCAGAGGTGACTCCTTTGGTCCAGTCCCAAAGCCCTTGGAAACGCACACCTTGGCTCCTCCTTTCCTTTTCCCCTGGTTCTACCGGGAGTGTAAACCCAAGGTCACGGAAGTAAATCAGAAAGGCTGGAAACCAAGTTGTTGATTCTTGACCTGGTCCTTGCAGACTCCCCCATATATTCTGGAAGAACTCATACACATTTTTCTTCTTCCTCTACATTATAAAGATTTATTTCATCTCTGGCTCTACAAAAAGGAAATAGGACTTGGTCTTTGGGGGCCTTTTAAAATACAGAGTACCAGTGATATCATGGGATGACCAGAATCCTGCTTTTTATTAACGGACACATGGAACAACCCAATGTGAAACACAGGATGACTCTTTCTTATCCTGCTTCTTGCAAATAACTTGTCTGCAGTTTTAAGCTCTCTGAGATGTCTTGTAAACGTTGAAGGACCATTAAGTAGGCATCTTCTTATAGTTTAAAAAGTAAACATTAACTTTTAAAATTCAGATGATGACATGGGAGGCAGTAAGGAGGTTACTCGACACTCTCTGTCGTGGCTGTCTTTCTTGGGGGATTAACCAGAATCAACTGAAGGGATGATAATGAATCGTGTTTAAAGGCGAATTTGAAAATATTTACTTAAGTAGTAAGAAGAGGAAAGCTGAGAGAACGATATTCTGTTCCCTGATACTTTCACACTTTTGCAAACATGCCTGGAATAGGCCCAGAGCTTAAAACCCAAATGATAACTGCAGACCGTGTTTATCGCCTTCTGCTTCCCCTATACTTGATAAAAGTTGAGTGATGGGATTTGGAAGGAAGCCAGGAGTCTTTTTTCTGTATGGGTGTGATGTCTACAGCTGCAGTAATTTCAGACACCCCTTCTTGTGGAGATGCATGCGTGCATTGACGCGGGGCACAGCATTCTGATGTTTTTCTCCATGCTTTAAAATATCACCGACAAAAACATTGGCAGCGATTGCAGCATTCTGTTTTATTTGAAGTCAGACTCTCATTGTTTTCCTAAGCTTTTAGCAAGCCGGGAACCGTCTCCACCAACAACCATTTGATTTCCATTTGAACTTTCCTGGCAGAAATGCCCTGTCGATAGAGTCCAAGCTAGTCCATCCCCTTTGTGTGTAGAGAATTAGACACATGAATGCAGCAAATTAATCAAATATGAGGCCATAATAGAAAGCCCCCACACCCAAACATGACTGTGAAAGCTGCTTTGATAGCAAGGGAAGAGACTATCAAATAGACATGAAAAATAATGACTTGTGAAGGCCCTGGAGTTGTTGGGGTTGACCAGACCTGCATGCTACCACTTTCAGGGAGGCAAGGAGCACAGGGTGGGAGTAGGGACCACCAGCCCAAAAGGATGGGTTTCTTTTCAATGGCTGTCATCCATTGAGAGAAACTTCAGGCACGATCAATGAGCCCCCTTGCTGAGGCAAGGTCAGAGGTCAAAGGGCAGAGGCTGCTGCCAGCCTTCCCTGGAGGACAATAGTAAAGCCATTCTGTACACATGACAAAAGGGTATTCCGAAGCAGTGTTCTCAGGCATGGAGCGAAAGAACCGCTAAGTTAAAGTTAGGCAGCATAATATGTAAACCTGACTCTTCTCCGCCCCCTTCTCTCCCAGAGTTGAAACTTGACGGACTCAGTTATTTATTTACTTGTTTATTTAATTTCCTCTATCAGCTTATTGATTTATAGAGCTTTTTAAAAAAATCATTTAGCTCTTTGCTTAAAAAAAAAGTTATGTGTAATAAAGGAAAAGGTGCTTAATATACCCAGCCCTCTTTGAACTGGAAAAAATACATACACACTACTAGGTAGGCATAAAACACATAGCAGATATAGCCAGTTTTCCAGTGCAAATGGCAGACGCATAATTCAGCAATGTATTAATGTAGCTGAATTAAATTTCTACGCTTAGGTGTTACTTTCCAGAGAAACATGAAAAAAATCTGAAGTTTAAGTCCTATGACAATATTAACAGGAATCACTCAAGTATTTGTATTGAGATACTCTAAATCTGGGTTTGATGTAATATAATTTATTAAACACAAACAGATGAAATGAGAGAACCCCTAATGTAAACATAAAACAAAACGAAAACTTGGCATATGAATAGATAGCACAGCTATGCATATTTTCCTGACTCTATCTTGATAAAATTGAAAGTTACACATAAAAATACTCTTCTGTGGTCTTTCTGTTCATATTTTTTGTTCCTGGCATGGTTTAAGTTTCCAAATGTGTTTATTTTTCTTCCTTTTCATTTACAATGGCAGGGTGAGGGTTCTCAGGTTTTGGTGGGTACCCATTAGTTCTGGGATAGACTTTCTTTGTGGTTTTCAGTTAGAGTGATATCGTATTATCGGTCTTTACATTTGCCAGAATACTTCCAACTTTCTATTCTCTACCACCAAATCCCTGCAATAGTGACGTGAGACTTTTGCCTCTTGGCGAGTCACCCACGCTGAGAGGTGTGTGGGTTCTTGGGAGGAAGACTGTGGGGTGGGAAGTTTGGACTTGTCAAATTCAGTGCTTGCAGTCTGGATTTATGTAACACTTCCAACTGTTTACATACTTCTGAGAACAAGTAATGAGGAGTTGGAGGAATTGGATGTGTGTTACTGTGTACTCTGAACAAGTTAATAATTCTAAATCTTAAAAAAAAAAGAGAGAGAGAAAAACCCAGAGTAAAAGGGAAGGCAAGCATAGATGTGAAGGGGTCTCACAGAGGCTGTGCAGAATGCATACTCTAATATTCTAATGAAGGGCAGGGTGTCACAAAGCCTAATGCAAATGAAGATTAAAATATCCTAACTGTCCTTCCTACTTTCTCCAGCTTCTTAACATTTGGCAATCCTGTACTGGTGCCTGTGGTGGGTTTGGGTGGTTTAGGGAGTTAGTTCTACACCATATATATCCTGATGCTGAAACAGGGCGAGTGTGCTAGTGTCTGGTGCTAGTGACAGCAAGACCTAGACAAGCATGAACATCAAACACTTATCAGATGTTGGGACTTAGGGACTGGGGAAGTCACACACATGATGCAGGGATCTGGAAGGACCTCTTAGTCGAGACGGGTGTGAACTGTTAGAATTCTGAGAATGTGGAATGGAGGGGAGGTCAGCAGGCCAAGACAGAGACATCGAAGTTCAACTTCTGACAGTGATTTGTCAGCCCATTTTGCCTGCAGCATGCTCCGAGAAAATGATTTATGCTGGACACTTGAGTAAGCAGACCCAGCTGCTTAGACTGGGAAGCAGTGAGGTCTGCAAAATGTCCTTCTCCCACCCAGCTCGCCACCCCCACCTCTACCCCACCCCGCCCTGGCCCTGTTCCTTAAATGAAGGAGTAGATATTTCTCTAGTCTTTTGGTTCACATTCTCTAAGACCCTCTGGATGGAGCCTTTTGGATGTAAACAGGGGTCTGTCTGGTGCAGTTTTTAAATCAGAAGCTACCGGCATGGTAGAGTGGGGTCACAGTTGACTCTGCAGCAGGATGACTGTGAGGTGGGAACTATGTTTTAGAGGGGGGTGGGTCTTATGGTGGGAGACAATGGAGAGAGAAAGCCCTCTTCCGTCACTGCTACAAATCCAAGTGTGCTGGCTAGTATTACGTGAGCTTGATGCAAGCTGTAGTTGCCTGATATGAGGGAACCTCGACTGAGAGATTGCCTCCATAGAATTAGGAGGTAGTCTAGCCTGTAGAACATTTTTCTTCATTAGTGATTGAAGTGGGAAGGCCTAGTCCATTGTGGGTGGTCCCATCCCTGGTCTGGTGGTCCTGGGTTCTGTAAGAAACCATGAGAGCAAGCCAGTAAGCAGAACTTCTCCATGGTCTCTGCATCAGCGCCTGCCTTCAGGTGGAGGCCCAGTTTGAGTTCCTGTCTTGGTTTTGCTCAGGGGGTTGGGATATGTGAGCCCAATCAGCTTTTCTCTCCAAGCTGCTTTTGATCATGGGTTTTCATCACAGCAATATCAACCCTAACTAAGGCAACAGGTAAGAGGCTGCAAGTGTCAAACGGAGGTCCCCAGAGAAGAAGTTCGGAAAGTCACGCTGAGTGCTTGGGAGAGAAAACATCTGGCCATGAGAAGGGACACAAAAGCATCAGGGTCTGACACTCAGGTTCGCAGGAAAGGGACAGAGTAAGCCTGAGGCTTGGAAAAGTCAAGTTTGATTTTGGGTAGAGATGGGGTGTGGCCTGTTAGTATAGAATTATTCAGCATCAGCAAGGACAGGTCGTTCCTTTGTTAAAGGTCTGATCAATAAGGAGAACGAGCTGTTAATTGAACTCGGCTCTTTCAAAAGGAGTTTAAAGATGTCTTCCCAGCGTTGGGTATGGCTTTAAGGAGACATTGGCATCCGCCTCGTGCCGTCATCTGGAGGTTTGCAGCTGATTATGGCTTCAGCCCCACTTGCTTTCATGTTGGTTTGCAAACCCACTGAAAACTAGGTCCTTCCCCTCACAGTTTACAACACAAACAGTCAGCTCCGTAATTTAATGCTGGTTCTTCCAATATAAATATTACATTATGAGTATAATTTCCCATTATTACCACAAGAAATTATCTGGATGCTAAGAATAATTCAGCTTTATAAGGTCATCCACCAATATATTCTTTTTAAGCCCAAATCTGAAAAACAGAAAAGCAAAGTTTTCCTTCCAGCTTTCATCCTTGTCCTAGATTAGGAGTCTGGTGACGGCAGAGTCGGTCTTCTTGCACAGTGGGTGTTCCAAAAATGTCACTTGTGGTGGTTAGCTGAGGTCACTGTGGTCTTCTGGCTTTGTCACAGATTTTGGAAACATTGACGTTGACAAGTGACGTAGACGCTCCTCACCTGCCTGGCTCCCATCACCTGTCTGATTCTTTGGTGCCTTCAGTCCGTTTCCAGTACGCCATAGAGTAGGCCCAAAGCAGCAAGACACCTTCACAACTGATTTGGGTGTTATTTCATTTTAAAATTTGCTAGAGGGCCAGGCGTGGCAGCACGTACCTTTTCAGTCTCAGCCCTCATGAGGCAGAGGCAGAGGCAGAGGCAGAGGCAGGAGGATCTGAGTCTGATGTTAGCCTTGTCTACAAAGTGAATTCCAGGATAGCGAGGGCTATGCAGAGAAACCCTGTCTGGAAGGGCAAAAACCAAAATTAGTCATGCTGGAGAAATATTGTCTGTGAGAGCAAGTAGCTACTTCCAAATCCCCCCCCTCTCACACACACACACACACACACACACACACACACACACACACACACACACACACACACAGAGTGGATTTAGAAAAACATGGCTTCAGAACTGACTATGTGTCTATGGGAAGGTTGCCTGTGGCGGACGCAGAGGAAGAGCTAGGTAGAATGATAAATGAAAATATAAAGGGGGGGCTTTATTTCATTTGGTAAATTATCCATCATTTTTTAGAGCTTGTGCACATTGTGGCAATCTTTTTTGCTCAGTCAGTAATGAATTGCTACATCATTAATTTTGCCACGGGATCAAGAAACATTACTGGGCTGGAAGAAAAATTCTGAATGAATATGGCTGGGCCTGAGTCGCTGTTGTGGTGAATGTAATTCGGTCACACAGAAGCTCCTTGATGTGGGAAACCTTTCTTCAGGAGTGACTTGGCCCCAGCCATCAGGGATAATGAGGATGCATTTGCCTAAAGGGGCGTGGGCTGTGTAGATGCCCTGCTTTGAGGGCCGTGGGTTTTCTTGTGACATCTTCCTGGGTCTTTGTTTTCATCCTGGAGAGTGGGCCTGATAAGGTACTGGTGCACAACTCATGTTTCCACCCACTTACAAGTACCGTTGACGGGTCAGGCAAGAGATGTTTTCAAATGTCACTTGATATAGAGATAAAAGATGTTTAAAAAAACTTTAGATGGAAATATTTAAGGCAGCCCTTGGTAGATGGCCTCAGAACTTCTGTTTGAGCACTAAACTGAGCTGTTTCCTGGTGACTGTAGAACGAGAAACATGATTATTCAGTTTCCTTCCTTCTTTCCTTCCCTCCTTCCTCCCTCCCTCTCTTTATTTTTTCACGAGAGAAGCCTATCCCCAGGGTAGGGGATAGGAAGCATGAGATACCTGTCACATGGCTCATAATATAAATGGTGCCACTCAGGGCATCAGTGGTTAACTTGAGATTGTCGTTTATATTTTGTTGGCTTATTGATAACTCTCTAAAGTCCAAATTCACATCTTTGAGCCATGACTTGAAGAAGGCATTTCAGCAGGAGTCGTGGGTTGTGTTTCGGATGTCCAGGTATGCTTAATTTGATTATCTGACTGAACATGAGCAGAGTTTAGGGGCCCTGGGGTATGAGCAGGAATCATACATAGCTCCGACACTGAATCTAGCTTCTCTGTAGCAGTTCACCTATTCTTGAGGGGGAAGTTAATTGACAGTTAAGACCCTGTAGATTTGAAAGGAAGATCATATGGTCTTTCTTTAGAATGCCGATGTAAAGGTAGCCTTCACATTGCAGAATCACAGACCTAGCCAGGATCCCATCCACAGTGAGTGCTGCTCCCAGGGAGACTTCCAGTGGGCGTAGCCTAAGTATGTAGCCACCATGGTGGTGGGCGGGAATGCACACATGTAGTGTTAGACTGATGGGCTGTGAGAAAAACACTAAGAGTCCTGCTGTATGTCACCCTCTTTACATAGGAGGGATCTGCTATTCAGTGTCACCCAACTCTAGCAATACCAAGTATGAGAGTAGAAGACCAAAGAGCAAACGGATTGATGTCTGTCTCTGGCCAGCCAAAAGCAGAGCTCACTCCAACTTAGGTGGGAATTGACTCCAGTTGTTGAAAGGAAGTAGGGCAGGCAGATGGTACTAAGAGAGTACATTGCCCTATTCAAACAGGCGAACAGAGTGTCGTCACCGATACTTTTACACACAACCAGATCTGTCTGTTGTTCATGAGTAGGACTGCTCACAATTGTAATGATTAAACCTCCATCACCGGCGTGACTGGGCTTTAGAATCACCTAGACACGTGTCTCTGAGCTTGTCTATGAGGTACTTCCAAAGAGGTGTGCCGGAGAAGGGAGGACCCACCCTGACTGTGGATGGTACTGTCCCGTGGGTTAGCATCACAGGCTGCACAGGAAGGGGGATGGGGGAAGACATCTGAGTACCAACATGTATCTCTCTGCTTCCTGTGATGCTCGTGACCAGCTGCCTCCCCTTCTCCCTGCTCTAGCTGGTGCCATTCTGACTGCTATAGCTTCCACACCATGATGGTCTGCACACCAGCCATGAGCTCAAATAACGTCTTCTTTCCTCCCCTTGCTTCTGGCAAGTATTCTGCCACAGCAACGAGGGAAGTAAGTAACATGATGCTTGAGCAGAAGCTGCTGTTTCACGCCATCGAGTTACCAGGTAACAGATTCCTCTAGCCCCTCACCATCTTATAGTATTTGAAAAGCTTTAACTGGGCCATTCTGTTTGATAATATAGCCGATACTTTTTTAAATACAAATTGAAAATCTTCATATGCTGTAGATATTTACATAAATATACAAAAATGGAAGCTGAAAGCAATTCATTCTTCGGTTTTTCATCGTGAAAGCAATCTTAAAAATAAATTCTCTGCATAAGAGGCATGCATTGTCAGTGTTGAAGCCTTGGAGAAAACAGAATAAATCTAGTTTTAACGTAACTACTGTAATACTCTTAGAATACCAAAGTGTTTTACAGTAACAAGTTTGAGATAGGATCCAATACGAAGATATTATCTTCTCAGCTAGCGTGTTCCTTCAGTCAATTTCAGAGCACACATTATAGAAAGCAATATGAATAGACCCAGTTCTTTTTCCAAAGTGTATTTATGGTCTCAGATTTGGAGTAGAAAAGCATTCAGCCAGAAGTTGTTTGTGTGTGTGTGTGTGTGTGTGTGTGTGTGTGTTTTGTTTGTTTGTTTTCACATGAACTCCCCAGAGGATAACTGCTCTTCTGGGAATGTCAATATTTGTCCCAGTACTTGTCTTTGCAGAGGGGGACATTTCTGTTTTTTTTTTAAGTAACTACATACCTAACTCCAGGTTGGGTATGGAAAACTCTGCCTTTACAGGTGTAACAAGCAACTTTCAGACAGCTCTAAGATCATATTTTTCTTCAGTTCAAGTATACATACTCCTTGGATTGCACCTCGGGCTTAAAGTTTTATGTATGAAATGAAGTGAACTTAAGTAGGTGTAGTCACATTTTTGATAAAAATGTAAATTTGGAATTCTGCTCTAAATGATACTGTAGGAGAGGAAAATTATGAGGGAACTCTTGGGAAGTCATCTATATAAACATCATTACTATGGAGGAATTCATTTATTTCCACTTGCTCACACAGGTCCACCACTCTCCCATATCCCAACAGGATTGCAAATAAATAAGGTAAACTCAGGGGATACATATTTTGGGGGTGTGTCTCGTTTTGGGTGAGGCAGACGTCTGTGAAAGGGTTAAATGGCGGTAGAAGAAGACTCACAATGAATGTTGAGAAAGTGCAGTCTCAGACAGCCAGAGTACAATGAAGAATGGCTATGGAGGAAATGGAACCAAGCTGGGCTGGGAGGTGACCGCAGCAGAAACGCGCGCTGTCACTCGGTTAAGGGGAACGGGCACTGCGGTCATGGCATTTGGCTCCTGCCAAGGTCATTAAAGTCCTCCTGATTTCTCCAGCCGTTTCTGTGTGGGTTCCTCCAAAAATCAGTGTGCCTCTTACATGGCTTGCGATTCTGTTGCCTAACTGCCCGTCTTAACTGGGAAACTCACTTCCTCTCTGGCTCCAGCAGCTTCCTTAGGCACGGAAGTAGCAGATAGCAGGCAAAGAAGGAAGAACACAAAGGTGACCTCAGAAGAGCCAGTGCTCCTTCGTCCCTTACAGATTCAAAAGTCTTTTTGTACGTAAATGTCCCCCTTTTGGAAATTGAGAACACGTACAGGGCAGGAAAATGATATGTTTAAACATATATGGCTTTTATTGTTACATGATTACTAAGCCAGTCCAAATGGGATGGTTCTCATTAATAAAAGGATAAGAAAGTAAGTCAAGACATAATTAGGTCGCAGCATATGACCTTCCCCTTTGCCTTTATCTGCCAAAGCTTTGGCCTTAATATGGACAAAGAGCAATTTAAGTCTCTTTTTATTCCCATCCTTTTTCTCAGAGCTGCTTCAGATCTAAACCTCTAATAAAGGAGGGGATAATAAAATAGCAAGGAAAGTATAATGGAAATTATATTGACTCTCAAGAAGTTTTGGAAGAGAAATATATTTCCTCTCCCCCTCCCGCCCCCAGCTCTATAATAACATAATCATAGTGTGATTTCTACTTTGCTAGACTAGGGACTATTTTGGAAATCTTTAATGAATATAATCAGGTAGTAAGCATTTAAAAATTACTATTTCTTGAAAGCCAGGAAATTATTGTTCAGTATAATGTGAAAACGAAAGGGGGGGTTGTGGATGCCAGCTGCATTTTTAACAGCATAATCTATGTGGCGCATTGAAACCAGGAATGGAGCTCCTGATGCCTTCTGGGCTTTCTGGAGGCCTGAGCCAGTCAATTAAGACCTTTGCCGTTCAGGGTTTTATTTTTATTTTTAAAATTTCAAAATAACAATAATGACAAATATTTATGTTGGCTGTGTACCAGCCACAATCCTAAGTCCTTTATATTTAACCAGCTAATCCTCCTACCACACTGTAGGATAAATCCTACCATGTGATTGAAGGTTGGTTTTTGCTTAACTTTGCTTGACTTGTTAGAAAGATTAATTTAAACTTTATTGTTCGAATCCAGAATCCATGCTGCTGACCGCCACATTTGACTCGGTCATCGTGAGAGTTCAGATAATTAGATTATCCAATTGTGAAGGCAGTTCTAAATACAGAAGTGGCAAAAATTCTGTGCGTTCGAACAATTTGTCTTTACAGAAACCCTGGAAGAGGTCATTGATCAGCTGTGGTCAGTGAGGAAAATCTCTCGCTTTACTAAGAAGGAAGCTGCTGCTTTGAAACTCCCATGCCTCAGACAGCTGCACACGGAGGGGCGGGGTGGGTTCCAGCAGAACAGAACGTGGGAGATCACCCCACTAACCTAGACTTAATGCCCTTCTACCGATGGAGTTGACAAATGTCGTTATTTAGACATTACAAAGCAGGGATAGCTTTTTACATGAAGGTAACTCATGTCCCTTTATATGCAAAGTCTAGGAGGGAAGTGGGAGGGGGCAGAAGTAGAGGGGAATCATGGGAACCAAGGGAGGCAGAAGAGAGTAAGGGCCATTATTGAGGGTGGATATCATCAAAGTGTGTTGCATGCGTTCATGAAAACGTCACCACAAAACCCATTATTTTTAACCAGTAATCACTAATAAAAATAATAGGAAAGCACCTTCTCTTGTGTTTTATTTTCCTGCGGCCCCACAGCCTATCGTTTTCTGTCGGCTTGAGTACGGGCTTGGGCAGCGTAGTCTTGAGGTTGCACATTGTGATACAGCATGCCTCCTGCCTGCCCTGTGTCTTTCTCCCTTCATCCTTTCCTACTGAACCAATAACAACGGAGCACCTACTGGGTGCCATTTACTGTGCTGGAGACTGGAACAAAGATGTGACTCATAACGCATGGCCGCTGCTCTTACAGAGCTCTGTCGGGGCATGGGCTATCAGGGAATGACCACAGAAGGAGTCAGAATGTAGGTGTGCTAAGAGGAATACAGGGTATGTGGGGCACACAGAGAGAGGGTTAGGATGGGAACTTGGGAGGGTTTGGTTCAAATAATGCTATTTAATTTCTTCCCATGATCTAACCTCATTGAGACTGTCATATAATGGGTTATACACTTGTTGTTTCAACACTTGGGAGTCTGAGGCAGGAGAATCAGGAATTCCCGGTCATCCTAGCCAGGTAGCAAGTTCAGGGCCAGCCTGGGCTATATTAAATGATGTCTCTGGAAAGGAAAATGTGGATCTGGGGGCCTGGCTCAGGAGGTAGAGGACTGAGAAGAACCCCCCCCCCCAGTAGATAAGGTGCGGTGAACCACCCTTGACGGAGCTATGGGATCACTCACAAATGCAGTTTGGGAAGCACGGGGACCAGGGAGAGGCAGAGTTCTGACTCTGACCCGGTAGGCCGGCCAGGGTTGGTGTGAGTGAGGGGTTGGGAAGTAAGCAGACTGTGTGGAGAAGGGGAGTGTGGTAGCAGAGAGGAAGCGTGGCTTCCTCCAGTGACTGCTCCTCTCGCTGTGATTACCGGGAGGACTGCCCACAGCCAGGCAGAAGGCACCAGGGGGTTGGTGTTCACCCTTAGAGAGGCTTCTCATTCTGGGCCAGGGTTCCAAATGGAGGGCGAGAAAGAAGTGGGACAGATGCTCTTTTAACTATGTTATTGAAATGGAGCTTTGCACTAAGTTTTTATCTTACAGAGTTGTTTTTCATTAAATCTAGTTTGAGACGAAATGAGTAGTTACGGTAAAATCAGATTAGCTGTTTAAACTCCTATTATAGAAGAATGTGTGTGTCGTACATTTAACTTGAAGGCATCATCCATTCTTTGCGTTCCTTTCTTCTGTTACAGGGTAATTAAACTCAGGTTGTGGTCAGCACTTACTCCACGTGGCAGTGTGTAATACTCAGTTTCAGATGACCTTTGAGAAATAAAGGGGTAGAAATCCCTTCAAGTTAATGACCTTTAAGTCTTACTTGTTGTCCAGTAACAAACATAATAAAATTATGTACGTAACATATATAATAAAATGACCATTATCCTTCAACAATATGTAAAACAGCGTATAAAAAGGAGCCCGAAAATATTAAGAAAATACCGAACCCTGGCAGCTGTACAAATAGGATTACAAAGCTGCACACTGACGACCAAACAGATTAATAGGTGATGTCTATCTGGCTATCTCAAGGTTTTGAAGGTGTACCAGAGCAAGATAATGAAATTGCCTGTCAGGTAATCTGATTTGAGAATTCCAGTCATCCGTGAACGGGTGTGTGGGCTAATAAGCCAGGCGTTTGCCAAGACTTGGCTATCTTTAAAACTCTGCTCTCCACGTCTGTCTCTGTGGGATATGTTAAACAGAGTGTCCGGCACGGAGCAAGAGGGGAGGGACCCCCACAAGTACCCAGGGTTCAGAGCATCCTTAAGACACAATTCCTGGTCGAGCTAAACGTTTCTTAGTTGTTCAGAGAGCAGCTGGAGACACACACACACAGCTGCCAGGCCAACAGCATGGTGACCTCTAGACCTGACCAAGGAAGATGTTGTTGTGGGGTCTAGGAGCATATGTCCCTCCAGAGGCACACAGAGTGGGCATTTCAGGCTTGGCTCTGGCTTGTCTTAGCCCTTTAACCTTGACCAAGAACTGAGAGTCAGTTTTCCGACTGGTAAAAGTGTAATTGATTATAGTGCCTAAGTCATAGAATAGTTGATGCGGTTAAGACCCACCACATAGCGTCTGGCACATAGTAACTTGTAGGCGTAACCTAAGGGTTAAATAGAGATCCTCTGCATCTTATTAATATTTCTTTTTCCCTGTCGATTACTTCCTTCCCATTCTTCTTTCCTTGAAACCTTATCATTGTTTCCCTTCTCTGTTTCATAGTTCTATGAGCAAGTAGACCATTATTGGTTAGTGTGTTTTGTTTTATCAGAAACCATGCATGTGCCGGGCGTTGGTGGCACACACCTTTAATCCCAGAACTAGGGAGGCAGAGGCAGGCGGATCTCTGTGAGTTCGAAGCCAGCCTGGTTTACAGAGCGAGTTCCAGGACAGGCTCTAAAACAATGCACAGAAACCCTATCTTGGAAAAAGAAAGAAAGAAAGAAAGATAGAGAGAAACCATGTATGTACTATGCAGATATTAATTGTCGCTATGTCAGTGGCACAAAAAACAACCAGCAGTAACACCCCCTTTATTTTGGGCACAAGACTTAGTTGAAACATTGGAAGGGAAGGGCTTCATAAATAGATCCTTTAAAGCCTTACTAAGTCTTCTTTCTACGAACAAGTCCAGTGCCTTTAATATACATCTGTTTATAGTCTGGAGTAATTAATTTCCCATTCCTTTTAATTTGCTAGCCTTGTTCCCATTGTTCATGGGAAACAATGTCCCATTAAATGAACTGTTATTATCACTACCATTCAAATTAGAATGATGACAAATCATAGGGTGATTGGCTAGCTTTCTCGACATCAATTGCAATTTGTTCACAGAAGAACTTAAAAAAATCCTATATACAGTATTAAGTACAAAATCATTTGACTTTTGAAAGGAATCATTTCAGGACTCTGATAATCCCTTTAAAAGAAGAACTGTAGACATACTCGCATTCCAGGCCAAAAGGCAATTTTTTAAAAAAGCCCTGCACAGACAGACAAACAGACAGACAGACAGACAGGGAGATGAAGTGTGAAGAGTGGTTGGTGTGGAATCCCTTTCCACTGACTTATGACGAATGACCACCTGAAGATGGTTATCACTCATTGAGACAAAATTTCAATATTCAATATGCTTCAGTTATGAAAGGAAATCATAAAGGAAATTACCCTTTTCTCTTCTTCACTTCATTTGAAAAAGTGACCACTTTTGACAAATTCTAATGGAAATGGAAAGCAGCCCCAGGCCCTGGGTAGAAGAATGTACCGGGAACTCATTTTGTCAAAAGGATTCACTCTGATCTGCTCACAGATGTGCTATGCCATGTATGTCAACTGAAACCACAAATGTCAGCTTACAGGATCGTCATTTCTGTTATCCGTTTGGTGACTTCTGTAGAACGCCTGTTGGATACACTGATGATGGCCACAAAAAAAAAATGTGTCTTTTCAGAGAGGGCACGCCGTGTTTGACCACGTTGGTCTGTTCAAGATCAAGGCCTTCTGATGTTAAAAGGATGCTTGCAAAAGCATGAGATGGAGATGACGTCTTCTTCTTAGAGATGAGAGTCTTGTGGGTAGGCGTGCCTCCTTTAGGGTTCTATGGCTTGACCTTCTAGAGTAGAGCATTTTCACCACGCTGCAGAAGCAGAAGCAGGGAGACAGCAGTGGGTAGGGTGAGGTCGTCTTTTCTGTCTTCCGACATCCCCTGGTGTCATAGGCCTTCTTCCCCAACTTTTCCACAGTCTGGCCCATGCAAGAACTCTGGCTACTGCCCAGCAGGCATTTAGTTCTTGTCCAGTTGTGAGAGCGGCTGCAGCCCAACTGTGATTTAATAAGGTCCCTGGGGAAACCCAAGTAAATACCTTAAGTTCTGGGGTGCTCGGTTGAATTGGATCAGTGTCATCCTTTTCCTCTTCCCATTACTCCTTCCCAGTGCCTTGTGCTAGGATTTAACCCCGGGAAGGAAATTTATATCTCAATCTAATTCCTCAGAGAAGACAGCGACGGTAAAATCACAACTTGCATTTATTTGTTCTATTGCCGTTTGAGAACTGCTGTTTTACACACTGTCTCATTTATTCCCCCAGAACTAACTATCACACGGGATTCATAGTGTCTCCATATCGCATAGGTTATAGAAGTCATTCAAAGTGGCGGACGCAGGAGCTGCTCCCAGGGATGGCCCTGCAGGACTTAACTAATCCTTTCCACTTCACTGTACCGCACGTGCCTGTGGACCGTACACGTGAAGACATCTGAACATTCTTATGCAGATGTAAAAACATTAGTGAATAAGACCTTCAAACTCCGGTGAGGTATATCCTGTCCCTATAAGCAGGCTCTGTCTGGTACTGTATAAGTCACAGTCACGCTACGTCTAGGCCTCAGTTACCTCTCCAATGGTCCCTCACACTGGGCAGATGTCATCTACTGCTAATTGATGGCTCGTTGGGAAAGAATAACAGTGGGAACCTGTGGTTATAGCTGAGTCGGTCCTTCCCAGCCTCCTACTCTCCTGTCTGGTTTCCTTGCCTGTTAAATGGAATGATGGAATACTGCTTCTCTCAGGAACGCTCAAGGACCAAATGATTCGATCCACGCTGAGAGAAAGGCCCAGCAGAGAGTCAGCTCTCCGCTAATGGTAGCGGGTGGTACTCCTAGTCTCTCAGTCACGATTCGTGTTCTTACTCTTTTCCCTTGCCTTTGTCATTCTCCTCTACCATAAAGCATGCGTGCTGAAAGCTCCCCTGCTTCCCCTGCTTCCTGCAGAGAGAATTAAGAACGTTCCGGTGCTATGCCCCATTGTGGGCTGCAGTGAGTGGCCAGGATTGCATAACTCTGACGAAGCCAGAGCTTTAAGGAAAAAACTCATTTATACATATATATGACAACATTTTGAAAGATCCAAGTCTCTATAAAAAAATGGATTGAAGGAATGATTGTCATAAAAGTCCACTTTTAGCTGAAAGTGTGTGCCATTAGCGGTGAGTGGTGGGGTTTTCAACTTCGTAAAATTTAACAGCCTTTTCCCCTTTAACACGTGTGCACATCTTGCATGTTTTATGTTGGTGAAGAGATATGGCATACGGTTTTTTTCTTGGTTAATCACCAAGAAGATGAAGATTGGCGGGGTGCCTTTATTTTTAAAGTGATAGCAGTTTTGGTCAATTTCAATTGTTAAAGGTAAGTGAAGGACTCCTCTTATGGCAGTCAAGTATATTTGAGGTTGTTGTTGGGTTTGTAGTAACAGTATCCCCAAGATATGTCAGGAGTGCTATTTTAGGAAATGAGGTTATTGTCAAACTCTGGGTGACTCATTTACTTCCCTCAATCATGATCGTATAAAAAAAGGCAACAACAATAGCAAAGTGTATAGTACTGTAAATGTTCTGTACCCCTGCATATGACGTGCAGTTGTACTTAGACAAAGAAAGGCTTGGGGACCATCTTTGCCTCTGGAGTAAGTTCTCCAGAAAACCTTCACTTGACTAGGCTTACGCCGGATCCCACTAGTAGGCTGAGCTTGGTGGAACACTGGTCCTACCACCATCGTTCACAAACATCAGCACACACTTGACTGACGGCTTCCTATAGACGAGGAAGCCGGCAGGGTTCATGCTCTGAACATCTGGGCCCAAGACAAAGAACTGATTCAATAGTTACTCAGTCCCAGTCGGTCCCAGTGCCTCTACTAGACACGTTTGCCCAACAGCTCACATCAGCCGTGCAGCAGAGCTCTGTCTTACTCATGTGGCCTCAGACAATTATGCAACAAGAATAGAAGCAAGTGTTTCCAGGTTTCAGCTTTCCCGTTGACCCTCTTTGTAGAAGTGATCTGAAGACGTGTGTACAACGTTCTTTTCTTTTCAGGAATTGCCCGTCTAAAACCGACTCTCGTTTCAACTGTGAGACGGAATTTCAGCGGAAACTGTTTTCATTAGTAACAGGACCAGGAAGCTGGGCGGTGGTGGCGCACGCATTTAATCCCAGCCTTTGGGAGACAGAGGCAGTAGGATCTCTGAGTTTGAGGCCAGCCTGGTATGCAGAGCAGTTCCAGGACAGCCATTGCTAACACAGAGAAACCCGTTCTTGAGAAACGTGTGTGTGTGGGGGGAGAGGTAGTTGTGACTGAGATGACTCAGTGACTCAGTGGATAAAAGTATTTGCCACCAAGCCTGAGTTCAGTTCTAGGGGACCCACTTGGTGGAAGGAGAGACCCAACTCCTGTAAGTGGCCCTCAGACTTCCCCACATGCAGCATGGTGTGATATACACAAAAATAAAAATGTATAATTTAAAATGCCACTATTTATATAGATGCTATCCAGTTTTCCTGTAAAGCTGGGGTGTAGGACGGGAATGGTATTTATAGCATGCATTCGTTTCATAAAATTTGCATTTGTTTGTTCTCAGCGCCCCGTGTTTTTAAGAGTAGCTTGTTTTCTCTTAGTCCATCTCAATTAAATAATTACTTTAATTCTGAGAGTTCAATTTGGATGTGTTGTCAGTACCACTGTCCCCATGCTCCTAGGTATAGGCTGGCTCTCTGGAACTCATTTTCCATGTTGGGAAATGAAGGTTTCTTTGATTTTTGTGGTTTTCTTCAAAGTCTTTTCTAAATGAAGTTTACTCTCTCTGATCTTCGTAACAAAGATAACCATCACAGGGTTTATACAGAAATTCCTAGGAGCTGGCAGCCTGCTCTGTAGAGAGAAAGCTACCATTTCTGAAATTTAGTGCTGTTTTAGAGCGTGGTGCTTGTTGTTCAAGAACTTTGGGTTACATTTAGGCCCAAAGCACCGACTTTTAGTTGTGGTTCTATCAAATGTGTTTGCTTGATTGCATTTTGTTTTTATCCCAAGTTATTTTTTTGGTTAGTGTTTGATATTTTGGGACACACACACACACACACACACACATACAGAGGGAGAGAGAGGGAGGGAGGGAGAGAATTTGAGGTAGTATCTGTCTATGAAGCTATGGGCAGCATGGAATTCTCTAGGTCGGTCAGGCTGTCCTTAAACTTACCTTATCATCATCTCTTCCCCCCCCCCCCCACTCCGCCTCCAGAGAGCTAGGATATACTACCATACCTAGCTCTAAAGTTTTAGTATCATCAAATCTCTGGGGGAAGAAAAGAGGCACAATTACACAGTCTCACACAGTCTGCCCTTGTAGACGTTCACAATTAATACATAGCACCTCAGAAGCAAAAATGTTCTTTTTAATGCCTGTCACAGGAGACCTAATAGAAATGCATAATCCACTTAATGTCTGTCTTAATGCTCCACAGCTGATGCAACCAAAACTGTCTTGCAGAGCGTTAGCGCTAATCAGGTTTTTGGTGACCCAGCCTGCACCAGTCTGGTGAGGTAGGCCTGCGCGTCTTTGAACAATGTGGATGTGTGGTTGTAACACTTCAGACTTACACTTAGAACCACTATCCAGGAGAGCACTGATGGTATAAGGCCTGGGGGGGGGGGGTCCTGTGTGGCCCTGGAGCGAGGTCTGTGTTGTAGGGGTGTCATAGGAGGTCTACGGACCTACAGAACCTTCCAGTAGGAGGCTGCATCTCTCCAGATGTGGAGGTTATTTCCAATTCGGCCACCTGTGAGAGAATGAATGCCGTGCTTAAAAGACCCTCCCGTGGGGCCTGGTGGGCGTTGTACCTCCTGCTTTTCCCATGGTGCACCAGTGTTCAGCCGGGCCCGTGATCCGGTGTGTCCATGAGCTGTGAGCACAGCAGGAGGATGAAGCCGTAGCCAGTGACGCCAAAACCCACTGCTTCCATGACTTGATTGACAAGCTGCCTGCTTGTCAGCTTGTGGTGTCCTGTGTGAGCCCTTTGCCGCTCCTCCCCTCTATCCGCCATTGCGGAGCACACAGAAGATGGAGTAGATGGAATATATGGGGTGCCCTGTGCTTGCTTAGGCCTTCGCAAATACCAATTCATCACCAACTTGGCCCTACAAGGGGCCATTCATTGGCATGTTAGAACATTACAATTTACCCAGTGTTCCCTGCCATGGAAGGAGTCACATGACCGGATCTCAAAACAAAAAGAATCCCACAATATGTTCTTGGAGTTATTAATAAAAATAACTGCTGGTCGACAGGAAAGACATATGGTAGATTTAAGATGCATGGCCACAGTCACGGTATTTCTTTCTTTCTAAATCCCACTTCAGAGCAGGAGGAGAAAGACGGGCTTCAGGAAAACCTCCGACCTGGGAAGCCACTAGATGAGGTGTTTCCGCCCTCCGCAGCAGCAGCTTTCCTGCTACCCTGCTTGCCGTGGGGCCCTCGTGGTACAACGGTGACTAACTGCAGTCAGAGCGGTTGGCTGCCTGAGATCTTTCTTAATGCACCGCTTTGGACACAGTACATATGCTGTGCAAATAAATACAGAATTAGCGTTCCTGTTGGAGGCGTTGGGTGGGAATGAGTGATTTGTCTCACTTATGCAAGGTGCGCACATTTCCACTCGTAGCTGTTTATCAGCCTGCTTCTCTCTGCTTATGGATTCAGAGATGGGATACATCATTTGTCAGCGCCCAAGCAGATGTGCTGCTGGAGACGACTGGGTTGATCCGCGAGGGTGAGCTGAGCAGCCGAGCAGTGCTCAGAGCGCGGCCCCTACAAACTGTATGTCGTTTGGGCCTGCTGTCTACCAGCTTGTCTATGCTGCAGGAGAGTGGAAAGCTGCCCTTTCCACTTTTCACTTCTGTCTTAGAAGGAAAAAGAGTGGTCACTTCTGCTCCAGCTAAAGGGAAATGGAAAACAGCCCAGTGTCTCGTGAAATCTACTAAAACCACATGTTTTTCCCCCAAAGGTCCTCTCTCTCTCTCTCTCTCTCTTCTCTCTCTCTCTCTCTCTCTCTCTCTCTCTCTCTCTCTCTCTCTCTCTCTCTCTCTCTCTCTCTCTCCTCTCTCTCTGTCTCTGCTCTCTCTGTCTCTCTGTCTCTTTCTCTTTCTCTCTCTCTCTCTCTCTCTCTCTCTCTCTCTCTCTCTCTCTCTCTCTCTCTCTCTCTCTCTCGCCCTCCTGATTGCAAGCTTATTTTGATGTTGGATTTCAATTAGAAACTAAACACTGATGCCAGGGGCTCGGGAGTGCCATTTTCTCTGTTGTCAAACTTCTACAGACAAAAATTTCCCCTGGTTCATAGAACTAATTCCCACTAGGGCATTAGAAGGCAAGAGACAGCGTTTCACTGGGGGAAACTAATGGCTTTCTGAGTTTGCCTTGCTTCCAGTCTGTGCAGAAGGCCTGTTGAAGCTTGAGTTGATTGCAGAGCTATCAAAGCCCTTTTTTTCTAACAAAACTCCTTTGTACTTGTGTCCTGTTGAAAATTACTGTCTGATGCCGGGAGATTGAGAAGCTAAACTCCAGCTACCGAGGACCTTCCGCATGGCTTTCCCACCTCAGGTTTTTGACCCAGGCCTGAAGTAATTAACTATCTAGGCGCCACATCGTTCTCTAAGGGCACCGGGAGAAAGCACCAGCTTGCCACCCTTAGGTAATGAATGGATACCAGTGTAGAAGCAGACCAGCTTGCCTCAAAGCAGGTCTGGGGCTGTCCGCTAAGCCCTCCATGCTCCCGTAGCCTCTGTCTTGCTTCTGCAACCCTCCATGAATATTTTCCTCCAGGTGATTTCTTTTTAATCGAATTGGTAGAAAGACAATTTCATACTCAGTGTACCTAACATATAAATCGTCAGAAGCGCTGCATCTGGTTCTGAAAATGTGGGCCTCTAGCTCTGATCACAGCTGGCTAACAGCTGATAGTACTGAACCAACTCGGGGCTTTGTGCCCAGCCCTGATTATGTCGGACAGCCAGTGAAGGTTCAGTGTGTGACTTTAATTTCCTCAGTTCGCTGAGGTCTAGGCAGCTGCCCTTTAGACATTGGCAGTTCTGTTTCTCATAGGTGGCTGTTTAAAAACGAGCCACATGGCTCCAAAGACAGTGTTGCCCTATGGAGATGCGGCCAGCCAGTGGCAACTTCGCTAATAGTGCAGACGTTTTATGAAACGAACAGATAGAGACAATGGTCATCTTCCATGCCTTTTCACATATCTGAGAATGTCCTTCCGTTTGGGTTTAGACTGAGCTTACGTGACCAATAAAATGACTCAGCCCCATGCTACAAATTTAGGGTGACATTTAAATAAGCCTCTGGTAGCACAGGCCTGTAATTCCTAGTTATCCAGAGGGTAGAGCAGGAAGTTCCCAAGTTCAAGGCCTGCTAGGACCGCGTAGTGAGTTTAAGGCAAGCTTGGGGGGCACTTAGTAAGACCTCCTTGAAAAGCAAAAGGGATACATCTCAGTAAAAAGAGCACTTGTGCAAATAGCATGTGCCAGCCTCTTGGTTCAAGATGAGTGTTGGGGCAAGGAGGAAACAAAATTAAGATGTTACACTCGCTGCTCTCAAGGCCTCGAGGTGGCGTGTAAGGGAATGATTGCATGCGACATGGAGAATGGTACAGCTGGGCCAATTCAAGGTCGCTTTGGGCAAGTGGCTATTCTAGACCAGCCTACCCTGCTTGTGTGCGTTCATATTGTTCAAGCCAAGGAGGCACTGGAGATAATTTTCAGGGCTCACCGAGCTTCCATGGTGGCTTTTCCTAAGCACTGCTGTTGAGTAATGTGACTGACGTCCAGGGTCATATTTTTATTCCTTAACAGAGGATTAGTCTACTTCTTGATTAGTTTACTTCTCACTCATGAGTAGCCCTGTATTTGGTGCCCCAAAGATCACAAGTTCTCTTCCTCCCTGATTTTCAATTGTGCAAGGAAACCATGTATGCCAGGTGACAGATCTGGGTGTTTGGAGCATGGCTCTCTCTACGTTAGACTTGCAAGCCCTTTGGGGCTGAGCCCCAGCTTTGCTCAGGGGGCTTCCCTCAAGGAGCAGGCAGCACAGCTCACATCTCGGGAGGGAGCTAGCCGTCTGTCTCAGAACTGATTGAGCACCAGCATGTGCTCTACAGGAGGGCATGCTTTATCGCCCATTTTCTCTGTTTCCCAAATGATCTTAATTGCTTGAGTAAGATGCATCTATTCTAAAGCCCGCTACCCCCCACATGGGTGAGTCACACATGCTACTGAGGTTTAGATTACCCCACTATCAGGACCCCCACAGATATAATGGGCTTCTCTTCAAGGACCACCTGACAAGTCTCTCTCATACACCTTTACTGCCCTGAGGCCCAACCACTTGGATGAGACTCCAGCTGACTGTCCTAGAAGGACTGCCCTAGAAGTGAGCAGAGTCACAGGGTAGTAACTCCTTATCCTTTGACTTGACATCTTAAAATTTCAGAATCTGTATGATGTGTGGGATGCTCATCTGTTAGGTATTCTTAGTCCCATCTTAAAACATTAAATATTAAAATAGATACAGGATAGTGTCACCAAGATTGATATTTAGGATATCACAGGTAGAATTGTAATTTACATTTTGGCTTAATGGAATCTGAAAAGGGGGGGTGGGCTATAGTTTGGAATATTCCCTGCTTTGATACTCTTCCTGCAACTCCTGGATTTCCTTTCCCTTGACGATTTTAGAAAACTGGGTGGTCTCTACTTAAAGTTTATTCAATCAGAGCACACTGACGGCAGTAGTAAGCAAACAGAGAACAGCCAAATTAAGAAGAACAGAGAAACTAAAGCATTTAAATTGCTTGCCCTTGCAAGGTGTTCTCTCAGCAAATAACTTCCCCCTCATTTCCATCAAGCTATGAGAAACAGGGTAGGGGTAGAATAGCATTGTCATATTTGAAAAAGGAAATGATTGACAGTGTCACTTAAATTCAAATGTCTCCTTAAAATAAATATAAAAAGGCCTTTGAAGGAGTTGCTTTGAAAATCCCCCCCCCCCTTTTTTTTTTAAACTTGGAGTCCTTAACTTCTCTTCCTTTCTACTTTCTTCTTTGACTGCTGGCAGAGTTTAGCTCCTGCTGGAGGGGAAGACTCTTGGAGAGTGTACATCCTACACCATGTATGGGTTCTGCTCACACCCCTGCCCAGGTGGGGTCTGAAGCATGTGGGTGTTTCCACACTGGGCCCCTTATTTCTGTGCTGCTGTGGTGTGTGCTATAGGTGGGGCTGCCATTTTTATTTCGGCTTGTGACTGTCCACATTCCTCCAGGTATTTTAGCCAGGGATAGGCAAGCCCGTGTGCTGCTGGTTGAGGGGAGGCAAGCCTGTTTACTTCCTCTGTGGTGACGGAAAACTACTCCCCACAGTCGCACTGGTATTACAGCTGAGATTAGACTCACTTTCCTAGCCAGTCACTGTGAAAGTAGCCAGTGTTTCTTGGTACTTGCTGTCCTGAAACGCCAGGAGACCTGTGTCAGGATGGCTGATAACCAGGTGAATGGCTCTTCCACCTCCCAGGACACACATGAGTCACAGCGTCACACTGGCCTGTGGAGAAGGCATATGGCCCTTTTACCTCCCAAGCCCAGCTCCCACCCGGTCCATATCTGCACTGCAAATATGACCAGCCCGGCCGTGTGCCCCATGAGCAGCCTCTGCACAAGCCACAGTGCCTTTTTGCTGTCACTGTTTGCAAAGGACAGACCTTGAATCTTTCCTCCCCTCCCTGTCTACTAATTTGACAACAGCTGTACTCTGCTTTCCACAGGGAACCCTCACTGTGCCCATAGGACCAGAGCAAACAGAGCCCTTCAGCGAATGGACTTCGTGCTCTTTTGGAGATTTCCTTTCAGTACAGTATTGGGGGAACGAAGCCTCTTGCTTATTCTCTGAGACTTTAACTTTGTTAACAGCCTTACAATACTGACCGTTTCAAACACTAGACAAGACGTACATGCTATAACATGTACATTTTCCACTCTAAACTGAGCCTGTCGTGACTCTGGGCGAATTCAAAATCGCAGGGCTGTGGATGTCTAGAACTTAGCAAAATGTCAGTATTTTCCTTTTGAGGTGAACATTTCTTGAATAACATCAATGGTCCATGTTAACTTTTTCTTTACAGTTTGCTCAATAACTTGTAGCATTTAAGCAGATACATTTTCTCTTTTAGGAGTCTAACTATAATTGTATAACAAAGAAACTAATCTGGATAGTGCCTAGCCTGTTTCCACAGCTTATCCATGAAATTCCCACATGTATTCAAGTCATTGAAGTTATTCTTTGGTTTTTCAAGACAGGGTTTCTCTGGCTGTCCTGGAATTCACTGTGTAGACCAGACTGGCCTCAAACCTGGAGACCCAGCCACCTCCACCCCCTTCTCCAAGTATTGGAAATAAAGGTGTGTGCCACCATCTGGCCATTGAAGCTTGTCCTTCTCCAGTCCCTTGTCAAATGCAGTATTAACTATGCAGGAAATTCTACCTTCTTCTACCTTTGGTTGACTGGACCTGTGTCTCTCTTATCCTGGGATTTGTATGTACACAAGCACAAAACTTGACTGACAGACAGAAACAAATAAAAACAGCAACAACAAAACCTACCCTCTGTTGGAGAGATAAAGTTACATGACAGCACTATACCAGGAACTGATAGCACTGTAATCTAACTTATTTTGTATTACTCATAAATATTGTAGAGGTGTTAGGATTTAATTGCTACTTTTAGAGTTACAGATGTCAATGACATTTTATGTTCTTAAAATTTATCATTCGTCACCTATTTGTAGACTTCTAATGTGTTAAAGTAAAATACGGTCTCAGATGATTGCTATTATCACTTGCCTCAACTTTCAGTATTTTTTCCATGTATACGTGAGAGCTTTGATTTCATGCTTAGCCCTTCTACAAGCTGCAATCTTACAATATCTATATTTTCTCACTTATTATAGTTATTTTTATACATCACTGAAACTCATTTTTTCTTTTGGTTAGGTTTTTTGAGGCAGGGTTTCTCTGTGGCTTTGGAGGCTGTCCTGAAACTAGCTCTTGTAGACCAGGCTGGTCTCGAACTCACAGAGATTCACCTGCCTCTGCCTCCTGAGTGTCGGGATTAAAGGCGTGTGCCACCACCATCTTAGTGTGTGTGTATCATGTGCATTGACTTGATGTGCATGCCTGTTATCCTAGCCCTAACTCTGGGCAGGTAGAGGCAGGAACATGAAAAGTTCAAGGTTATCTCACCTATGTTGTGACTTTGAAGCCACCCTAGGCTACATGAGACCCTGTTGAACATTTCTAACGTAAATATTGAATGATTGCTTTGGTAAGGTTCGTAGCAGATTTCCATTGCTGAACATTTTAGAATACTGAGTTACTTTGGCACTAGTTTTAATAATTTGCAGTAAAACAGTGTCTGGCCTTCTATACCTCATTGATTAGTGGATATTTTCATGTGTGTATTACATCATGTATTTCTTCAGCTTGTTGGTATTCTTTGTAATACCGTTTTCATGGAGTTATTGTAGACCTTCAATGAATAATCATTTCAGTGATATTATCTTCCTTTCCCTGAGATTTTCCCCCTTTCTAAATGTGAAAGAATAGAAAAAATAGCATTCTTTTTATGTGACACTCTTTTCAGTCTCCACAGACTTACATAAACAAGTTGTGTCGTGCGTTCTTAGTCTTGTTTTAGACTACACGTCGGAACAGCTACTCTGTGCCGATTCTGTTTGACCACGCAGACACTTACAGCATCCTTATGTAAGTTCCTGAAACTGGACGGTTCTTGCACTCTCTGTTCTCTCTGTCTGTCTCCTGACTCCTACTCCACCTCCCCTCCTCCAGGGTAGATCCTTGCCTTTCTTGGGACCATCAGTCAGGTCATCTCTTTGAGGATTTAGCATGGCCCCTCTTCCTCCCAATCATTCAGAGCCACGAATCCATGGCCAAGGAAAAGCTGACGGCTTATCACCTCGATTCCTGGGCAGGGCTTGGTGTGCAATGCCACTGTGGAAAGTGTCGTTTCTGTATCCCTCTCTGATATCCAGATGTGGCACCAATTCTTCCTTCAGCGATTCTCCCCCCCCCGCGTTCCTTCTGACCAGCAAGTTTTCTTCTAATGGCACGATGACTGGTTGGAGTTCAGAGCCAAATGAGATGACTTCCGTGTCAGGCATGGCCTTCATGCTGGTAGCCATTGGTCATAGCTTGAAAACACTGTCAGCCGCCGCCTTGTGGACAGCTAGCATGCCACACTGCTCCTTTGTTCAAAGGAGGGAGGACTCCCCTGTGTGTAGTGAGTCAGGAGAAGCTTTTTCATGTTGCATTCACTTCACAAATTGTGTCCATCTATCTTCTCTCTCTCTCTCTCTCTCTCTCTCTCTCTCTCTCTCTCTCTCTCTCTCACTCACTCTCTCTCTCTTTCTCTTGAGGCAGGGTTTCTCTTTGGAGGCTGTCCTGGAACTCACTCTGTAGACCAGGCTGGCCTTGAACTCACAGAGATCTGCCTGCCTCTGCCTCCCAAGCGCAGGGATTAAAGGCATGAGCCACCAACACCCGGCTTCCATTTTTCTTCTTAGTATAGTAAACCCAATTAGTATTTGGCCTTAAACAGTCTAGGGTTATGAGGTGTGGTTTTCATTCTGACACTGTGGTCAAGACTACAAACAGAGGAACTAGTGTCTCTCAGTTGGTCGTAAGGACATCGTGGTGTGGCGTGAACTTCTTTTTTTTTATAGTGTGTGTGCGGTGGGTGCATGTGCGTGCATTCAGGAACACATTTTGAGAGCAGTGAACAACTTTTGGTTGTTAGCTCTCTCCTTCCATGCAATCCAGGGCTCAACCTTAGACTGTCCTGTTTACAAAGCAGGTGCTTTTTATCTGGGGCACTATCTCTGTGGCCTGTGGTGTGAACCTTCTTGGGGACATAAATGAGATTTGAGGTCTACTCTTTCATGCCGGTAATAGTGTACATTCTTTGTGTTATGCTTTGCAGCCTGTGAATGTTGTGACAGTGGTTTTTGTTCTTAATGTGTGCACTTGTCAATTGTACAAGATAGAAATACAGAAACCATATCCAAGCAAGGCAGCCTCAACAAAGGAGAAGCCGAGCACCTCAAGGGAGCCATTCAGTACATAGAAAGGTGCACATTCCTCCCTGTCCCCTGTACCTAAGACCCAGGTGTTCCTATGATGTCATCACAAAAGAGTCTGGATTTCCCTGGTGGAACATGAAGCCATGAACATAGAGTAACTATCGCTTCTTGAACCCCTTTCTCCTGCTGTATACTCCTGGTGAGATTTACATCTCACAGTGTCTTACACACTTTCTGATGTGGACACTGCACAAATTGTCGTCTCCATTTGTCACATACGTTTTACTCATTTTGTCCATGCTAGCTCTGCTTCAGCTGTGGACCAACAAAGACAATCCCTCCCAGTTTCCTGCGCATCTCCATCCTACTGCTCCTGGGATGTTCATTGCACAAACAAACCATCCTTATGTTCCTTAGTTACATAACATTCAATTTCAGCATCCATTTTTCTTCTTAGTATAGTAAACCCAATTAGTATTCGGCCTTAAACGGCCTGTCTTCTTGCTTATCTAGCTTTACACTATTTCAGATCAAATTGTATATTCCCGAGACAGGGTTATAACTCAACGACAAAGCCCTGTCCATTGTGCGAAACCCTGTGTTCCATCCCCAGACACCTGGAGGCCCCCATCCTCCCTCTCTTCTTCCTATTGCTATTGTGTAACAAGTCTCTTTAGGGGAGATCTGTACTAGCTGTATTTCCAAGTGGTGAATTGTGCTTTTACATATAGTTGATGTTAAAAAACAAAGTTATTATATGTGTGTGTGCATGCATGCATACCTCTGTTGTTCTCAACAGAACTGGTGGTAGAACCCAGCACTTTATGAATGCTAACAAGTAAGTGCTTTACCATTAAACTATTGCCCCTAGCCACAAAAGATATATATGACTGGCATATTGGTAGGGTGATGGTAAAATCTCTGAGCTTCTGTTTCATATATTTTTGTACACACACACACACACACACACACACACACACACACACACACACACAGAGGTCTCACTATTTAGACCAGCCTGGCCCGGAACTCACAGAGATCCATCTGCCTCTGCTTCCCCATTGTTGGGATTAAAATTATGCCATACCACGCCAAGCCCTTTTGGTTTGTTGGGTTTGTTTTGTTTTGTTTTTGTTTTGAGACATGGTCTTCCCTTGTAGTGCAACAGGTCGTCAAACTCATGGCAGTGTATCTATATACTCCAGCCTGCATGGAGCTGAGGGTGAAGACATGCGGCTCCCACACCTGGTAATAAGTACTTTCTGACTTAAGAATGTGTACATATTATATCTGTATTCTTTTTAATGGCGGAGACTTAAGGATCCACTAGAAATAATACCTGACCAGTGTGTTAGGCATGCTAGTCATGGGATTCCCACAATAAAAAGTATTGAATAAATTTTAGGACAGTTTGCATGACCACAAACTGCGTAAAGATGCAATTGAGAGGCTTGTGGTAGGAAGTGAAGCAAAGGCTTTGATAGAAGTTGTGATTCCTTGTGTCAATATTATTCTACCCTCTTTGTCTAGCGGAATCAAATCGGTTGTCTAAAAAAAGAATTCAGAGGCCTAGATTTGAGCACAATTACATTAGGATCTCTCCTTTATTGCTGTCAGCGAGATGAGAAGATTATCTGAAGATTTCCACATGTTACTGTTTAATGTCTTATTGCACTTAGATTCTTCTCTGGCAGTGGGACTACTGAAAAGGTATGGTATGGAAGCAGTGACCAGCTAGCTGTATAGTGATAAAAATTGAGTTTTATTTAAGTTTTAGAGTATCCACCATGTAGGTCAGGTGCAAACTCACTCTGAAAAAAGCTTCTCCCCTGGTTGGGTTTTGACTATTGTCGAGACTGCCATGGGGTCAGAAAAGAAACATGAGGAACAGGATGAAATAAGTACTTCCCAGAGAGACAGCAGAAAACACGTTTTGGGTGGGGAATCCTGTGTATTTATAGAACTGTGATAGTATTTCCTCTTAACCTCACATACACCGACTCTTCCATCTACATTAACTGAGAGTAACGATGGCAATGATCTTCATAACCAAAGTTAATTGCCAGTAATTTGGACACTAAGGACCACAGGAGACAACTGTGGCTAACTAAATGAAGTATTAAATCTCTTCCATATCACTTTTCCAATTCTACTTTCTTTTTCTTACAGCTTATAAAATCATTCCTGCTCGTATGAGAGGACTTTGTATTCGGCCCTAAATTTAACAATGAATGCCTAGTTTTTGTTTTCCATAATGTGTTTATTTTTCGTGTAAGTAATGTATATTTTTTCTTTTCAAAAATTTGCAGTTTTTTTTTATGAATTGTGTCGGTTTTGTTTCCCAGTCTTTGGAATGTTTTGTTTTATTCTTGCCTCCAGTCCTTTTCTTCTGGAGCATCCTAGCTTCAGTGAGGGCCACGGCCTCCCTCCATTGTTGGGAGAATCCTTTGAGGTTCTTCAGGATAATTTATCATCTGATATTACTGGAAAATTACTTTCTTTTTAAACTGCATACTGTGTTGTTTGTTAGCTGGGGGTCATTAGACATCCAGGTTCCTTTCCCCTGAATCCACAACTAGCCATTGTTCACCTGGTATCTGTGACATTTATTTTCCCTTTCCAAGTCTGCAGTCCTTTATCCGCCTACCTACTACCCACCTCTGCTGAATGCCAAGGCCATTACCCACCTCTTTGGGACAATGGGGGCTATTATCGTCTATTTATACCCCAGGTGTGAGAGACAGCTAAATGAAATAGCTCCTAATACTCCCTCCTCCCCCCACCCTCAGAGAAATACATGCAGGAGGGGATATCATCTTTTTTTTCTTCTTCTTCTTCTTCTTCTTCTTCTTCTTCTTCTTCTTCTTCTTCTTCTTCTTCTTCTTCTTCTTCTTCACAAAAACACATAGAAAGTCACTTTTAAAAAGAAAATGGAATATTTTCCTTAGTGGCAAACTTCCATTACGCTTTTATTTATTTATTTTTCATGAAAGAAATCCATGCTTTATAGAATCAGGCCCCCTTTGAAGCCGCTCCATTTCCCTTTCTGCCAATTCTCTCTTCTCTGCAGCATCATTTGGTTGATAAGTTTCCCTGTGTCCCGTGTAGTTGTCGGGTTTTGATAAGCATTCGAGGGAGCTTATGTACGCTGCTCATTTCACCCCAATCTTGGGCTACTTTCCTTATCTGTGGTCTCCCAGAAGGAACTTGGGGTTAAGGTTTGGTACTTCTGCCTAGTGTTTCGGCTTTGGCTCTGCAAACGTATCATAAAGCTGACATAATATGTATACAAACAACTAGAGACACTGGTAGAATCTTGTCATCTGAAATGCAAAAAAAAAAAAAAAAAAAGAAAAGAAAAGAAAAAGACACCCACCCGCCCCTCAATTGGGAAAAGGAGAAAAATGTGCTGAGTGTATTCATGATGGCATGTTTGAGTCCATCATGAAAGCACAAATAGTACTTAGAAACCAACTAGATTTACATTCCTTATCATTGTTTGCTCTCTAGCGCCAGATAAGAGAGTAATTAATAGCTTTTGCAGTTTGCATGTGTTGCTGTCTCTTAGTTCATGTGTTTACATGGAAACACTCACCCACATACACAGAAGGAAAGAGGCCTTCCGTAATGTTCCTTGCATAAGGGAGATAGCATCAGCCCTCTTACAGTTTATACATCCTCAAACTCTGTTTACTGTGGAAGTCAAGATCTAGAAGTGTTTGCTGCTCCCAGGTTTAATTGGTTTATCTACTGTTATTTATCATAACAGCCTCATCTCTGCAGACAGTTGCATGGATAATATTTGGGGATTGGAATTCAAGCCCAGACACACAGTGTTATCCAGCAATTAAATGTTACTTGATATTTCGGTGTAGCTCAGGTGCTGGGGACCTCCTGCCTGTGGGCTGACAGTCTTTATAGCACCATAAAATAATTCTCAGGGGAAATCCTGATATGGAAAGCTTTCTGAATAGAAACAGCTAGAAAAGCTGGGGGTAAAGTGCGGTTCAGGCTCTAGTGGCGATTCCAGCCATTGACCGTTGCCTAATGACTATGCAATTCGGGTCTGAGAGATGTTTAATTATTTCTGTTATTGCATTTTGGTGAAAGGATGAAGAAGCCGTCTAGCTCCGTGACATGGATGCTGATGTATGTTGTGGGGAAGTCCATTAAATGAATCAACATTGCTTTCCACATGCCCAATTTAATCCCTATATGAGAACCACATAAAACATACCCTTTATAGGCGAGTTCTTGGTGCATGTCTAACTACATGGATCTAATGAGATGCAAAGCAAGACTTTCCTCCAAATGATTAACTGGCAAGATTAGGTAGACCTTCCTTTGTTTTGTTGGGATTTGAGCTTTCTTCTTATAGTACTCCTTTTTGTCTTCTAAAACGAGTTTCTGAAAGCAGAAATGGAGGCAAAACAAGCGCTTGGTGTGACTGGGGTTATTTATTCTTCTCGGCTTTTTCAGGACGAGATTAGCTCTTAACTTCCTATGGTCTGTACTGGAGAGAGAGAGAGAGAGAGAGAGAGAGAGAGAGAGAGAGAGAGAGAGAGAGACCCAGTTCAGCCTACTGTGAGCACTAGAGGGTTCCATGTGCCTGCTTTAATTGCTCAACTGTGCCCAGAATGTAGATTAACCATCCAACACCCGAAAAATGACGCCCCTCCCCTCCATCTCGAGAGCAGTAAAGATGAGAGACAATCGGATGACAAATGAGATGGCTAAGTGAAACCCTGATCAATACAGAGTGCTGTCCATTTGGGTAATGGACATCCTTGTCATCTCAGCTGTTAAAGAATTCAGCAGAGATGAGTCCCCAAAGGTCTGCAAAGTATAGGCATCCGATCCAGGAAACATTACCACCTCCCTCCCCAACCCCAATAAATAAAAAGGTGCAACTCAGGAGCCCGGTCATCTGCCGCAGTAAACTGTCATGTGTGGAATTTATTGTCCTCTATTTTCAAAATTCTGTGCACAAAGCAGAAAGACAACTCCGGGGGCTGGGGAAAGGCAGCAGATGGACCAGGGGTGTCTTTGCTTTCTAGGTCTTTACGATGATGTGGACACATTAGGTAATCCTTTGCGAGTCAAAGAGGAAAGTCTTGAGGGTTAGAATGATGATGTGGTTTTAATTGCTCTTTGAAAAAATGGTCTCCTTTCCATTTGATGATCTTGAGCCAACAAGTTTGGTAACCAGGAGGGCTGATGAATGGTTTTTGTTTGGCAGCTGGGGTGGGGGTCACTTGGGGTCTCCGCCCTTCTTAGATCAGTGCCGTTCATGCCACACGTGTTCGTCTCGCAGGGGATGTTCATGGTCTTGTATTGTGCAGGTCAAATGGAGTCTTCGTTATCCGTGGAACTGCTTCCCTTTTAACCCGGCTGATTTCCACAGGGACTGCCGTGACCACTGACAGCCAGACTCCCCTGCTGGAACGTGCTTGTGTGGGTTTCCGGACAGTTGTGATGAGGAGTGCCGTCTCACTGGGCTGTCAGGTGTGGGCCATTAATTTTCAGTGCTGTTGCTTAACTATTAATGAGGTCATGGCCCCAGGGCCAGACTGACTTTACCTATCAGATGTCTCCCATCTCCCAGCAGGCCATTCACCTGTAGTCAGAACTCTCCACTAATAATTGTTCCATGCGGCGTTCACACGCCATTGCCTCATCTCTTACCCTCAACCTCTTCTAGATAAGAGATGATTCCTCCTGCCCATCTCCTCCACCATCCGTCTTCTGCAGGACCCATAAAACATAGCCCTTCCCATTCCCCATTAACCTCTATGTTCCGAGACTTAGAGCCATGCGCACTTTCTCTTCTTCCTCTGCAAGGGACATCTCTGCCATGGCTCTCAAGGGGTCTTAAATTATGTAGAGAGGCAGGCGCCGCCCCCTGTTGACCCAGCCACCTACTTTACCTTTCATTCCTCTCCTATTTACCATTGCGTTTGCTAACTTGTAGAACTCAGTGAAGTAATTCACAGCTGTCAGCATCTTTATTATATTGCAGCCGGCAGCAGAAATTGTAACCTGAAGGGATATCTAGTAAATCAAGATTTCTGTAGCATAAGCAGCGTAAATGAATTCTGCACATTCCATTATTATTTTTTATAATGTCTTTATTAAAACCGAGAAGGAAGGATGCCTATTTAGGACAAGGACAGCACAACCAAAGGCTGATAGATGGATAGGATTAGAAAACAGAGCCCTAGCTTCTGCCCATGTGGAATCCCTGTCACACACTTGGTGGGCACGCAGCTAAGCTGCGTTGGGTTGTGGTCTCAGCTGCGTTAGGGTATTTCTCACGGTTGCACCCTCCTCCTGCTCTGCAGAGAGGCATGGAGAAACGTTCATTCTGCATGGCAGCCTTTCGGGACTGGACGTAGGGATGCTGTTTTCAGCATCTCCCTCCCACTTCTACGTCTCCATCTGTCTGTTCCTTTTCTCCTTTCTTTTTTTTTTTTCCCTGCAGCAGCCCACCACCCTGCTTGCTTCCTCATTTGTCAGTTGGCTTTAGACAGTGGTATTCCAAGCACCACAGCAGTGTGTGGTCCAGCTATACAAAATAAAACGACAAGTCCTTTGATGTGGACTCTAGATTTTCAGTCGAGTGTATAGGGCAGCCTGGAGGGAGAGGATGCTGTCACGTCTCACTGGTTCATCGCGAGCTTGCAGTTAGTCGTAAGGGTTCAGACTAAGGAGTGTAAAAATTAGTTACGTCAGAGAGTCAACCCCCCCTTTTGCCTTTAATGTGGTGACTCTTGATCCTGAGTGAAGACTTACAAAAAAAAAAAAGCATTTTTCTTTTGAATTCTAAATCTATCTTTTTGCAACTTGAGTCACTGGCAAATTGAATTTAGGAGGTCCTCCTTATAAAGTATCATGCGTACACTGGAAAAACGTACAAATACGGTAAAAACTGGGGAAGGACTCTGGTGCCTCCTTGCAGCACAGGGGACACGTGGGTCTCAGCTTCCTTAACCAGTGCTGCTGTGTGTGTTCCCAGTGTCAACAGGGTCACTTATCGCTGTCTTTCCCATCTTTACAGAGCACCTTCAGGGTGAGTATACCTGGCCTCTGCCCACCCCCTCTGGACCTAATATGGAAACCAGACTTGGCAATATTAATTGATTTATCTGAGGCCATGACATTAGCAAGTAGCACGGCCAAGGTTTGAGCCCAAGTCTTCTGCTCAGCCTGTTCATTCTATCTTGATATCCATGTGTACACATTGATTTGGCTTTTCGGATAAGCTCTCATTATTTCCAATATTTATGACACGGCTTCCCCCCATCCCCAACTCACCCTAAATCAGTGCATTAGGGCCTGAGTGCAAAATACTCTGTGGTAGAGACAACTTACTTCACATACTATTTGCAGAAGACATTTGAGCTTTTAACAAAGGTTTTGGCTCTCTTACCTTCCAGGAGTCTTGTTAAATTGAAGTTTGGTGTGGTTACATACAGCCAGCAGCTGTGAGAGGGACTGACCCATGTTCCTCTTAACAAGGGCTTTGTGAAGCAGCATAGGCTGGCCAGATACTTCATTCCCTCTGGTATGGCCATTAGCAACTTCTGTGACAGGAGCTACTTATCAACCTAGTCACCCCGTGACTACAATGACAGTTGTCCTCCTGTAGGAGGAGTGTGGGTGAGCACGGCCCAACCCCTTCTTGCCTTTAAGTCACCAAAAAGTTGGAAGTTGATTGTTACCACTTCATAATCTAATCACCTATCCTGGCCATCATTATTACTAGCTTACCAAAGGTGAAATGTGACTGAGTTGTCCGACATGAAATCCAACCCGGCTTAAGATAGAAATTTGCAATTACTGGAGCTGGAGAGATGTGCTCAGAACATGGTTAAGAGTGCATACTGCTCTTGCAGAGGGCCTGAGTTTAGTTCCCAGCATGCACCTGGGGCAGCTCACAGAGGATCCAGCACCCTCTTCTGGCCTCCACAGGTACCTGTACTGTTTGTACCCCCCCCCACACACACACACCACCAACGCATACACATAATGGAAACTAAAACCTGTAAAATTAGGAGATTCGTAATGACAACGCTCCGTTCTCTTGAACTTAAGATAAGGAAGGCGGTGCCGCTTGTAGGCTGCGCGAGAGACGCTTCTTCTCCTGCCGTCTTTGTCAGGAGCACACATGGGAGTCTGCCCCTGTGTTAGGACTTCGTCTCAAGACAAGCTTCCCCAGCAGCGGGTTCTGAATCGGTAACTGACATGTTACCACTCTGTCGTTGTACCGGAAGCGCAGCTGCCTATCCAGTCATAGGGAAGGAAGCGGGAGACAAGGGGACTGCAGTGACCCAAGGCGGTGTGCATAGAGCAGCAGTGGTCACTTGGCGTTTCGGGATGGTGCCAGGAGGCCGCGCTTTAGGCTGGGCCTACGCGTGGCTCACAGAAAAGGAAGGCAGGCAACTGACCTCCCGGCTCCTCGAGCTTTCCTGACTCCCACTGACCAACATCCCATTCAGCTCCAGGGTGTGTAGCCTGGTCACCCCAAACATCTTCCGGGAAACCAGGGTCCTAGAGTGTCCTAGTCCAGACAGCTCTAGGCACTGTAGGCTCTCCTTGCCTGAAAGTCCCCTTGAGTGCAGGGTAGTTGGAAGTGTAGCCAGAGGAGCATGCCTGGTATACAGGTGGTGTCGAGTGCAGACCTTTACAAGCCTTAAGTCTGGGCTCTTCATTACCCAAGGTCTCTGTTGTCAGTGAGCAGAGGGCATTGTACCATTAGACTAGTTTTTAATTGCACCACTGTTTGTCTGTTTCTATTGGAACAAACAGCTGATCTAATTTTATTGTTGAGAAAACAGAAATAACTTCAACTGGCCATCTGATTCCGTAAAAACATTTTTTTTGTAAAAGACAGTTTCTCACTATGCTGCCTAGTCTGAAATTCCTGGGTTAAAGCAATTCCTCTGCCTCACACACCTGAGTGCTCCACCCACTGTACAAACAGTCATAAAAGAAAGCATGAGATTCGCATCCTTGGTATTTCTCAAAACATGCCTTAAAAAAACAATGGCCCATTGTAAAATTAATTTTGTAAATTGCCAATCAAGCACATATACAACATACACATGATTAAAGAAAGCCTCACAAAAGAATATTTTCCTTATAAGTGTAGTACAAATACTTATTCAATTCCATGTTATATTTTAAAGGCTGTTGTCCAGTACATTCAGGATCCACAGTTTGAAACGCCGAGAACACTGGCAATCTGCCAGTCACAGATGCAACCCCTCTGTGTAAATGTACGGATGGGATGATTAAAATATTTAATCCTTAACTGTAGTACCTTACTATGTATGATATCACTGGGAGAAATTTAACATTTCCTTTTTTTATGTAGTTATAGTTAGCAAAACTATTTTAGTTTAACTACAGGAAAGAAACAAGAGTAGATCTTAAAACAGGTGAGAGGATATGTGTGTGGAAGTTAGCTAGGAGTTCTTTGAGATCATGCATGTCAGCTGGAGGGCACCCGAGATAGACGTACTTTACCTGAGCGGCCAGACACATGTCATTCTCTCGTCCCACTGAATTCCGAATCCTACCCTTCTAGAAACATTACAGCAGGGTAAGTACTTAAGGGATGTTCTGAGTATTTTACCTGCAGTTAGCAGATAAAACAAGGAACTGTACCCTAAGCAGGAGGCCAGGAAAAAAAATAAAAAACAAAACAACAACAACAAGAACAACAAAAAAATCCTCAAATAATTTTTCCCATCACAAAGGTGTTTTATTAGTTTTTTTCCCTCAGTAGACAATAAGTGAAAATCTGGCATTTTGTGGTTAATAGAGTTGCTCATTCTGAATCTTAAAAAAAGTAACTACCTGTGATACCAGTAGTGAGTTTATTCAGATATTGCCTTGAGTACAGGCCTTTTCTTGTCATAACTTGTAGACTTTTTTTCACCATTTTCTTGACCTTGTACATTGTCGTTATGACTGGAGAAAGAAGAATCTTTCTTTAGACTCTCATTTTTATCATAGCTCCTTATTATTTATGAGTTTGCCCTCTTTCCGGTTTCCTCAGGCTAGCTTGCTGAGGAAAATAAAGTACTCTCACTTTCAGAAAGAATTCCTGTGCTCTTTTCACTGGGGGAAACTATTTAATCAGAGAGTCTGTAATCATTCAAGTCTGAATTTAAAAACACGTAAGAAGCGGAGAACTCCAGCTTTCACTTTCCTAATATACCTCAGCAGCCCGGGCTGGTGTGTTCACACCTAGGCATGTGCAGACTTTCTGTATCAGGACCTGCCCTAGTGCCAGGAATGACACACGATCCTGGGTGGATACAGCTCTGCTGTAAATGGCAGGGTTGACCCTAGGACCAGGCTTCTCCTCCTCTTGGAGTCTGTGAGCTTCCAAATGGAGTCTACTGAGATCACCGGAAGCAGCGTCTTCCTCATTGTCGTGGTCTACGATTATCCAAGTCCAGTGGCAAGCCAGGAGAAGATGACAGCTGCATTTCTGGTTTTGGATTTGGGGTTGTTTTTGTTTTTTCCCTTCAGTCCTGTGTGAATGATGAGAAGCAAAATGTCATCTTGTCTTCTTCTCATTGACTTTGTGGGTGCACTTTCTGGTCCTTCTGCTTGTCTATCACAGATCTCTCTCTCTCTGGCTGTCTCTGTCTCTCCCTCCCTCCCTCCCTCCCTCCCTCCCTCCCTCCCTCCCTCCCTCCCTCCCTCCCTCCCCCTCTCTCTCTTTCTCTCTCTCAATGTGCATTGGTGTTTCATCTGCATATATGTTCGTGTGGGGATGCCAGATCCTCCTGAACTGGAGTAACAGACGGTTATGAGCTGCCATGTGGGTGCAGCCATTGCTCTTAGCCGCTGAGCCACATCTGCCTTTAATCCCAGCACTCAGGAGGCAGAGGCAGGTGGATCTTTTTGAGTTTGAGGAGGTCAGCCTGGTCTACAGAGAGAGTTCTAGGACAGCCAGAGCTACGCAGAGAAACCCTGTCTCAGAAAAACAAAAACAACAAACAAACAAACAAAAAAAATAGTGTCCACTGCTTAAAGTTGAAGTTGGGATAGTCACATTAACATGAATCAAGGAAAAGGATGACGTAGCAACGTCTACTGGGTATATGTCATATGTACTCTGTGTGTGTGTGTGTGTGTATGTGCTATTATGTGTGTGTGTGTGTGTGTGTGCGTGCTATTATGTGTGTATGGGCTATGTATTGACTGTCCACGCAGCCACTGTGTCTCTGCACTCTTAATTAACTCACTAATCCTGCAATGTCTGTAACCCTGGCAAGTTAGGGTACTGCTGTTTTTCTTTTTACATTATATTTTTTTAAAAAAACCTATTTCCTACTTTGCTGCTTGATTTTACAAACTCAGTTGTTTACTATAGTAGACATTTCCAGGTGGTTCTGACGACTATGAAGCCACTATTTAAAGGATTATGAAGTTGCCAAGTGGCAGCACCTTGGGGGAAAGTGTGATGGAGGCAACAAAACGGGGACCCTTCTCTTCTTTCAGGCTCATCGCAGAAACCAAAGACATGTACTTGTCTTTGGCTTTAATATGAGGTCTCACTGTGCTAAAGGTGTCAAAACCCAGTTTGGCTTTCAGTCCAACAAATGCCTTGACAAATTCCCGATATCTGCTATCATTTGAACCTGTATGTGCTCTAATTATCTTATTCTTTGTTCGCCTGTAGTAAAAATAAATAAATAAATAAATAAATAAATAAATAAATAAATAAATAAAGCGAAGTGAACAGTAGACGGTGTTAGAAGAGTACATGTAGCGCGCTGGTAGTATCACGTGCCTAACACTGCTGTTCACTTACTTTTAATGTTTGAAATGAGGTCTTCCTATGTAGCCCAGGCTAGCCCTGGGCTCCCTTTCTTCCTGCCTCAGTTTCCTGAGTGCCAGGGCAACAGTCCACCACCACCACATCAAGCTGCTATTCAGTTTCTGCTGTACTTAGGCGCTGGCCTGTTTTGCAGCTCTGTCAGCTCTGTGACTCACTCAGCTCGTACTTGGAGCCTTTTTCTGTAACTAGGCAAGCAGCAGTATTTCTTCATTATTGCTATTCTTTTCCTACCTGTTGAGTAATTGTTCCTGCTGGCACAGCCGGTGCCAAGAATAGCTTTATATTACCTAAAGTGAATTTTTGGTCCACAAATCTGTTCTGCCAGGAACTTAGGTGAGTAACTTCCTGTTAAAGCGTCACTCACGGAAATGACAGGTTAGGATGTGCATGGTTCAGTGATGTTCCTGTACACTAAAGATTGTCCTGAGTGGAGAGGGGCTAAATGGTATTGTTTTGGTTGATTAACTACATGAACTACAAAGCAGTAGATTGATTGCCGGGATCCAAACCATTGACACTAAGAAACAAAACAAAACAAACAAAAATCAACAACAACAACAAAAAGCCCTTTTAATTACTGTCTTGCATCACCGTAAAGATATTCAGGGCCTAAGCTCTTTATACTGATGGCAAATGTAATTTTTGCGATTACAGAGAAACTCGATGGCAAGAGAGAGCTATGTTGTTCTTATTAATTGCAAGTGGTGACCCACAGTCTGCTCTTGTCGTTTGTTCCTCCCCAGCAGCCAAATGAAAAGCGCCCATGCATTGCTCATCTGCATGAGGAAAAGAAGAAAAGCCCTCATTTGTTATGACAAAGGGATTTATTTCAATAAACTGAAGGGATGGCAGATAAGTGCCTTGCGGCGAGGCTTGTAGAATTTGGTACCCACCATCATCTTTGTATTGCCTCTTAATACAGCCTCTCGGACAGACTGAAGTTGTGCCTGGAACCGTAATCCTCTCTTTATGCATCCGTGTTGCTTCCTAGCAGGCAGAAGACTCGTGGCTGATCCTTTAGTTCTCCACCTGCTGGCCCCATGTGAACAAGAGCTTTTGAATTTGATGCAGCCTTTTGGGTATTTGTACAAAAGGTTCTGCACAGTTGTGAGTGCGTGCCTGCTGCAAAGCAGTGAGACGGCAGATGCCTCACGCAGACCTGAGGCCTGTTTTCAGCTTAAACAAATGGGGGACAAAAAGATTGGATCTGAGGCTACTTTTTAAAAGGAGCACATGTACCCATTTTCACAGCGCTCTGTGACCGTGGCCGTTTCCCGGTTTGGCATAATGTTAGGATAGCTGGCTCCCAGAAGTGTCTGTCTTATGTAGGACCTTTTCAGAAGCTAGGTTATGAACAAGGACAGAAATCAGCTATTGTGGATTTCTTTTTTGCAACAGTAGTAATGGGGTTTAATAATTTTAATAGTATTATTACATCGGTGTGTTAAAGTATCTGTGACGTCTGAGTCGAGTGTCACTGTCCGGAAAGCTGAAGAACAATGCATTTCATATTTTGAGCGATTTTGTGTGTGTCTGTGTCTGTGTGTGTGTGTGCAGGGGATGAGGGTGATATTTATATATACTTTACATTTGAGCATTGCTAATCCAAAGTATCTGATACACAATTTGTGTTGTGTTCATATTTAGAGGGTTTCAAATTTTGGACTTTCAGACTCGGGGTCCCAGGCTTTGCCAATGGGAATGGTGAGAGTCCAGGATCGGTGATGATACTAATCTGTATATGTTAATGGAGCGAATTCGCTTTCCTTTGAACTTCATTTTGAATGGGTGGGGGTTGAGGTGGCACAGATCGCCCTCAAATAAACGAGCAAACAAAATAAATGGGCATTCTGAAGATGGTAGGTCTGATAGCTCACTGTCTTAGTTAGGGTTTCCATTGTTGTGGTGAGGCATCATGACCGAAGCAACTGGGAAAGAAAACCATTTGTCTCTGCTTACGGTTCCGTTATTATAGTCCATCACCGAGAGAAGTCAGGGCAGCAACTTGGGGCAGCAGCTAATGCAGGGGCCATGGAGGAGTGCTCCTTGCTGGTTTGCTCAGTCTACTGCTTTACAGCAGTCAAGACCTCCAGTCCAGGAGTGGCACTGCCCACAAAGAATTGGACCACCCCACAGTAACCTGCAATCAAGAAAATGTACTACAGGCTTGCCCACAGGTCAGTCCAGTGGGGACAGTTGCTCAACTGAGGTCCCCTCTTTCTAAACGTTTCTAGTTGTGTCAACTTGACATAACTAGCCAGCACAAGTGACTTCTTGTCAACTTGACAGACAAATGTATCAAGGCTAAACCGTAACCTTTCCTTTCTTGCTTAGCCCCAAGATCTCATGTTTATATCAATGTTACAGCATATAGCAATCTAAAACTTTTAAAAAGTCCCTGTTTTTACAGATTCACAGTTCCTAAGGTTCAGTCTTTAAAACATCCAAAATCTGTTTTACAGTTCGAGTCTTTCTTAAATGTCCAGCCTCTAGAATATCTCTGAAACCCCAGAGTCCTCAACTGTGGGCTCCTATAAAATCAAAATAAAGCTCAGTCACAGTCTTGTCAAAGCAAAACCAAAGTTCAACAGTGCAAAGTTTGGTGTCAGAGTCAGAAGACGCGAAGGGGGCCCCAGGGGGCTGCCAGAGCACACTCAGCCTGTCTCCTAGCCTCAGGCAGACTCCATTCCCACTCTCCTTGGTCATCATCCCTGATACTCGCATCTCCAATATGTTGGGTTCTGTGCAACTGGGCTGCACTTTCACCGACAGTTCTTCCTGGGGGTCTTTCTAGAGTCTTCAGTCCTCCCACCCAGCTCCATGCCTCAGATACTTTCCAAGACCCCTAACTGCCGTCAAAATCAGTACCACCTGGGACATTACACATCACCAAGTTCAGTTACCACCATGTGGCGCCACCTTGGGCACCTCTGGGACACACTTTCTGTATCCTTACTCTGAGGAAACATTTCCCATGATTTTGCCACAATGATGCTGGTCTCCATTTAATTAGTGCTAATTTCTCAGCTCGAGATAACCAGCATCAGTTGTCACAGCAAGGCAAAGGTTTCACTGAAGTGGTTCCCGGTCTCTTGTGAAGCACAGCCAATATTTTTCATCGCCAGAATCTGATGGGAACCCAGATTCTGAATTCAAAACATCCCAGGAACAGCCAGGTGTTGTTTTAGAGCTTGTCCTGGAACTTACTCTGTAGACCAGACTGGCCTCGAACTCACAGAGATCCGCCTGCCTCTGCCTTCCCAGTGCTGGGATTAAAGGCATGTGCTACCAACACAGAGAAACCCTGTCTCGAAAAACAAAAACAAAACAATCCCAGGAACCACCCCAAGAGCATCTCTAAGGGACTCTTAGATTTCCCCCTGAAGATTCAAAGCCAGAACCCCATTGTATGCACTGCTTATAACACTCTTGCTTTCAAGCCCCCTGCAAACAGCCAACTGAGCTCCGAGCACTCCAGCCCAAAGTTCAGATGCCAGCACAATCCTCCTCCAAACACATGATCAGGTTTGTCAGAACAATACCTCACCATTTGGTACCGATTTCTGTCCTAGTTAGGTTTCTATTGCTGTGGCAAAACACCGCGGCCAAATGCGCCTTGGGAAGGAAAGGGTTTTTAGTTCACAGACTAATTGATACACAGATGTGCTTAGCAATGGATAGCTTGCAGTCCATCATCCAGCGGAGTCAGGCAGGATCTCGGGCGGGGCAGGAACTGATGCTCTGCTTACTGGTTTGCTCGGCCTGCTTTGTTACAGAACCAAGGACCACCCGCCCATTGCTGGCACTGCCCACAGTGAGCTGGGCCCTCCCACATCAACCTTTAACTAGGAAAATGCCCTACAGGCTTGTCTATATCCTGGTCTTACGGAGGCATTTTCTCAGTGGAGGTTCCCTCCTCTCAGGTGACTCTAGCTTGGGTCAAGTTGAAAACATGCCAAGCAAACAAACAACCCAAACAACCAAAATCACTGGGCAGCCACAAGCACAGCTGAACTGAAGACAGCTCGGGTAGTCACTGAGGATGACTGCAAGCTAGTCCTATCAAGCCAGCCAAGGGACAAAGCGCTGAGATCCATGTGCTGGTGGCCTGCAGAAACAGTTTTGGGTGACCCAAGAGTAATTGAAAGTAATGTTCCCAGTCCGTGTAGTTTAGAAGTTAGAAGTGTGTGTCACCCATTTCCCCCAAATATGCATATTTTGGCATTGCTTTTGTAGAATGTAGTCTCATATGAAGCATTAGTTTTTGTGCTTCTTAGTGTTCATGTAATAATTGAGACCTCAATGTCAATTGCTACGTGTTGCCACCATGGACAGGAGTGCTGGGTTGAACGGTCACCATCGTGGTCATCTGTGTTACCACCGTGGACAGGAGTGGGATGTGCTGGGTTGGGTAGTCAGGGTCATTTCTACTAAGGAGGAAGGTATTCGTGTTCTGGCCAGAGGAGGCATGAAGGTTTCCACAAATCTAATCATAAAATGACATGAAATACTTTTCGCTTAAGTTTCAAATAATATTACATTTATTAGATACGGTCTTTATGAAATAACTGGAGAGATTAAAAATCCTGGAAGATGAGTAAATGTGGTGTTTTGTTCAGTACCATGTGCTTAGCTGTTGCGCAGGATTCTGTAGCCGGGGAATGGGTCACCCTGAGCTGTCGTATGACAGATAGTCCCCTAAAAAGGACAGCAAAGACACTGATCCACACTTGCTCATGTCAATTCCTTCTGCTTCCAACATGACTGGATAGGGTATCAAGTGGACAGAAAGGCCCTGTTCTTAAGAACTTCTTAATTTAAAAAAAATCTAGTTCTGGTACATTTGGAGAAAATACTATCACGGATGACATAGACCTTTCCCCACTGCCTACTATATAAAAGCTAGAATAATTGGCGTACAAATGCCAAGAGATACTCTATATTTTCTACCTCTCATCTTGAGACTAAAAGAGTATAGTGGAAATATTCAGACGACAATCATAAAACCTACCATGTATGTATGTTAAAGTATTTTCATTTCATACCTGAGTCATTTTTAGCGTTTTGGTATTTTTTAGTGACTGGTTCCTTGAATTCCCCATCAAAAGGCTTTATTGTATGGGAGGAAGGCTCCACCCCTGTCATGCTCCTGCTGATTCATTGCATTTATAAAGCTCCCAGTGATGGGCCAGATGTGGTGTGCAAACACACTCCCCCAGTGCAGCCAGCCCGAGCCTCGGGTACAGTCCACGAGACCAGTCTTTGTTAGAGCAGAGTGACACGGTGATTTATGAAGTGTCAAACCCCCTTGCCTTTGAAGAATTCCGGCCTTCACATCTGTCTTTCCTGTGTTTAATTCAGTTGCCTGGTGACACACTGTCCCCGTAAGCCTTGAAATGGTTCTGTGGGCCTTGTGGCAAAGAACGGGGCGGGGGTCGTTTCACCCTTCGAAAGAAGGGAAGCAAAGCTATGAATGAGAAGTCAGGACAGAACGGGAAAGTGAGTCACCGTGTTTTGTCACCGTGGCACCCACTTCCCACTTCCTCACACCTCGGAGGCCGCACTGCTTACCCGGTCCGGAGGGGAGGGGACACTGCCTCTCCACTCTGGTACAGTCCTGTTGATCTCAGGATGACAGTCAATCAACAATGCTGCCTTTTCTGAAACTTGCTTTCTTTCTTAAAGGCAAAACTCAGGACACTTTAGCAAGGTTATGCTTGTTTCAGACTTGAGTTGTCTTTGGAATACCTGCTTCCTGGCTGGTCTGCTGTTTGGGTAGACGTCTGATTTTATAATCTCTGCAGCATGTGCTATTTCTGAGGGGGTGATCGCGTTACTGGGGGCCCCAAGGAAACACTGACTTCCTGTCCATTTTATTTTGGAAGAAGGAGCACTGCTTCAAGGACCTCTGTGTACTTCCCCTTAGAACTTTGACACCCCACATGTCTGTTTATTGTTTCAGTATCATATAGAAATTCAGGACAAGGCTTGCCACGGGATGAAACGGATTAAGTGACAACAAGTTTTCCAAAAGGATTAAGCTAGGAAAACCTAGTTTGACCTTGTCAAGACAAGATTATTTTTTTTCTTTTGCCCTAAGAAATGATCTTGTGTTTTCAGATAAGGGAGCCGTGTAAGGGTAAATATCCCATTTTAGGAAAACCCTTGCTTCAGCCTGTGGCTTTAATTGATGCTCAGAGGAGCGGAATCAGCCACTGGGCCATGACTCCTCTCACTAGGGTTTTGGAAGAACTTTTTATTCGTGGTGGACTCTTTTCTCAGGCTCATCTCGTTAATAAGCAGAACTCCTGCACAGAGATGGCATACAGACTCTTGTTGCAGTAACCACTGTGCTTCCTTAAGGACCGCATCGTCTTCAGCTGCAATCCTAATCATGAGTCCAATTTCATGAGATATTCTTGAAGTGCATTTATTGCCCCTGCAAACATGTGTTCCAGATATCAGTGCATCAAATGAACCTAGCTGGATGCTCCTCCCAGTGTGAGTCCTGGGGATCCTGAAGAGCAGGAACATTGGGAATAATTAACATGGTCCCTCCCTCTCAGAAGAAATACAGAAAGTACTGTTCAGTGAGTTTCTAGGAATTCAAGTTCAACAAAGACATTAAAATTAAGGTGACTTTGTGACTCAAAGCAATAGTTTTATTTGCTGTGGTTGTGTGCGGTTCAGTGGAATTTTTTGTTTGTTGATTTTTGTCTGTTGCACATGCCTAATGAAAGTGGCATCATCAGACATTACAGAAGCCAGGGTTGTTTCCCTCAAGTGTCCTGAACTTCAGCAGTTTATAAAGATGCGCTTGGGGCGCTGGGGTTCCTGACATGTCACTAACGGAATTGGCTACAGGAAAGCCTTGTCTTTGGCAAATGCAGAATCTTGCCCTGGGAATTTTTCGTTTCCTTTTTTTTTTTTCCTTTTTTCTTGGCATGGTATACATCAGCTTCCCAGTGAGTACTAATTGACTGGGAATGCCATTTGCAATCCTTGGGCACCCTTCCGCCCACCGCTCCCCCAGGCTTCCCCCGTTACATTGTTCTTCATAGTGGCTGCTCCTCTCTTGAGCATGGTCAGGACGCCGGAGCTCTCCTCTCAAGAGATGTGTGCGCATTATCAACCCTCCTACCAACACCAAAATCCTGTCAATCACAGTGACCTCCAGGGGCCTCTAGCAAGCCTGGTAAACAAGGGGCCCGATGTCTGCAATGGCTTTGTATTCTTTTTTTTTTTTCCTGAGTGAGCTTTCTAATGACTCGGTTGTGTATGCAAACCCTGAAGAAGCATTAGGCGCATCAAGTGGGGCTCTGCTTTTATTAGGGAGCCCTTTTATTTTCTAAATAGAATATGTCAAACATATTCTTTCCTTTTAGACAGTTAACCTTTCATCTCTCCTGCAGCAGAAATTCCAGTCTCTGGGGCTTGCTAATTTCGTATTTGAAATATTCTAAAGCAGAAGGAAAATGCTGTTTACAGTGCCTTCATTAAAAAGCTTTTAATCGTGTTGTGTTGCTGCATATATCATTTGAATCCCTGCTGGGTACACTTCATCGCGTGAGAAAAATACAGCACTTTTCTTAAAAAGACACACCCGTCAACCCAACCCAACCCAACTGTACTTTGACCCTGACACTCTGGTAGTGTCCCTGTGTACTAGACAATGACGAAAGTGCGAGTTCACAGGACCCTCAGGAATGTGTTTCTAGTGACCTTCAGCCTTCCTGTTTATGAAATAATCATTTTCTGTTGCCCACTTATACTTCTTGTGCACTGTCTCGCTCATTAAGTCGCAGAGTTGTACCACTTGGAACGTGGCTTGTCGTTGAACACGGTTTACACACAGTGCTGTTTGCTTCAGTAACTTTGTTCTCATACCCTGCCCTACACACAAGCCTGAAATATTTATAGGCTGTACCAGATGATCCTAAAGGGATTATAATAACAGCAAGCGTCTTCTAACATCGGTCAGGTATTGAGGGTCATGTTCCCAGCACTCCTATGAGGTAAACACTGGCATTGTTTTTATTAGAAGTCAGGGGTATGGAACACACAGGTTGCCTGAAAGTGACTTACCTGATGTTACAGAGCCTGGAGGGGTCTTGTAAATTTGGCTCATGTGGGCTGGTTCTGTGTAGTGTCCAAGGTGCCCTGCCTGGCATACATACCTGTAAGGTTTTCCAAGCTCCTCATGACTGTGCAGGAACAGGCTAAGAACAGAAAGCAGAATGCACGTGATTTTCTTCGGGTTTCTCTCCCTGCCCCTGATGAGTTGGAAGACTCTGAAGACACTAGATGTATTTCTCCTGCAGTTTTTTTTTTAAACAGCTCTATGAAGGTGTGATTTACATACCATAAAATTCATGAGTTAAAATACATAGTTCAGAGAATTTTGGTATGTGTACAAAGCTATTTAATCTTTTCTGCAATCCAGTTTTATAGTGTTGACATCATAGGACAGACTTTGTGTTCTTTCTCAGCCATTAGTTTGCCCGTTCCCAGCCCTGAACCACCGGAAATCCAGCCTCAGCCTCTATGCACTTGACTTTGTTTTTTTGGATATTTCATATTAATGGAATCAAACCATGTTATTATCTTGAATCAGACTTCTTTTTTGATGAATATATTTTCAGAGTTGTAGACATTGGACTTAGATGTAGGATTTGGCTGTTTTACGATCTTTCCAGTGCTTTTCTCAGCGCGCCTTTAGAAGAGTGGAGCCCTGGCTTTGCTCACGGAGGCTGTGGCTTCCAGCTGTCATGCCAGGTTTATGTAGCCCTGCTGGAGTTCTCAAGAGCTCACACTCGGGCGTAACCGTCATCGCCATCACCACGGGCTTCCCAAAAGCACAGTAAAGTGCTCAGATATGGGTGTCCTCCTATTTAACTCAAGTTGTCATCTTATAGCTCTGTATGTCGTGTGTCATACACAGTGTGGGAAGAACAAAGACTCTTCATTATCTGGGAAAAGCATAACATGGTCATTTGTCATAATATAGTTAAAATACTTGTTTGATGAACGGGCAAGCAGACCAACACGTTAATTGGAGCACAGTGTCGGGGTTGAATAACCTTCTTTCATGCAGGCTTTCCTTTAGTGCATCAAGGCTGGGATGTGTCCTCAGAATGGAACACAGCAGTCTGAGAAGCATCCTGATAGCTAGGGATGCTGGGTAGGAAGAGCAGGTCTCGGGCATCTGGGCTTCTGCTTTGAAGCTGTTGGAGGGTCCTAAGCATTCTTCTCTTCCTGTAAAGAATTGTAGAGTTTTATTTATTTGCTTGACAATAAAAACATCAGGTTATCATTGCTTTGATGGTTTTCTTCGCATGGAAAAATAAATCTGTTCTTGTGTATCAGACTCATGGGGTCTCTGCACACCTCTCATGTTGTGGAAAAGTCTGAACTGAAAACAAGCAGTTCACAAATGACCCACATTCCAGGCGGGATGATGTGTTCTCTGCCCTCACGGAGAGGTGGGGGACCACTTCCCATGAAACAGAAACCTTTGCCTTTGCTCTGTGTTCTCCTAGGGGCAGGAAGGCATGGCTGCTTGTTTTTGGAATGTTTCTTAAGATGGAGCTCTTTTGGAGTCCCAAGAGAGAACTCGGGTCTGTATTTAGTCTCAAATTCTGACTGAAAGGGAAGCCTGCACCTGATGGAAGTCTCAACTCCTGGCTGTTTTCTTTATGTCCGGGAGATCAGGAGATTGGAGATACTTCGTATGCTGGTGCCAGGAGAGAAGGGAATATTGATTGGGGTTTTGTGAGGTTGCAAAATACATAGCTAAACCTGGGGACAGGGAGTGTCACTTCATGTGACAGATAATGCAGAAAACAGGGATGTGTGCTTTATTTTGTTGTTTTGTTAAGGCAATATGAGACCCGCTATTTCTGCCTCTACAGCCCTGGCTGGTTTTATATCAGGCACAGATGTTCAGGGGACAGATTCCAAAGCCAGCACCTGTGTGCCGCCGACCCAGACTTACCTTGTGGCATTCTCCACTCTGACTGTGTCCTGCAAATCAGTTTACAGGTGACATTTCTTTCCCTCCCCTCTGCTAACCCATCCTTAGCTAGCTCCTGAATGTTGTCCTGAGTTCTTGGGGTTAAAATAAAAACCAGCAAGAAGACCAGTGTCTTAGTGCCAACCTTCTTTTCAATGGACTCACGGCTTTCTGTTTAGAAGGACCCTAGGAATCCATGAGCGTGCTTTCGCAGGTTTGCAAGAAGTTGGTGCCCACTGCAGTCACCGTGCAGAGTGTAGACACGAGCAGTTGATTTCAGTAGGGTGTCAATGTTCTATTTTTAGAGCACTGTGTTTTCATCCAGGGTCTTTCAGGTAGTTCTCATTTCAAATCTCTAACATCTGCCCGGCATACGGCTTCTGACATCTGGCTCCCACTTGTTCTACAAGGGAGCTATTTTGAAGCATTTCTCCATTTTTGCGGTGGGCCCGGTACCTGTTTCTGGCATACTCTGAGGATGACTGGGTTGCAAATTTGTGACAGTGTATCGGAAACAAAACATGTAAAGTCAACATGCTCATCATAATCTATTTTTAATTGAGATCCCAAGTCAGTGGTTCCTAGTAAGTCTTGACAGGCATTTCATGCAGTTGAGTTTAAGTCTCTCTAGCCACACTGTAAAACATCTTCTTTCTCCTTTCCCAACTTAGTATCTCTGACTGCATCAGGACTGGGTTTGGGACAGTGGTCTCTTCACAGCTATTGCTACAGAGACATGGTGTCAAGATGGAGATCATAAATGTAATGATCTCCACAAATAAGGCAAAGAGCCTCTTCATAGAAGTTCCAAAGTATTAGAAGATCCAAGGCTAGCCCACTTGGAGACTTCTTCACCAAGAAACCTTGTTTTTCTCTATCGCAATTTCGTATTTGTAAAGAACTCTACAATGCTTGACACTTTTTTTTAAAAAATAAGCAATCCACATTAAGGTATTGCAGTATGAATAATATGAGGCATAAAAGAGAATAACCAATCTCCAGGGAGAAGTTGCAGCCTATAAGAGTGTGTTTTAATTCTGAATGGCATTCTTAGTAATTATTGGATGATGATGCTGTTATCCCAGGATGAAGGTCTTGTATTCACTCCAGTAAAAGCATCACTGGTTGGAATTGCTCTGGCAAAACCTTCTGTCACCTTTCTAAAGTCTTATCTCTTTGTGGGAATTCTCTGGAAGTCTACGTAGGGTTCTCAGCTTCTTGGCCTGAGTGAGAGGGTACAATGTGAGCCTTCTATGAGTCCCCAAGATAGTGATTCCTGCGAAGACTGTAAACTAGAAGGGTGGGAGACAGGATGGACATGCACTTACAGGTATGTGGAGAAGAAACCATGCCAACCCCCTCCCTCTTAGCTTGAAAGTAAGTTGCTTCTACCTAGACTGTTAGTGTAATTTACACCCTACTGAGGAGCTGACTTGGGGTTCTTTAACTGCTGAGTGAGGATTGATTGACAGTGCTGTCTTCAAGAACAACAGGGATAGACTGAGTCTCACACAGACTCAGTGGGGTGGGACTTCCCCAGTTCAATGCTGCTTTATGTCTTTTCAGCCGAATGCCATTTACATCTGCCCACCATTTGAAATCTGCTTTGACAGTCTGCTTCTGACAAAAGGGAAGCAGAGCCAGCATTGCGACCGTCAGAGATAGCATCTAGGCATTTCCGTGGTCGTCTTGAAATGCACCTTTTGGGTGTTTTGTGAGCAAGATCTTTCAAATGGAACTTTTGTGAAGTTTTGCTACGATGCAAGCTTGTGGAAATTTTGGAATGCTTTGTGAGTGGGCCCGTCTATAAAGATTTCTTTGCCCTCTGAACAGCCGGCGCCTGCATACAGCATGTTTATGGTGTTTCAGTGTTAGCCTCTTTTCTCTGTTTTGTTTTTATTTGTTTTTGAGATAGTAATTTAATTACATTCCTCTGTTTCTTTTCCTTCCTCCACCCCCCCATATACTCCTTTCTGCTCTCCTACAAATTATTCATGGCCCCTCTCTTCATTAATTGATATGGCATGCATATAAGTATTTGTAGACATTTTAACTTTTTAAAAGAAAAGCAATGTATTGTGTCATGGATACACAGTAACTGTCTTGACTGTTTTTTTTTTTTAATCTTAGGCAGGCATGTTAGATATTGCTGGTGGATAGATCCAGGGTTATACTGCCAGACTCTTCAGGGCAGTCAGTGTACAGGGTAACATCTCAACGAGAGGAACTCTGTCCGACTCAGTGAAAACAGTTGCATAATCATGGCTCCGACTCTCCAACCCCCATGGTTGAGTTAGTACCTGACAGCACTGTAAATCAAGGAAAGATGCCTGGTCTCCATCAGATCCCAAGAAGGCGGCTCTGTTATCCTAGTCTCTGTAGTTTTGGAAACACTGATTGCATCTTTTTCAGACAGTGTTCAAGCTTGTGTCCCAGAGCTGTGTGAGAAAAGATTGTTCAGTTCTGATCTCTAGCAGTTTATGAATCCTTTCCCAAAACTCGGTTGAGGCTTGCCTCCTCATCCTCTTGTTCAGGGAAACTTAGTAAGTAACTAAGTACTCCCATCACAGTGTAAGGCACCTGAGCCATCCAGACAGCGTAGAAGTGGGGGGGGGTCATGTAGCATATTGTTAGGAGCTAGTGGCACCACTATTTGCACGAGTTGGCCGGTCATTCATCATTTATATTCTGAGTGTCTATTTATGCACCACTCAACTCATTCAGGATATTCACTGAGTGTCCACTGTGTGTGGAGACCACTTGGAGCTCTCAGGATACAGCAGTCAACACATAGTGGTCAGGCATTTGTGCCCCTGTGAAGACTGTGTCCCTTTGTGTCTCATTTACATTGAAAATCATTAATAACAATGTTATGCATGTGAGGGTATTCTTGATGGATGCACACTTGATGTCTTTGTTCTTTAGTGTGGAGATTCTTTGAGATTAAGGAAACAAACAGTTGTTTCAGAATCTGAGTGTCTAAAGACATTTTTTCCTATATTTAAGGGATTATAAAAAAAACTCAGACAAAATTTCATTGAAAAGGAACATGCCAGGGTTTGGAAACCTGGTTATTTTAAATAACTAAAACAAAAATTCATCATATATATGAATTTATGAGAATATACTTTGTCCAAATATCATTTACAAGCCTGAAGTTCATTCTTATATGTTGAAATCAGAATACCTAAACTGTCCGTGTAATTGAGGATTACATATTGGGAGCCTAAATATTGGGATAATTATTGCATATAACAAAGAAATAAGCAAATGAATAAATGATGGAATGAAATGTCTGAAGGAACAGATAAGCCTAAATCCTAAGTGATGACAAATATAAGAAAATACTTTAAACCATTAATTGCAACTAAATGTGGACAAACTTTTAAGTGGCATTAACTTGTAGAATGACTTTTCTTATTGCTGTAAAAACAACATTTCCTTAGTGCGTGCATTTGTGCATTTGTGCTATTTGCTGCCTGTTTTTTTTTAGTATAATATTTTATACCTGAGAATAGTGTTTGTTTTTAGTTTACATATTCAGTTTCCAATTGGAGAAGAATTTGTTTAAGCATATGATTACCTTATCTCAGTGTCTAAAAATGATAGCAAATGGTAGCATTGACCTCTGTTTCTGGATCCCCCCCGCGCTACGGTTTGTGTATATGAGGTTGCCATAGCACAGATGAGGTCTGCACTTAGCCTGTGTGCATATTAAGGAATATCTATAGAAGGAATACTTTCCAGTGAAGGAATCAGGGACGGTGTCCATGCAGATGGGCACGTGTGCTGAGTTCAAGACCGAGCTGGCCCTGTGATGCAGTGACCTCACCATAAGAACCTGGGATGCTCACATGATAACTGTGGTCATGGAGGGTGGATGCTATTCTAGCACAAGTACTGGCATGAGCTCAGTTCTATTCTAAAGATCCATCCATCTGCACCACAGTCGGCTCACACAGCTCTACAGAGAACAAAGTGATAAGCTGCCAATTTCCTTCAGTGGGAGAAGAGGGAAGACCTGATTTGCCCCGAGCTATCCAAAGATGGTGGGGTTCCTTTCTGGTGTAGAACTGCCCACATGGTTTCCCTTTGAGATAGCACAATGCCCTGAAGACTCATCTCCTTTCTCCCCCGATCCTTATCTCTGTAATGACCGAATTCCATCTTGCCTGCCTGGACTTCTTTGACATGTGGTAGGGCGCAGCCTGTTGCCTCTTTATCTCATTGCTGTACCAAGAGCAGCAGAACCAGTGGAAACAGGATGTAAACTGTATTTTTACAAAGTTGGATAACACCCATATTTTTAAACTAAAAGCTACATATTGGTGAAATTGGTTTTTGTATAACTCATCATATCCAAAACATTGTCATTTCACTGTGTAATCAATACGAAAACATTGAGGTGTTTTACATGTTTTATATCCAATTTTCACAATCCCATGTGTAATTTACATTAGTTACAGTGTTATAGACTGCGCCACTTGTAAAAAGTGTTATCGTTTGTTATTTATATCTAAAACCTCCACTCACACATTGCCTGGATAGGTTCTTAAATTGCTACAGGCTGCCAAGTGAACAACCCATTGTCGTGGCCAGTATTGTTTTAAATCATTTAAGCTTCCTATAGATGCTACTACAGGGTTGAACTTTGGAAAAGGCCGGGAGAAGTTCTTTGTCCCCGACAGCCACGGGTTTTGTCCTGAAGGAGGCAATGTGGAGTGCCCCTGGTGACAACTTTCTGCTCAACCTACTGCATGTTTGAGGTTGCTTAGATGCTGTGACCCTCGAAGTCTCACCACCTGTAAGTTACTGTATGATTAGATCAATGTCTTATCACTAACTGATCTTAAAGCAATCCATCTTTTTTTAATGCGCTATACTTTAGCAATGCGTATTAGTTGCACAAAGTAGAGGTTCCCTCATGACATTTCCATATGGGCGTATACTGTACTGCATCACAGTGCCTGCTCCCTGAGTAATCTCTATTGACAGATCACATTGTCGGGAAAAAATGATGGCTGTTTTCCTGTTTTTTCATAAAAAAAGTATACTTTTTTTTAAAAAAGCAGTTTCTTCTCTGTTTTGTATTATATTTTCCAAGAACTGAGATTCTTCTCCTTCAGGTAATTTTTTTTTGTATTCAGCTTGTGGGGAAAATGAGGCAGGAATGCATGTTAAATGACTTTGCTCACATTAAAAACCATTGACTCTGCTTATTGGAGAAAGTAACGTATTTGTGTGGTAGTGAATGTTTCCACCATCTTTTTTGCTTACTGCGGGAGGACTTGGGGTAGATTGAACACCTCTCCCCAACTCACACACAGAAATTACTATGCCAGTTTTCTTTATATACTTTGCCCTTCTCGTAACCCAAATACTTCTTCCGTGTCTTCTTCTGACCATGACCTTATTCCCCTCATGCCCTTAGCCTTCTCCGGGCTCAGAGCATAGATTTAGGCTCCCTTGCCTTCAGTGAAAAGTATTTCCATCCTAGCCTTCCGTTCACCGGTCCCTTTTGGGAGCCCTGCCCCGGCTCTGGTACCAGGAACTGCATTTCTTGCTCATGAGGAGCATCCTCGTCCTCTTAGAGCTGAGTTACAGACCAGCTCCTCTTCATCTATCCGAAGTTTAACACCTTGCACTTACTTGACCCTGGTTCTTATTTATGCTCATCAAAGGCAAGCGTTTCAACCAACAGAGTTTGATCCCTTTCCATTTCTTGGGATGTTCCAAGGACAGCTAGTCTTGTGTTGAGTAATCCTGTGGGATGCTTCCTGTGTGATGGGTTCCAGGGTGACTCCACATGTCAAAGGGGCAAACGTGTAGGCAAGTAATTGCGACACAGATCAGATGAGTACAAAAACTGGAATGCTTACAAGGTATTTCAGTAGGCCAGAGGGGAGAGTGGGCAGCTTTCCCTGGAGTGGTTCCTAGGACTCTGGGACTAAGCTGAGAGTTGCTTCTCAGGCATTAGGACCTGCTCTAGAGGCCTTCTGAATGCCGGGAGCCTGCAGTGTCCCTCGTGTCCCTGTGTGTGCTCTGCTTGAGGTCAGCGGAGCATGGTCGCTCGAACATGCAGATGGCCTGTGTCCACGTCGCAGTTTGCCTGGGGAAATTACTTGGTTTATGTCTTTGTTTTCCAACATGGAAATGTGTAATACGCTGACGGTGCTTGTTGTTGGTGTTAGGGGGACAGAGGCAGAAATGGAGAATTTAAACAAGTAAAGATTTTAGAGCAGTCGCCGCACAAGTGTCAGTCACTGTTGTGTGTCTTTTTGTGCCATCGGTCACCCAGCTGTGTATTTACACTTCCCTTCTTCTGTCACAGAAACGCATTGTCTGATAGCTGTCACTGCCACGGTACTCTTTTGGGGGTTTGGGAGGTCTGAGGGGCATGCGTGTGTTTGTACACTCATGCGAGTGCACATGTGTGTGAGTAATATGTGCTGGATTATTTTGGGTTCACTGGGGGAAGTTTTCCAATTCTGAGATCAGCGACCTGAAACTCTGTCTGCTGTCACTCCCAGATGTCTGGGTTTGAAGCTCAGCATGCACTAGGCAGTGTTTGCATGGAGAACTGGTACGTGACGTACCTGGTAGCTTACGTGGCTAGTGAAATCTGGGATGGGGGGTGCCACAGGGTTCCCTTCCACCCTTTCTCTCAAGTCATTGGGTGTCACTTAAAATTGCCTTTCGCGCAATGAACAGTATACATTTTTGGAATGCCTGCTCCTTGACAAATTGTGAAGTATGAATGTTTACTTAATGTATAGCAGGTCCCCTCATCTTAAAATTCATAGCATTTTTTTTACTTGAGCTGAGATTATTGCCAAGCCCTTGTTAGCCACTCTCATTAGAGAGCTTGTCCTTCGTTATTGATGTCACGGTAGTTTTTCAGAACAGACTGCATTAAAGATACAGAAAAACAAAGGCTGCTGTTTTATACATACTCTGGCTTATTGAAGCAATAATTGAGTAATAAATATGACAATATTATAGTGCCATAATCTTACTGCTGGTTCTGTGCTCGGTTTTTCTGTTAAAGCTTTATTTTTGAATCACTTTAAAATAGTGAGAGTTGTTTCAAAGGAGTAAAATATAGAATCCATCGGAACAATGACAAAAAAACGAGGACAAATGCATTTCCACAACTACCTGCAACTTTGGAGGCCTGGAACTTAAACAGGGCTGCCCTCGACACTTTTCATGGACTCTGACCACATATCTGGGGATGGGCAAGAACTCTGTTTCAATGACTTTACAGATGGGTAACCCGAGTCATGGTGCAGTTAAAGGACTTTCCCAATGTGTTGTAGATACATTTGTCTGCTGTTACTGTTAGCTCCATTACTATTTCTATTGTGGGTGTTTACGTATGTGCTCATGACGTACGGAGGGGGAGGAAGCAGGCTGCAGGAGGACAACGACAAGCAGTTGGCTCTCTCTCCTTCCACTTCTATGTGTGTTCTGGGCACCGAACTCAGGCCACCAGACTACTCAGCAGGGTCTTTCCTTGCTGCCCCAACAGAGTTCTATTTCTATGTAGGAAGATAAGAGAGCATAGCAGATAAAGTTCCCAATGGAGAGGTCACATACTTGAGTGAGGTTGTCTAGTGTCTATTTTTATAATGTTGCACCACAATGGCTCTCCCTTGACAGTAGGGGCACACCTTGTTTTATTCACATTTGCCAGCATCTGTTTAACAAAAACGTCAGTTCCATTTTAAATTTGACAATTTTAAAAATAATTGCGTTGTAATCTACTTCAGCCTTTGTCAGGTTGTGATCTAAACCTTAAGAAGGAAGCCCCCTTTCTGAGCACACTTCCCAGGCCCACACACAGAAAACTTAAGGAACTTAATTATCTCAGTTTATTGCAAGAAAGACTTTTCCTCTCACCTTCCTTTTCTGCACAGCAGGGAATTCTTTATTTCTTATTTGAATTTTTGTTTTTGAAGACAGGGTTTCTCTGTAGCTTTGGAGGCTGTCCTGGAACTCAGTCAGTAGACCTGACTGTCCTCGAACTCACAAAGATCTGCCTCCTGAGCGCTGGGATTAAAGGCGTGGGCCACCACTGCATGGTGGGGCGGGTGGGTCTTTAAAACAGAAACACTAGACAGATACAGAAGGTTCCTTGGATGTTTCTTGTGCAACTGATGGGCAGGAGTGCCTGGCAACAGGGAGGGAGCGTGGTTTTGTTTTTAAAGACACCAGTCCGGTGCTCGCTGTCTTGCTTCGGAACTTTTACATAGCAAACCCTGAAGGCTGTAAAACGTGCACACAGAATGTCGTTTTTGTTTCCGAAGATTTCAAAACAAGATAGTATGAGGAAATTTCTTCCAAAGGGGTTTTTTTTTAAATGGGTCAGCAATCTTCTGTAGTGATAAATGACAATGCTGGTTGTAAGAAGAGTTGAGAAGTGACTGCTGATAACTCGTGCACATGTTCCTTCTCCATACCCACCCTATCCCTTCCCCTTTGTCCCTCCTCCCTCCTTCTCTTACCGTTAGTCTCCTTCTTCCCCAGCCTCCCTTCTGGGTTTGGTTTGCTCAGTGGGACAGTCTCTGCAGCCTCCCTTCTGGGCTTGGTTTGCTCAGTGGGACAGTCTCCGTTTGCATCTTTCTTTCTTCTACCACCCTCTCTTTATCGAGTCGTCTGTTTACAGAAACACGGTTTTACTCCCTGTTGGCTGTTGTGAAGAGCCCAGTAAATGTGGGCACGAAAGGGCATCTCTGGTCTCTGTTTGCTTCGCGTGCTTGGGTCTATACCCAGAAGTGGTGTCTCTGGTGAGGGCCTGGAGAAGAGAGGGCTCTTAGGCACTGTAGAGAGAGTTGGAAACTGGTCCGGTACCGAGGAAATCCTCAGTGTGTTAGGCCCTTGTCTCTTTAGAATTTAAACGCTCTACATGTTCGGCCTGGTTCATTTTTACAGCTTTCCTTATGCCGTGATTTGCACGGGCGGCTGTAGTTTTACTCCATAGGTAGTGAAACCACCATGTAGGTTAAATGATTTACTTTTAATTTTATGCTTGACTTCTTTTTTCCCAGGCAGTTTCTGAGGCTTCATGTTGTCATTACTGTAAGCAAATGTGCGATCCCGGCCAGCCAGGAAATCTGGGAACATGCCTTAGAACACTGTTGCTTAGAGGACTCTCTGAGTGACAGGTTCTTAGGGAACTTCAGATCTGACCTGTAAGAGCCGGATAACTTCTAGCAACATTAAAGCCAACGTGCTGTAGCCTGGCAAAACATACCCACACTGTTGAGCGGCATCTGGTTCACTGTGCGGTTGGCGAGGGCAGATGATTTTGCTAGCTGGTAATGGTTTTAAGAACCCTGGAAGGTAAGATAGCCAGGGGAAGTAGTCCTGAGTAGGGATGGCTGACCCCAGTCCAGTGAGGTTCAGGGCAACCTTTTCCCATCTCTGCTCTTTCCCAGCATGCCCTGATGCCGTCTGAGCATCACCGTTTTTTAGCTTCCATTATCCACCACCCAAGTTCTCAATTCAATTTCAGACTCGGGCAAAAGCCTGTAATTCTATTTGTTTTGGGTAAATTTAGCAAGCTGCTCCTGATTACACCTTAGCCAGAGACCATCTGTTGACTGGCGTGCCTCTCGGAGGAGTGGTTTCTGCAGGCGACGAATGGGAAGAGGCTGAGGCACTGTTGCTGTGACAAGCAGATGCACCACATCGGGGATAGGCCTTCCCACCTTTCAATCTGCCTGCTGCTCTCCGTGTTGATGGAGTGTCACATGCCTGCGAGTCATTCCGTCCTCGGGCAACGAGAAGTGCTCTCCTAGGGGCCATTTATCAAGTGCTTCTCCTGGCTTCTCCTGGCGTTTGATGGAAAGGAATCTACAAGCCAGAGTTTCATGCACTCAGAGCGCAGCCGTGTCCCCCGCTGCAAGTCCCGGAGAATCTGTGTCTGTGTGTGTATATCAACTCCGCGCATGCTTTTCAGCAGCCATCATCATGTGCTGTCCAAGGCCCCCCAGATGCAACAACAGGATACAGCTGTGCTTCCTAAGGCACCGTGTAAACCTCCACACTGTCAGGCTCACCGTTCCAGACAGCACTGCAATGACTGCTCCTTCATCTGCATCAGATGGGGGAACAGAGCTGACTGTGCCATGCTGAGGGTTTTTTTTCTCTCCTAAATGATGGTGATATTGTTAGCTCATGGCTAAGATGAGTCTGTCCAAACTCAGCACAGACAGCAGCTTCCTGTGGCAGTGAGGCAGGAGGGGAAATGGAGAAACTAAGTATAAATTAGCCTCATATTGTTTCTTAAGCGATTGGAGAGGGGCGGGGAGGAGGCAGTGGGTTGCCAGGATGCTTGACTACTGGAAATGCATGGTGGGCTGAAGGGAGCTCTCAGCTGGGCGAGTCCTGTGCTTGATGTTCCTCCACCAAGGTTGGTGTGGTGAGCCGATTTCCAGAGGAAGTGCCAGGCTCCATCTTACAACCCCATCAGACAGGACATTCCCGTGGATTTCCACTTGAGCTCATTCTCTTGTTGTTGTGACAGAGAGTAGGGAGTCCTTCAGGGCTATGTGATAGCTACAGCACTTTTAGTTTAAGCAAGTTTACCTTCTTGATATAATGCCATGTATTATTATTTGGGGTTTATGGCCTGCTGTTTCCAGTCCTGGGCATGGAATTCAAGTCTTTATACATAGAAAGTAAGTACTGTACCACTGAGGTGTAGTCCCAACCCATTGCCACCTTTAAAAACAGCAAAAACGAAACAAGAAACACACACACACACACAGGGTCTCACTATGAAGCTCAGACTGGATAGGAACTCACTATACTGTCCAGTCTGGCTTCAAACTCGAGATCCTCCTGCCTCATTTTCTGAGGATTAGGGTTATAGAGGTATACCAACACACCCACCTATCACCTTTCTATTTAATAGCATGAATTAACTGGGATATTTTCTTGTATCTCTCCCCTGCACATACAAAACCAACTTTCTTTAATCCAAGTTTTGGAACTCATTGAATATTCATAAGGTGAGAGTAGTATCTGTGTTTATTTCTGTTTTTCAAGACAGGGTTTCTCTGAGTAGCCCTGGCTGTCCTGGGACTCACTCTGTAGACCAGGGCTGGCCTCAAACTTAGAGATCCATCTGCCTCTGCCTCCCGAGTGCTGGGATTATGGGTATGTGCACCACCATGCCCTGCTATGTTTTTCTTCATAATTTTATTAAGGTAGTTTTAATTTTCAAATAAAAAGCAAATGGTGAGGCAAAACCAATCGCTGCTTTTCTTCAGTGCTAACAATCAAACCCAGGGACTTATTCCTATGAGACAGTACTCAGAAGGCGGGAGAGTGGGAGTTCAAACCAGCCCTGAACACATAGTAAGTTAGAGACCAGTCTGGCCTGAATGAGAACCTGTCTCAGCAACAACCAAAAACACCAGAAAGTGGGGGCAGTGGCATTTAACCAGGGTGACAGTCCCTATCATCACAGCACGTGGGGAGTAGGGCAGGAGGACCAGGAGCTCAAAGCCAATTGCTCTACAAGTGATCTACTTCTCCAGCCTCTGACTTCCACGTGGGTCTCACTGTGCAGCCCAGGCTAGCCTCAAACCAGACATGTGATCCAATGTATCCTTACACTTCTGAACCTCCCAGATACTAAGGTGACAGGTATGTGCCACCACAGCCAACAGACACTCTTTCTAAGGGATTAACATTGCAAATGTTGAATGAGAATAATAGTCTCTAGGTATGTCCTGGCTGAGGAGGGATTTGAGTCACTGGCATCGATGAGTGAGAAAATTTCCTTAGTGTTTGCGCTTCCGTGTCATCTGGGATCTCACATGAGTTATTTAAAACGGCAGATCACCACTGAGCCACGCAATAATTATAACACAAATAGAGTAAGAAGCTTGATGTGCAAATCAGGGCTGTATTTTATTGATTCTGTGCTTCGTATTATACAGATGGATAGAAGTACCCTGAAAAGAAAATGGACGACTTGACAAAAGACATTTCAGGAGTCAGAGAGTTGAGTTGCCTTAAGTTTAGGTTAGCCTATGCAAAGCCTGTGAAAAAGAGTTTTAAGAAGTGTTTTATACCGTGGAAAATGGCCTGAGCAGTTACGGGAGTTGTCTCCATGTTCATTTATGGTGGGCGTTGAGCGCCTGCCTTCCCTTCCCCCCCCTGCTGTCTTCTCCCTCCAAACAGAAGCATTAAGGTGAGGGCCGGGGCGCAGGACCAGCAAGAGCTGGGTACCAGCACTGATGATGACTGTGAGTTCCACTGGTTCACAAAGCCCCTGCCCAGCGCCTCCGGGATGGATGCTCCTTGCTGAGCCAATGACAGGATTCACAGGAAGTCCCACCCACTCCCTCCCTTTTAATTTAAGGAATGGTTTCCGTCACCTGGATATTTGAAGAAATGGAGTGAAGTTGATTTAAGGCAAAGTAAATGCCCCTTTGTCATAGCTGAGCATGTGCGCCCTTGCCTGAAGTGTCTCCTTCTTGAGTCAGGGTGGAGCGGTCTAACTTTTCAACAACACTTCACTCGCACAAATAAGGAAGTAAATGAGGCCAACAAGTGTACATTCAAGCTGAGATTTAAAAAAAAAAAAAGGAAAGTGCTCGGAGGGCTCACATGTGAGTGAAATGGCAGATGGGAACAGGCTAGTGTCAACAGGAAGTCACTAAATAGTGTGAAACAGCCGGGCATTGTGGGAAAGACATATGAGGTCTCTGCGATGTACGAACCACGCAAGGGGGTTTGACTTACATGAGCAAAATCATTAAGAGGGCGAGAAGGACTTTCCCATAAAGAGCCGTGGGGAAGGGTACGGAACTGCGAACATGGTCCAGAGGATAAAGCTTAAATTGTGGGGAAGATTAAAAGAGAAACAAAACACAAAAACAAAACAACCTTCATGGCCTGTTGATCACAGTCATTGTTGAAATATTTGTGTGAGTTTTGCTTTATTTCAGATTATATGCACAGTCCCAGATAACAAATAATTACTAGTGATCAACTATAGATGGAGATTATCCTGAAGTGGTCTCCGAGGATGAAGGAGTGTGACATCTGAGTGCCCAAGTGTGACATCTGAGATAATTAAAGAGGGGAAAGGGGAGACGATATCCAGGAGCCTTAGATGCCTCCCTAACAACTGGCTGGCACCGTGAATCCCTTCTGGAGGCTGCAGGGTAAATTATGTGGTCTAAACTGTGACCACGACCTGGGAGCTTTCCCTCCGTGGCCCTGCTCAGATAGTCAAGGTGCTGTTGCCAGCTTACTGCCTCCACGGGCCTATTTACCTTTGTAATTTGCACCTGATGCATTTATACTGGTAATGTTTTCTCCCTCCCTGGAACCCTGAGCTCTCATTTATTCACTCGTGCAATAAAGCGGTGGAGTGAAAATCCCTCCCTAAAGCAAAGAGGGGGAGAATTGTTTAGGGAAAATGGCACCGTACGAAGCGAGGCGCTAATTGAGAGAAACATCAGAGGAAGCCTTGCTCTTACTTAGACAGAGGCTCATGCCTGTGTCGCCCTGCACCTGTATCCTATTCACGGCTTCCCCGTGAACATAGTCTCTCTCTGCAATCCAGAGTTAGTGTGTTTTCTCGTTTCATAACAAAACAAAGCTCAAGGGCTGCAACTCAAGAATTCTTCAGCCCCCGCTGGCAGCCCCGTTTCGGGTAGAGTGTGTGT